>NC_060178.1:97006170-97606170 GCF_021184085.1 Oncorhynchus gorbuscha
ACAAGTCCTTGTGTCAGCATTGATAGTTTAACTTACAAGTTTGACTTACATTAAGTGCATTCATAGGAAGATAGTGGGTGGGACAACCACATATCACAGTCATAGTAAGTACATTTTTATTTAATAGTGATTAGCCGCAAAGTCAGTGTTAGTCGGAAAAGACGAGATCAATAAACATTCCAAAACTTGATAAACAAAATTGATAAATATCAATAAAAAAAGTTTTGGGGGGAATGTTTACTTACGAGTATAATAGATTGGCTGATCCCTCCTGATGACCTAGAAGGTATTATTGATCTTTCCTTAACCCATAGGAAGTCTCACCCAGTTGCCTACTCCAAAATGGTGAAAGTCTTTAATGGCGCTGCCCATGCTAAATCAAGCTCTTGGCCATTAATGTCCTCTATCATTCTCTATAGCCGAGCCAAGCCCTCCTGAGCTATACTGCTCTAGTTCCTCAGTGTAGGAAGAACCAGGCCAGAGCACTATAGCTCAGATGGGCTTGCCTGGAACCAATCTAGAAAGGACAATGTGAAAAGCGGAGCCAGTACAGTTCAGGTCGGTACAATAGTGTAGAAACAATAGTGTATATGAATTTACCCAATCCTTATGTGGTGCTCATTGCTATGGGATCCAGGAATTTGCCTTGGCTATGAGCAATGCTCTTGACTGTGTCATGGCCAGAATGTACCCCACCACTCTTAGTGTATACAGTGCTGTGTGAGGGCTTTAGGTGTATCCCACCACCCTTAGTTATACTATGCGATAGCTTTAGGTGTATCCCACCTGGCGCGGGGTGCTGGGGAAGCTCTTCCTCATGCCCATGCACTTCTCCTGACCAGGAACAGGGAGTTAGCCTTGATGGACAGGTCATGCTCCAGGGCAGCCTTGGTCTTCACCAACATCTGCAGGGTGTTTTCTGCCTCCATCAGCCTCTCACGCAGCTTGTGGATGGTGTCCTCTATCTCCTTCACATCTCCCACCAGTCTGGAGATTGGGATGGAAACAGGGACGGGGAACAGGGACAGAAATCAAATCAAATCAAATGTATTTATATAGCCCTTCGTACATCAGCTGATATCTCAAAGTGCTGTACAGAAACCCAGCCTAAAACCCCAAACATCAAGCAATGCAGGTGTAGAAGCACGGTGGCTAGGAAAAACTCCCTAGAAAGGCCAAAACCTAGGAAGAAACCTAGAGAGGAACCAGGCTATGTGGGGTGGCCAGTCCTCTTCTGGCTGTGCCGGGTGGAGATTATAACAGAACATGGCCAAGATGTTCAAATGTTCATAAATGACCAGCATGGTCCAATAATAATAAGGCAGAACAGTTGAAACTGGAGCAGCAGCACAGTCAGGTGGACAGGGGACAGCAAGGAGTCATCATGTCAGGTCGTCCTGGGGCACGGTCCTAGGGCTCAGGTCAGTTGAAACTGGAGCAGCAGCATGGCCAAGTGGACTGGGGACAGCAAGGAGTCATCAGGTAGTCCTGGGGCATGGTCCTAGGGCTCAGGTCCTCCGAGAGAGAGAGAGAGAAAGAAAGAAGGAGAGAATTAGAGAACGCCCACTTAGATTCACACAGGACACCGAATAGGACAGGAGAAGTACTCCAGATATAACAAACTGACCCTAGCCCCCCAACACAAACTACTGCAGCATAAATACTGGAGGCTGAGACAGGAGGGGTCAGGAGACACTGTGGCCCCATCCGAGGACACCCCCGGACAGGGCCAAACAGGAAGGATATAACCCCACCCACTTTGCCAAAGCACAGCCCCCACACCACTAGAGGGATATCTTCAACCACCAACTTACCATCCTGAGACAAGGCTGAGTATAGCCCACAAAGATATCCGCCACGGCACAACCCAAGGGGGGGGGGGTGCCAACCGAGACAGGATGGCCACAACAGTGAATCAACCCACTCAGGTGACGCACCCCCTGCAGGGACAGAGAAAAGGACAGGGACAGACAAGACAATCAGATTGAATAAGTAGTAAACAGAGGATAAAGGAGGGAATGTAAGTGTAAAACATACTGGCTATAAAATACCTACACTTGCCCAAGCCCTACCTGTGGTGTGGGTTGTCCTGCAGAGCTCCACGGCGGGCCTACGTGGCCTCTCATCTAGCCTGGTCTGGGCCACCATCAGGGGGCACTCCTTGTCCCTCAGGGCCTTCTTCAGGCTATCTATTAGCATCTCGGTATGGAAGATTTCCTGGAGAAACAGGAGAAAGGGATGTTGAGATGATCCAGGGAGTAAGGAAACAGAGGAATTTGAGTTGTTTAGGAGGAGAGCAGTTCTAGCGGTTGAAATTACAATGTTACAACCGGAACTCGTTGTAATCTGGTTATAATATGGTTGTATTTTTTATTTATTTAAGATTTATTTAACTAAGCAAACCAGTTAAAAAACATAATCTAATTTTAAACTCCAAATCGCCAAACCCGGACGATGCTGGGCTAATTGTGCACCTCCCTATGGGACTCCCAATCATGGCCGGTTGTGATACAGCCTGGATTCGAAACAGGGTGTCTGTAGTGACACCTCTAGCACTGAGACTCAGTGCCTTAGACCGGTGCGTAACTCGGGAGCCACCAGTGTAATCTGATTATAATCTGGTTTTAATCTGGTTGTAATTAGTTTGTAATGTGGTTATAATCTGGTTGCAATTTGGTTGTAATCTGGTTATAATCTGGTTGTAATCAGGTTGTATGCTCTGGATGTCTTTGCAACCAGTTTTGCCTGCTGGGTAAGGGATTGAGGTAAAGAGTTCTAGGACACTCATCACATTATCATGTAATCTCATTCCTATAAATCACTCCACCACTCCTCAGAACCAACCCTGTCTGACTGACTGGCTGGCTGACTGGCTTAATTAAAGACTGAGTGCCTCACATCATAGCTGCTGTCAATGGATAAGACCAGAGAACTGCTGAGGTGGATAGAGCCCAGCAACCTCCAATTAGCCCTTTAACAACAATGGGCTCCAGTGTCCACTACTCCACTACCCAGGGTACGTATCAGTGGAAAGTGCTGAACACAGGCAATGCAGAGATATCTATTTTTGGTGTCCCTCTTTTGAGAAGACTATTATCTTAGCAGTAAACATAGTTTGGTGAGTTACTTTGCATGCCTGGCTTCCATAACAAGATGACAGTGCATATAAGGCCTAGACCAGTGGAGAGGGTGATCATTACACAATACTTACATGGTCTTCGTTTGCATGTCTCTGCCCATTAAACACTGATTGTTAGCCTCAAGTAAAAGGGCATGAAAGGAGTTTTATTTTTACCCTGATTCATTAAACAGTAAAATCAATTAGGTAATAATAAACATTTGTTCTCTATTGTCATAAAAGATTTCACTAGAATGTAATAAACTCTTCAATAGTTTGAGACAAATCATAGACAGCAGCCAAAACCAGATATGGTATGCAGGCAGTTTAGGATGCCTTCCTTACTACCCCGTGGACCTGATGTTGAAGAACAATGATGTATAGCAAGAAACAAACAAACTGCATCTCAATGAGTTGAATGGAACTGAATGGAAAAGGAACTAGAACATGAGAGATGAACCTGATGGTCATTGGTCAGGGGACCATTAGTCACCTTAGCCAGGTGTGTCTGCAGTCTGTTCTTGGCGTTGGTGGTCTCTGACATACCATTGGTGAAGGCCACGTTGACCGTGTTGAACTGGTCCCACATCTCGTTGGACGTGGTGTTCAACAGGATCTCAATTTCGTCACGCTGCTTGCGGGACACCGCACGCTGTCTCTGGGAGTGAAGGATGTTGTCGTCTGTGAACTTAGACCACGAGTCGGGCAGGTAGAGGCTGGTCAAGATGGAGAATAAGTACAATAAGGCCACAGTGATGAGGACTGGAAGGTCATACGCCAGGAGACACACAGGCGTAGTGGTTACATTTGGGATTGAGTGCTTTATATTCTAAGAACATTTAACACACCTCTGTCGATAGGTAGATATTCCATTCCAATCACAAAGCTGTATAACATTAACTTCTAAACTTGTGAATGGGTAGGGGCTCTGACTCTAGAAGGGTTCAGTCTCTCAACCCCTCTGCCCTAAACTAGTGTGTGGATACTACTCACAAAGGGTCAAGTCTCTCGACCCTTCTGCCCTAAACTAGTGGGTGGAAAATACTCACAAAGGGTCAAGTCACTGGACCCCTCTGCCCTGAACTAGTGGGTGGGAACTACTCACAAAGGGTCAAGTCACTCGACCCCTCTGCCCTAAACTAGTGGGTGGGTACTACTCACAAAGGGTCAAGTCACTCGACCCCTCTGCCCTAAACTAGTGGGTGGGAACTACTCACAAAGGGTCAAGTCACTCGACCCCTCTGCCCTGAACTAGTGGGTGGGAACTACTCACAAAGGGTCAAGTCACTCGACCCCTCTGCCCTAAACTAATGGGTGGGTACTACTCACAAAATGTCAAGTCTCTCGAACCCTCTGCCCTAAACTAGTGTGTGGGTACTACCCACAAAGGGTCAACTCTCTTGAACCCTCTGCCCTAAACTAGTGGGTGGGTACTATCCACAAAGGGTCAAGTCTCTCGAACCCTCTGCTGTAAACTAGTGGGTAGGTACTACTCCCAAAGGGTCAAGTCACTCGACCCTCTGCCCTAAATGACACATGGAGGCATGTAGTAACCAAAAAGTGTTAGTCAAATCAAAATATATTTTATATTTGAGATTCTTCAAAGTAACCACCCTTTGCCTTGATGATGGCTTTGCACGCTCTTGATATTCCCTCAACCAGCTCCATGAGGTAGTCATCTGGAGTGCATTTCAATTAACAGGTGTTCCTTGTCGTGACTTTACTTTCATCAATCTGATGACTGTTATGTTATGCAGGTGAATGAGGACCCAAAAGCGACTTAACAGAAACAGAGGTTATTCCAGTCTTAACAGAAAACGACTAATCCTGAATTCTTTCACAGGTAATGTCCAAACAGGAATAACTGAAATCCTCTAGTCTGTAGAGGGGAACAACAGGAGAAGCGGCCACAGACTGCAGGTCGCTTCGGGTTGGCGCAGGCTGTAGCTGATAGAGACACCTGCTCACATGCAGCATCTGATGAAGGCAAAAACACGACAGGACGGAACAAGTACACAGGCGAACAGCAAACATCAAACAACGGCCTGCGCCTACCCGAAGCGACCTGCAGTCTGTGGCCGCTTCTCCTGTTATTCCCCTCTACAGACTAGAGGATTTCTGTTATTCCCCGTTTGGACATTTCCTGTTAAGGATTCAGGATTTGTCATTTTCTGTTTGGACGTGAATAAACTCTGTTTCTGTTAAGTCGCTTTTGGGTCCTCACTCACCTGCATAACATGTTATTTATTTAGTCAACTAACTATGTTTAATTGTTACCCGATTAAATTAATCATGTAACAATGAACTAATTATGATTTGGGGCACCACTGAAGAGTTTGTTTAAAGAGTTACCATCTCCTGAATTAAACTCTATAAGGTAAATATCTATTTAATTGATAAACAGTCATTTTATTTGCTATCAGCATACCACCCTTCATCCCACTGCTGGCTTGCTTCTGAAGCTAAGCAGGGTTGGTCCTGGTCAGTTCCTGGATGAGAGACCAGATGCTACTGGAAGTGGTGTTGGAGGACCAGTAGGATGCACCCTTTCCTCTGGTCTAAAAATGTTTTCCCAATTCCCCAGGGCAGTGATTGAGGACATTGCAGGGTGTAGGGTGCTGTCATTTGGATGGGACATTAAACAGGTGTCCCGACTCTCTGTGGTCACTAAAAGATGACACTCATCATAAGAGTAGGGGAGTTAACCCTGGTGTCCTGGCTAAATTTCCAATCTGGCCTTCATACCATCATGGCCACCTAATCATTCCCAGCTGACAATTGGCTCATTCATCTCCTCTCCCCTGTAACTATTCCCCAGGTTGTTACTGTAAATGGGAATGCGTTCTCTGTCAACTTAAAGTAAATATTAATCATTACATCTTATCATCATCATTCTGACCAGTCGTAACCTTTTTGGATCTGCAAAAATCACAGCCTTGTTCATAATTCAATACTTCATAAATTGGTTTAATAATTTATTTACTAGCTAACTGAAAAATAACACAGAATAAACATGCACCCTTTGCATGAGACACAGGTCCCTAGCGGACTGACAAAATATGACAGCTTCTAACAACATTGATGGAGAGGAGGGGAGTGTCACGAGTCCGACCGGGGGTAGCTTCCCTTCCCGGGCGGGTGGCGCTCGGCGGTCGACGTCACCGGCCTATTAGATACCACTGATTGTCTTTCCTCCCCCTCCTTGTATGTTTATTGGTAGCACCTGTTTATGTATGATTAGTTTGTCTTTATTAGACAGCCGGCCCGCCTGGTTGTTGTGCGGGATTATTTCAGTGTAACCTTCGGCTCTGTTGTAGAGGTACGTGTTAGTGCATGGTCGTGATTTTTCCGTTGTACATTTTCATTCCCTGTGTTTGGGGCCGTTACTATTGTGAGCACCCTGTGGTGCGTTGGTGCTATTAAAGATGCACAGCATTGCACTCTCTGTCTCCTGCGTTTGACTCCACACCCACGACACCCGGAGCATTACAGGGAGAGAGAGAAAAAGGCACATTTATCGTCGAGACATTTCAGAAATATTATCACGGTAACGTTAATCACAATCACATGGAAAAAGAAATCATGAATGTATTCACTTGTGGGTGCTCTTGTCTGTCGTGTAGTCCTGAACAGAGCTATCAGCCAGCCGTGCCGATGGATCCAGTGTGTTGATGAGAGTAGGGTACAGTGATCACCTTATGATCTATATCAGTGTCACAGTAGGATCTATATCAGTATCACAGTAGGACATATATATCAGTATCACAGTAGGATATATATATCAGTGTCACAGTAGGATCTATATCAGTGACACAGTAGGATCTATATCAGTGTCACATTAGGATCTATATCTGTGGTACAGTAGGATCTATATCAGTGTCACAGTAGGATATATATCAGTGTCACAGTAGGATCTATATCAGTGTCACAGTAGGATCTATATCAGTATCACAGTAGGACATATATATCAGTATCACAGTAGGATATATATATATCAGTGTCACAGTAGGATCTATATCAGTGACACAGTAGGATCTATATCAGTGTCACATTAGGATCTATATCTGTGGTACAGTAGGATCTATATCAGTGTCACAGTAGGATATATATCAGTGTCACAGTAGGATCTATATCAGTGTCACAGTAGGATCTATATCAGTGTCACAGTAGGATCTATATCAGTGACACAGTAGGATCTATATCAGTGTCACATTAGGATCTATATCAGTGTCACATTAGGATCTATATCAGTGACACAGTAGGATCTATATCAGTGTCACAGTAGGATCTATATCAGTGTCACAGTAGGATCTATATCAGTGACACAGTAGGATCTATATCAGTGTCACAGTAGGATCTATATCAGTGTCACAGTAGGATCTATATCAGTGACACAGTAGGATCTATATCAGTGTCACATTAGGATCTATATCTGTGGTACAGTAGGATCTATATCAGTGTCACAGTAGGGATCTATATCAGTTTCACATTATGATCTATATCAGTGTCACAGTAGGGATCTATATCAGTGTCACAGTAGGGATCTATATCAGTGTCACAGTAGGGATCTATATCAGTGTCACAGTAGGGAACTATATCAGTGTCACAGTAGGATCTATATCAGTGACACAGTAGGATCTATATCAGTGTCACATTAGGATCTATATCTGTGGTACAGTAGGATCTATATCAGTGTCACAGTAGGGATCTATATCAGTTTCACATTATGATCTATATCAGTGTCACAGTAGGGATCTATATCAGTGTCACAGTAGGGATCTATATCAGTGTCACAGTAGGGATCTATATCAGTGTCACAGTAGGGATCTATATCAGTGTCACAGTAGGATCTATATCAGTGTCACAGTAGGTTCTATATCAGTTTCACATTATGATCTATATCAGTGTCATAGTAGGATGTATATCAGTGTCACAGTAGGTTCTATATCAGTTTCACATTATGATCTATATCAGTGTCACAGTAGGGAACTATATCAGTTTCACATTATGATCTATATCAGTGTCACAGTAGGGAACTATATCAGTTTCACATTATGATCTATATCAGTGTCACAGTAGGGATCTATATCAGTTTCACAGTAGGGAACTATATCAGTGTCACAGTAGGATCTATATCAGTTTCACATTATGATCTATATCAGTGTCACAGTAGGGAACTATATCAGTGTCATAGTAGGATGTATATCAGTGTCACAGTAGGTTCTATATCAGTTTCACATTATGATCTATATCAGTGTCACAGTAGGGAACTATATCAGTTTCACATTATGATCTATATCAGTGTCACAGTAGGGAACTATATCAGTTTCACATTATGATCTATATCAGTGTCACAGTAGGGAACTATATCAGTTTCACATTATGATCTATATCAGTGTCACAGTAGGGATCTATATCAGTGTCACAGTAGGGATCTATATCAGTGTCACAGTAGGGATCTATATCAGTTTCACAGTAGGGATCTATATCAGTGTCACAGTAGGGATCTATATCAGTGTCACAGTAGGATCTATATCAGTTTCACATTAGGGATCTATATTAGTGTCACAGTAGGGATCTATATCAGTGTCATAGTAGGATGTATATCAGTGTCACAGTAGGGATCTATATCAGTTTCACATTAGGATCTATATCAGTGTCACAGTAGGGATCTATATCAGTGTCACAGTAGGGATCTATATCAGTTTCACATTATGATCTATATCAGTGTCACAGTAGGGAACTATATCAGTGTCATAGTAGGATCTATATCAGTTGTCACAGTAGGGATCTATATCAGTTTCACATTATGATCTATATCAGTGTCACAGTAGGGAACTATATCAGTTTCACATTATGATCTATATCAGTGTCACAGTAGGATCTATATCAGTGTCACAGTAGGGAACTATATCCGTGTCATAGTAGGATGTATATCAGTGTCACAGTAGGGATCTATATCAGTTTCACGATCTATATCAGTGTCACAGTAGGGATCTATATCAGTGTCATAGTAGGATGTATATCAGTGTCACAGTAGGTTCTATATCAGTTTCACATTATGATCTATATCAGTGTCACAGTAGGGATCTATATCAGTGTCACAGTAGGATCTATATCAGTTTCACATTAGGGATCTATATCAGTGTCACAGTAGGGGGATCTATATCAGTGTCACAGTAGGGTTCTATATCAGTTTCACATTATGATCTATATCAGTGTCACAGTAGGGAACTATATCAGTGTCACAGTAGGATCTATATCAGTGTCACAGTAGGTTCTATATCAGTTTCACATTATGATCTATATCAGTGTCACAGTAGGGAACTATATCAGTGAGTAGGAACTATATCAGTGTCACAGTAGGGATCTATATCAGTTTCACATTATGATCTATATCAGTGTCACAGTAGGGAACTATATCAGTGTCATAGTAGGATGTATATCAGTGTAGGGATCTATATCAGTTTCACATTATGATCTATATCAGTGTCACAGTAGGGAACTATATCAGTGTCATAGTAGGATGTATATCAGTGTCACAGTAGGTTCTATATCAGTTTCACATTATGATCTATATCAGTGTCACAGTAGGGAACTATATCAGTGTCACAGTAGGATGTATATCATTGTCACAGTAGGTTCTATATCAGTTTCACATTATGATCTATATCAGTGTCACAGTAGGGAACTATATCAGTTTCACATTATGATCTATTAGTGTCACAGTAGGATCTATATCAGTGTCATGGTAGGGAACTATATCCGTGTCATAGTAGGATGTATATCAGTGTCACAGTAGGGATCTATATCAGTTTCACATTACGATCTATATCAGTGTCACAGTAGGGATCTATATCAGTTTCACATTATGATCTATATCAGTGTCACTGTAGGGATCTATATCAGTGTCAAAGTAGGATGTATATCAGTGTCACAGTAGGGATCTATATCAGTTTCAGAGTAGGTTCTATATCAATGTCACAGTAGGGATCTATATTAGTGTCACAGTAGGGATCTATATCAGTGTCATAGTAGGATGTATATCAGTGTCACAGTAGGGATCTATATCAGTTTCAGAGTAGGTTCTATATCAATGTCACAGTAGGGATCTATATTAGTGTCACAGTAGGGATCTATATCAGTGTCATAGTAGGATGTATATCAGTGTCACAGTAGGGATCTATATCAGTTTCACATTACGATCTATATCAGTGTCACAGTAGGGAACTATATCAGTTTCACATTATGATCTATATCAGTGTCACAGTAGGGAACTATATCAGTGTCATAGTAGGATGTATATCAGTGTCACAGTAGGTTCTATATCAGTTTCACATTATGATCTATATCAGTGTCACAGTAGGGAACTATATCAGTTTCACATTAGGATCTATATCAGTGTCACAGTAGGGATCTATATCAGTTTCACATTATGATCTATATCAGTGTCACAGTAGGGAACTATATCAGTGTCACAGTAGGGATCTATATCAGTTTCACATTATGATCTATATCAGTGTCACAGTAGGGATCTATATCAGTGTCACAGTAGGATGTATATCAGTGTCACAGTAGGATTATATCAGTTTCAGTTTCTATATCATTATAGGGATCTATATCAGTGTCACAGTAGGGAACTATATCAGTGTCATAGTAGGATGTATATCAGTGTCACAGTAGGTTCTATATCAGTTTCACATTATGATCTATATCAGTGTCACAGTAGGGAACTATATCAGTTTCACATTATGATCTATATCAGTGTCACAGTAGGGAACTATATCAGTTTCACATTATGATCTATATCAGTGTCACAGTAGGGAACTATATCAGTGTCACATTAGGATCTATATCAGTGTCACAGTAGGGACTCTATATCAGTGTCACAGTAGGGATCTATATCAGTGTCATAGTATGATCTATATCAGTGTCACAGTAGGGATCTATATCAGTTTCACATTAGTGATCTATATCAGTGTCACAGTAGGGATCTATATCAGTGTCACAGTAGGGATCTATATCAGTTTCACATTATGATCTATATCAGTGTCACAGTAGGGATCTATATCAGTGTCACAGTAGGGATCTATATCAGTTTCACATTATGATCTATATCAGTGTCACAGTAGGGAACTATATCAGTGTCATAGTAGGATGTATATCAGTGTCACAGTAGGTTCTATATCAGTTTCACATTATGATCTATATCAGTGTCACAGTAGGGAACTATATCAGTTTCACATTATGATCTATTAGTGTCACAGTAGGATCTATATCAGTGTCATGGTAGGGAACTATATCAGTTTCACATTCATGATCTATATCAGTGTCACAGTAGGGAACTATATCAGTGTCACAGTAGGATCTATATCAGTGTGTAGGGATCTATATCAGTGTCACAGTAGGTTCTATATCAGTTTCACATTATGATCTATATCAGTGTCACAGTAGGGAACTATATCAGTGTCATAGTAGGATGTATATCAGTGTCACAGTAGGTTCTATATCAGTTTCACATTATGATCTATATCAGTGTCACAGTAGGGATCTATATCAGTTTCACATTATGATCTATATCAGTGTCACAGTAGGGAACTATATCAGTGTCACAGTAGGATCTATATCAGTGTCACAGTAGGGATCTATAGTGTCAGATCTATATCAGTTTCACATTATGATCTATATCAGTGTCACAGTAGGGATCTATATCAGTTTCACATTATGATCTATATCAGTGTCACAGTAGGGATCTATATCAGTGTCACAGTAGGATCTATATCAGTGTCACAGTAGGGATCTATATCAGTGTCACAGTAGGGATCTATATCAGTTTCACATTATGATCTATATCAGTGTCACAGTAGGGATCTATATCAGTGTCATAGTAGGATGTATATCAGTGTCACAGTAGGTTCTATATCAGTTTCACATTATGATCTATATCAGTGTCACAGTAGGGATCTATATCAGTGTCACAGTAGGGATCTATATCAGTTTCACATTAAGATCTATATCAGTGTCACAGTAGGGATCTATATCAGTTTCACAGTAGGGATCTATATCAGTGTTAGGGATCTATATCAGTGTATAGGGATCTATATCAGTTTCACATTAAGATCTATATCAGTGTCACAGTAGGGATCTATATCAGTTTCACATTATGATCTATATCAGTGTCACAGTAGGGAACTACATCAGTTTCACATTATGATCTATATCAGTGTCACAGTAGGGAACTATATCATTGTCATAGTAGGATGTATATCAGTGTCACAGTAGGTTCTATATCAGTTTCACATTATGATCTATATCAGTGTCACAGTAGGGAACTATCATCAGTGTCATAGTAGGATCTATATCAGTGTCACAGTAGGGATCTATATCAATTCACAGTAGGATCTATATCAGTGTCACAGTAGGGATCTATATCAGTGTCATATTAGGACCTATATCAGTGTCACAGTAGGGATCTATATCAGTTTCACATTAGGGATCTATATCAGTGTCACATTAGGGATCTATATCAGTGTCACAGTAGGGATCTATATCAGTTTCACATTATGATCTATATCAGTGTCACAGTAGGGAACTATATCAGTGTCATAGTAGGATGTATATCAGTGTCACAGTAGGTTCTATATCAGTTTCACATTATGATCTATATCAGTGTCACAGTAGGGAACTATATCAGTGTCATAGTAGGATGTATATCAGTGTCACAGTAGGTTCTATATCAGTTTCACATTATGATCTATATCAGTGTCACAGTAGGGAACTATATCAGTGTCACAGTAGGGATCTATATCAGTTTCACATTATGATCTATATCAGTGTCACAGTAGGGAACTATATCAGTGTCATAGTAGGATGTATATCAGTGTCACAGTAGGGATCTATATCAGTTTCACATTATGATCTATATCAGTGTCACAGTAGGGAACTATATCAGTGTCACAGTAGGATGTATATCAGTGTCACAGTAGGTTCTATATCAGTTTCACATTATGATCTATATCAGTGTCACAGTAGGGAACTATATCAGTTTCACATTATGATCTATATCAGTGTCACAGTAGGGAACTATATCAGTTTCACATTATGATCTATATCAGTGTCACAGTAGGGAACTATATCCATGTCACAGTAGGATCTATATCAGTGTCACAGTAGGGCTCTATATCAGTGCAGTTCACATTATGATCTATATCAGTGTCACAGTAGGGATCTATATCAGTTTCATATTATGATCTATATCAGTGTCACAGTAGGGATCTATATCAGTGTCACAGTAGGGATCTATATCAGTTTCACATTATGATCTATATCTGTGTCACAGTAGGGATCTATATCAGTGTCACAGTAGGGATCTATATCAGTTTCACATTATGATCTATATCAGTGTCACAGTAGGGAACTATATCAGTGTCATAGTAGGATGTATATCATTGTCACAGTAGGTTCTATATCAGTTTCACATTATGATCTATATCAGTGTCACAGTAGGGAACTATATCAGTTTCACATTATGATCTATATCAGTGTCACAGTAGGGAACTATATCAGTGTCACAGTAGGGATCTATATCAGTTTCACATTATGATCTATATCAGTGTCACAGTAGGGAACTATATCAGTGTCATAGTAGGATGTATATCAGTGTCACAGTAGGTTCTACATCAGTTTCGCATTATGATCTATATCAGTGTCACAGTAGGGAACTATATCAGTGTCATAGTAGGATGTATATCAGTGTCACAGTAGGTTCTATATCAGTTTCACATTATGATCTATATCAGTGTCACAGTAGGGAACTATATCAGTTTCACATTATGATCTATATCAGTGTCACAGTAGGGAACTATATCCATGTCACAGTAGGATCTATATCAGTGTCACAGTAGGGATCTATATCAGCTTCACATTATGATCTATATCAGTGTCACAGTAGGGATCTATATCAGTTTCACATTATGATCTATATCAGTGTCACAGTAGGGATCTATATCAGTGTCACAGTAGGGATCTATATCAGTGTCACAGTAGGGATCTATATCAGTGTCACAGTAGGGATCTATATCAGTTTCACATTATGATCTATATCAGTGTCACAGTAGGGAACTATATCAGTGTCATAGTAGGATGTATATCAGTGTCACAGTAGGTTCTATATCAGTTTCACATTATGATCTATATCAGTGTCACAGTAGGGATCTATATCAGTGTCACAGTAGGGATCTATATCAGTTTCACATTATGATCTATATCTGTGTCACAGTAGGGAACTATATCAGTATCACAGTAGGGATCTATATCAGTTTCACATTATGATCTATATCAGTGTCACAGTAGGATCTATATCAGTGTCACAGTAGGGAACTACATCAGTTTCACATTATGATCTATATCAGTGTCACAGTAGGGAACTATATCAGTGTCACAGTAGGGAACTATATCATTGTCATAGTAGGATGTATATCAGTGTCACAGTAGGTTCTATATCAGTTTCACATTATGATCTATATCAGTGTCACAGTAGGGAACTATATCAATGTCACAGTAGGATCTAAATCAGTGTCACAGTAGGGATCTATATCAATGTCACAGTAGGATCTATATCAGTGTCACAGTAGGGATCTATATCAGTTTCACATTATGACCTATATCAGTGTCACAGTAGGGAACTATATCAGTTTCACATTATGATCTATATCAGTGTCACAGTAGGGAACTATATCAATGTCATAGTAGGATGTATATCAGTGTCACAAGGAGGAATATGTAGGGCCGCAGTTGTGAATGATTTAGGTCCTTCCATTGTAGACACACTCATGTAGTTGCGTTAATGTAGTCTAACGGTGTGATGTAACAACCTCCGACTTAACCAGGCTCAGTCTTTGACTGTTTTCAGCCTAGGTGTGTAGCTTTGGCTAGGACTCACAGTTACTATTTGTATTCTGGAGAACTATTCTCAACCACCAGTCAGCCCAATACAACTCTCCTCCTCTCCCTACTAAAGACAGTACCTCATGCTGGACTGTTGTCTTAGCCATTGGACTCCTCATTGTTTTGTCTTCCATGGCATGAGCCTCTCACTTTTGCTCTAATGTGATTGGCTCCTCTGGGGTTCTGTGTTTCACTACAATAACACTGCATTATCGCTTTGCTTTTCCACCAGCCTGACTCAGCCCTGAATAACTGCCAACAAGATGACTAGCTGCCTTCTGTGCTCCACACCTGGATTCAATCACTATTCAAAATCTTTCAAATACTTTGAGCATTTGCTTTAGCCCGCCTAGAGTGTCAGCTGGGCAGGGTTTGCACTTTTGGGACTTTTCTATTCGATATATTGCAACAGGCAAGATCAATTATGTCCAGATAAATTATTGTAAATAGTATTTAAACCCAGGTCTGCTGCTCTCAATCAGAACGTTAAAAGCTATTCGCACTGAGTCACACTCCCCTAGTAATGTTGAACTAATGGGGCTTTTAAAGCCAGTGATTATGGCAGTGTATTTCCTGTACAGCATTTTCCCAACCATTGTTTTGACTGGCACAGCATTTATTGCAATTCATTGCATTGGAAAATGTGAACTTTAGACCTAGTTTGTTATAAAAGATACAGGGTATCACATGTCTGTTGTGACTGGAATGATCAGGTAAATCATGCTGCTGTACCTGTATTTTGAAAGTGAAACTCAGAATTTGCATCAAGCAAACTAGGCATTTTGCATTATATATTTGCATTAGACAAACTAACATCATGGACATTTTTATTTTTTATTTTTTCCATTTCACTTTAATTTAACCAGGTAGGCTAGTTGAGTACAAGTTCTCATTTACAACTGCAACCTGGCCAAGATAAAGCAAAGCAGTTCGAAACAGACAACAACACAGAGTTACACAAGGAATAAACAAACATACAGTGAACAATACAGTAGAAAAAAGTATCGATACAGTGTGTGCAAATGAGGTAGGATAAGAGAGGTAAGGCAATGAATAGGCCATAGTGGCGAAGTAATTACAATAAAGCAATTTAACACTGGAATGGTAGATGTTCAGAAGATGAATGTTCAAGTAGAGATACTGGTGTGCAAAGGAGCAAGATAAATAAATAAATATAGTATGGGTTGAGGTAGTTGGATGGGCTATTTACAGATGGGCTATGTACAGGTGCAGTGATCTGTGAGCTGCTCTGACAGCTGGTGCTTATTAAAGCTAGTGAGGGATATATGAGTCTTCAACTTCAGTGATTTTTGCTTCTCTTTCCAGTCATTGGCAGCAGAGATCTGGAGGGAAAGGCGGCCAAATGAGGAATTAGCTTTGGGGTGACCAGTGAGATATACCTGCTGGAGCGTGTGCTATGGGTGAGTGCTGCTATGGTGACCAGTAAACTGAGATTAAGTGGGGCTTTACCTCGCAGAGACTTGTAGATAACCTGTAGCCAGTGGGTTTGGCGGAGAGTTTGAAGTGAGGGCCGGCCAACGAGAGTGTACAGGTCGCAGTGGTGGGTACTATATGGGGCTTTGGTGACAAAACGGATGGCATTGTGATAGACTGCATCAATTTGTTGAGTAGAGTGTTGGAGGCTATTTTGTAAATGATATCGCCAAAGTCAAGGATCGGTAGGATGGTCAGTTTTACGAGGGTATGTTTGGCAGAATGAGTGAAAGATACTTTGTTGTGAAATAGGAAGCCAATTCTAGATTTAATTTTGGATTGGAGATGCCTTATGTGAGTCTGTAAGGCGAGTTTACAGTCTAACCAGACACCCAGGTATTTGTAGTTGTCCACATATTACATTTACATTTACATTCTAATGGGTCTAGCGTGCTAGGATCAAGATAGTGTGCTACTCTGTGCCTTCTAGTCTTTCCTGACCTGCTCTTGGCTCACCTACAGCCCTCCTTTAAGGACGGCTGTCCAGTGTGTTGCAGGTTAATACTAAAATACCTCCCGAGGATAGAGTTCTGTTCTGAACGTCCTCTGGAAAAGCACTGCCTCACCGCTGTTCTGAGCATTCCCGAATAGACCTCAACCTAGAACGTGAGTGGAACGTTATAGGGGCCTCTATATTTATATATATTTACAGTGCTCAAAAAAATAAAGGGAACACTTAAACAGCACAATGTAACTCCAAGTCAATCACACTTCTGTGAAATCAAACTGTCCACTTAGGAAGCAACACTGATTGACAATAAATTTCACATGCTGTTGTGCAAATTGAATAGACAACAGGTGGAAATTATAGGCAATTGGCAAGACACCACCAATAAAGGAGTGGTTCTGCAGGTGGTGACCACAGACCACTCCTCAGTTCCTATGCTTCCTGGCTGATGTTTTGGTCACTTTTGAATGCTGGCGGTGCTTTCACTCTAGTGGTACCATACAACCCACACAAGTGGCTCAGGTAGTGCAGCTCATCCAGGATGGCACATTGTTACGGATACAGTTATCCTGTGTGTGTGTGTATCCTGTGTGTGTGTTTCTTTTCTCTCCTTCTCCCCTCACAGGTGAAAACCATCACTCCCCAATCAGTCAACAATCAATCATCAATAAGAAGACACACCTCCTCCTATTTCCTGACCTATCACAGTTCCTTCCCCATGGTTTAAAAACCCAATTTGTTTGTTCTAGCTGCTCAGCTCTGCTCAGCTCAATCTCTCTGTAAATGCCATGTCTGTAGGTCTCTGTGTTTCACGCTCGCTTTATGTCTTAACCTCTCTTTTGTTTAAGCACCTCATAGGACTTTGTCATCACCTGTGAGTATTGTTTTTGTTTATGGTGTTTGTGTTTGATTGCTGGTGGGAAAAGGGGGAAACCAAGACAAGTCGCCCATGGGCATACACTACCCGTAGGTGAACTTTGTTAAATACACTAGTTAGAACTGGGCGGACCACCCACTGTATTTTTGGTTAGCTGTTGTTAAAGTAGGCTAGTCTAGCTTATGGGTGTTTTTGAATACTTATTGTTTCTTTCCTTGGGTCCAGCTCAGCCCCTTTTTTCTCAGGTCCTGCTCCCCCCATTACCGTGTGTTTATAAATAAACCTAGAGTTTGACGGTAGATTTCTGTTGTCGTGGTTATTTCGTTCACACTTTTACTTTGTCACAATAATAATTTGCACGAGTTATGTTACGGATCTCATTACCATCCCCCCTAGACTGTCAGGCCAAAAGGGATTCGTAACACACATCATGCGAGCTGTGGTAAGAAGGTTTGCTGTCTGTCAGCGTAGTGTCCAGAGCATGGAGGCGCTACCAGGAGACAGGCCAGTACATCAGGAGATGTGGAGGAGGCCGTAGGAGGGCAGCAACCCAGCAGCAGGACCACTACCTCCGCCTTTGTGCAAGGAGGAGCAGGCGGAGCACTGCCAGGGCCCTGCAAAATGACCTCAAGCAGGCCACAAATGTGCATGTGTTTGCTCAAACGGTCAGAAACAGACTCCATGAGGGTGGTATGAAGGCCCGATGTCCACAGGTGGGGGTTGTGCTTACAGCCCAACACCGTGTAGAACGTTTGGCATTTGCCAGAGAACACCAAGATTGCCAAATTCGCCACTGGCGCCCTGTGCTCTTCACAGATGAAAGCAGGTTCACACTGAGCACATGTGACAGACATGACAGTCTGGAGACGCCATGGAGAATGTTCTGCTGCCTGCAACATCCTCCAGCATGACTGGTTTGGCGGTGGCTCAGTCATGGTGTGGGGTGGCATTTTTTGGGGGGCTGCACAGCCCTCCATGTGCTCGCCAGAGGTAGCCTGACTGCCATTAGGTACCGAGATGAGATCCTCAGACCCCTTGTGAGACCATATGCTGGTGCGGTTGGCCCTGGGTTCCTCCTAATGCAAGACAATGCTATACCTCATGTGGCTGGAGTGTGTCAGCAGTTCCTGCAAGAGCAAGGCATTGATGCTATGGACTGGCCCGCCCGTTCCCCAGACCTGAATCCAATTGAGCACATCTGGGACATCATGTCTCGCTCCAACCACCACATTGCACCACAGACTGTCCAGGAGATGGCGGATGCTTTAGTCCAGATCTGGGAGGAGATCCCTCAGGAGACCATCCGCCACCTCATCAGGAGCATGCCCAGGCATTGTAGGGAGATCATACAGGCAAGTGGAGGCCACACACACTACTGAGCCTTAGTTTGACTTGTTTTAAGGACATTATATAAGTTGGATCAGCCTGTAGTGTGGTTTTCCACTTTAATTTTGAGTGTGACTCCAAATCCAGACCTCCATGGGTTGATAAATTTGATTTCCATTGATCATTTTTGTGTGATTTTGTTGTCAGCACATTCAACTATGTAAAGAAAAAAGTATTTAATAAGAATTCATTCATTCAGATCTAGGATGTGTTATTTTAGTGTTCCCTTTATTTTTTTGAGCAGGGTGTATATATATATATATATACTCCAGCCCTGTGCACCACACCACGAGGGTCTGTTGTGAACTACTACAAACTAGGAATGTCTGAGGTGTGCAAACAGACTCCCAATCACTTAGAGCAGGGTTGCTAAACTCATTCCACAGAGCGCCTGCGTTTTTTCCCTTTTAATTAAGACCCAGACAACCACCTGAGGGAAGTTACTTATTAATTAGTGACCTTAATTCATCAATCAAGTACAAGGGTGGAGCAAAAACCCACAGACACTCGGGTCTCCTTGAATTGAGTTTTACAAGTTACTTCATTTTAAAGGGGTTTAACTTGTTTTAGAGTGGGAACATATGAGGTCATATAGAAAGGAAGAGGTCATGTTGGACAGATATAGAACAGATTAGGTCATATATAACATATGATGTCATATAGAATAGATATAGAACAGATGAGGTCATATAGAACAGATGAGGTCATATAGAACCGATGTAGAACAGATCAGGTTATATAGAACAGATGAGGTCATATAGAACAGATTTGTATTTTATTTATTTATTTCACCACCTTATTTAACCAGGTAGGCTAGTTGATAAGAAGTTCTCATTTGCAACTGCGACCTGGCCAAGATAAAGCATAGCAGTGTGAACAGACAACACAGAGTTACACATGGAGTAAACAATTAACAAGTCAATAACACAGTAGAAACAAAAGAGTCTAGATGGGGTCATATACAACAGATATAGAACAGATGAGGTCATATAGAACAGATAAGGAACAGATGAGGTCATACAGAACAGATATGGTCATATAGAACAGATGAGGTCATATAGGACAAGTCCATAAGTCCAACTTAAAAATTAAGCCACATTATTGGGATCAACATCAACAATCACAACACTGTCTGTATCCCCATGGGGACCATCTCGGTAATATTCGATCTCTGTCTCTGTCTTCAGTACCAGTTCTTGCAGTACTGGGACTATGAGAATGAAACTAGACACGTAAACCGATTTGGTATCCAGATAAATCCTGAAATAGAATCATAACACAACGTGCTGGAGGGAGCCAGGGAGGCCTGAGCAGGGCGTGGTGGAGGGAGCCAGGGAGGCCTGAGCAGGGTGTGCTGGAGAGAGCCAGGGAGGCCTGTGCAGGGTGTGCTGGAGGGAGCCAGGGAGGCCTGAGCAGGGCGTGGTGGAGGGAGCCAGGGAGGCCTGAGCAGGGTGTGCTGGAGGGAGCCAGGGAGGCCTGAGCAGGGCGTGGTGGAGGGAGCCAGAGAGGCCTGAGCAGGGCGTGCTGAGGGAGCCAGGGAGCCCTGAGCAGGGTGTGGTGGAGGGAGCCAGGGAGGCCTGAGCAGGGCGTGGTGGAGGGAGCCAGGGAGGCCTGAGCAGGGTGTGCTGGAGGGAGCCAGGGAGGCCTGAGCAGGGTGTGGTGGAGGGAGCCAGGGAGGCCTGAGCAGGGTGTGGTGGAGGGAGCCAGGGAGGCCTGAGTAGCGTGTGCTGAGGGAGCCAGGGAGGCCTGAGCAGGGTGTGGTGGAGGGAGCCAGGGAGGCCTGAGCAGGGTGTGGTGGAGGGAGCCAGGGAGGCCTGAGCAGGGTGTGCTGGAGAGAGCCAGAGAGGCCTGAGCAGGGCTTGGTGGAGAGAGCCAGAGAGGCTTGAGCAGGGTGTGCTGGAGGGAGCCAGGGAGGGCTGAGCAGGGTGTGCTGGAAGGAGCCAGGGAGGCCTGAGCAGGGCGTGGTGGAGGGAGCCAGGGAGGCCTGAGCAGGGCGTGGTGGAGGGAGCCAGGGAGGCCTGAGCAGGGCGTGGTGGAGGGAGCCAGGGAGGCCTGAGCAGGGCGTGGTGGAGGGAGCCAGGGAGGCCTGAGCAGGGCGTGGTGGAGGGAACCAGGGAGGCCTGAGCGGGGCGTGGTGGAGGAACCAGGGAGGCCTGAGCAGGGCGTGGTGGAGGGAACCAGGGAGGCCTGAGCAGTGTGTGCTGGAGGGAGCCAGGGAGGCCTGAGCGGGGCGTGGTGGAGGGAACCAGGGAAGCCTGAGCAGTGTGTGCTGGAGGGAGCCAGGGAGGCCTGAGCGGGGCGTGGTGGAGGGAACCAGGGAGGCCTGAGCAGTGTGTGCTGGAGGGAGGCAGGGAGGCCTGAGCAGGGTGTGGTGGAGGGAGCCAGGGAGGCCTGAGCGGGGCTTGGTGGAGGGAGCCAGGGAGGCCTGAGCGGGGCGTGGTGGAGGGAGCCAGGGAGGCCTGAATGGGGCATGGTGGAGGGAGCCAGGGAGGCCTGAGCAGGGCGTGGTGGAGGGAGCTAGGGAGGCCTGAGCGGGGCGTGGTGGAGAGAGCCAGGGAGGCCTGAGCAGGGCGTGGTGGAGGGAGCCAGGGAGGCCTGAGTGGGGCGTGGTGGAGGGAGCCAGGGAGGCCTTACTGGATTTGTTTCACTGGGCCCTGCCAGTACCTGATGAGTCTGAGACCTGATACTTGACATCGTGTGGCATTTGGAGAGAGAGGAGAGATGGGTGCCAGCACGGAACCTAAAACCAGCACTCTTGGGTGACTACAGTCACGGCACGCAGGGGCTTAGATTTCAGAGTTCCGTCGGTCAGCCAGTGTGTGTGACAGTGTGAGAGTAACCTGGGGTGACTGGGACTACACAAACACATTGGGGAAAGGAGTTGGACAGTCTTGCACACAAACACACAACACACTGCCTCAGTTTAAGCCTTGCCAAACCCTTCACCACTCCATCCTACAGCCCAAAACATGTCACATGCTTATCAGGTAAGAATAGACCGGGGCAGAATCAGGATGTCTGATTCGTTCTCTAAACACTGTTGAGCTCCATTAAAAAACACAGGTCTGTTGTCTCTCTGACTGCTATGTTTTCACTCCTCTCTCCGTTGTGTAGCTTCAGACTGGTGTTTCCTGCTTGGCCACATGAGTGGCTGACTATCAGAGCTTCCTCAGACCAACACCTACATATCAGTTGGCCTGGACCCTCCCACTGCCGCCATTGTAAGGAAATCAATGTAGTCTCATGAATTGTTCTTGGGGCTGCCTTTAAGGAGTGCTGTCACACCTGGAAGGAGAACAGGAGAGGAAGTGAGCCGGTAAATCTGTTGACACTATCAGAGCTCCCCTGCCAAGCAGATGGTGTGGCCCTGCAGGGGAAGTAAGAGGACTTCTCTGGGCTCATCTGAGGACCTAACCTGTGTCTTAAATGGCACCCTATTCCCCATGTACACAGCAAAATCAACACAGTGTTAAAAGTAACACTGTTACAGGGTGTATAAAGGTCCACACTTTCAGTGTTAAGCTTTTACTACAGTGGGCTAAATCAGGGTCACACAGAGTGATTATTGGTGGTCTTACACAAATCTACTTCGAAACAAAAGTATACATCTCACACACATGATATGGGCTTACAAAAAGGATGACACCATTGTCATATATATATATAGACATTTTGAGTTTGCATCCAGGTATTACACTTCATATACATCACAGAAGACTGAAATATAACAAATATAACAACCTTTGACATAGGAAATGTTGTTTATTTAACTAGGCAAGTCAGTTACGAACTAATTCTTATTTACAACTTACTCATATGAAGAAAGCTACTGTATCCTGTACTATACTGTAAAAGCCTTGTAAAAGCCAAAGTCTGACTTTGTTCTGTAAACAGAGGGACAATCATTTCCCTTGGGTATATTTTCTCAGTAAGCTGTAACCATCAGGGATGGTCTGCCATCTGGCAATAGCCCAGCTACGTTGTGAAATGATCTTCATTTGATAAGTGGGTGATAGTATTTGGTGACTACAGTCCTCTGGTATGGTTATTGTTTTAACTTCTGGTCTACTGCAGAGGGTTTTGTGAGAACTTATTATTAAGAGATACAAAGAATGTTGTAAATCTTGTCTTTATTTGTCACATGTGCCGAATATAACAGGTGTAGACCTTACCATGAACTTTACCTATAAGCCCTTAACCAACAATGCTGTTCAAGAAAGAGTTTAAGAAAATATTTCCCAAGTAAACTAAAGTAAAAAAAGAACAAGGTATACAATAACAATAGCACAATAAAATAACAATAGCGAGGCTATATACAGGGGGTACTGGTAATGAGTCAGTGTGCAGGGGTACAGGTTAGTCGAGGTCATTTGTACATGTAGGTAGGGCTAAAGTGACTATGCATAGATAATAAACAGTGAGTAGCAGCAGTGTCAAAACAAAGGGGGGTCAATGTAAGTAGTGCAGGTGGCCATTTTATTAATTGTTCAGCAGTCTTATGGCTTGAGGGTTGAGGCTGTTAAGTAGCCTTTTGGACATAGACTTGACACTCTGGTACCACTTGCCGTGTGGTAGCAGAGAGAACAGTCTATGACTTGGGTGACTGGAGTCGTTGCCAATTTTTTGGGGCTTTCCTCTGACACCGCCTAGTAATACCATATAGTCTTACATGACAAAAGTATATTTCAGTAAACACACCACACACTGTATGGTCTCTACTACCAGAGAGACTGGTAGAGTGGTACATTTAATTTGATTCTATAACCAACTTAAAGATGTCCTTACTTCCATGTATTGTGTGTTTGGCGCAGGCCTTCGGAGACCTCTCCCTAACCCCACTGTTAAATCTTTCATTGCCCCTTTAATATGACTGAAATGGTTTGTGTTCTTGGGTGGTGGCCCGGGGAAGATAGGATAATCAACTCCAGGTTTTGGCACCTGCCTGGTCTCTAGAGTGTGCAAATCATTATCCTCCTACTTCCTTCCTACCTCCTCGGGAAGAGGACATCACTCACACCCAAACGTTTCCCCATTCATTTGTAGTCGGTCAGCCAGACACTGAGATAGATCTGACTGTTAGAGATGGTTCAAGGGAGAAGACAACAGAGAGAGGGAATAGCCGTCAGACACATCAACAGACACCTTTCCTTTTGATAAATGAATACATCTGGATAGGGCTGTTCCGGTGAACATATTAGTAATTACTAACAATTGGATACCTCGAAATTGGGGAGAAAAAGGGGTAACATTTTTTTTAAATTCTTTTTTTTTTTTTTGAAAAAAGAGGCGGTTCCCATAAGGTTTCTATAGGCTAGGCCTACTATATTTATTTCTCAAGTGTCTTAATATTACATTTTTTTCAATCGCAAGGACCCATTTCTAAATACTTAGGACAGATTGCAGCTGTTGGGGATCTGCTCTGCTCTGACCTCAGCACACCTGTCTCCGCCCACACAATCTGAGGGAGAGGGAGAGGGAGAGGGAGAGGGGGAGGGAGAGGGAGAGGGAGATAGGGAGAGGAGAGAGGGAGATAGGGAGAGGGAGAGAGAGAGAGAGAGACAGACAGAGACAGAGACAGGAGAGGGAGACAGAGACAGAGAGAGAGACAGAGAGACAGAGAGACAGAGACAGAGGGAGAGAGTGGGAGAGAGAGAGAGACAGAGAGAGAGAGAGAGAGAGAGAGAGAGAGAGAGAGAGAGAGAGAGAGAGAGAGAGAGAGAGAGAGAGAGAGAGAGAGAGAGAGAGAGAGAGAGAGAGAGAGAGAGAGAGAGGGAAAGGGAAAGGGAAAGGGAGAGGGAGAGGGGTGGCAGGTTAAGGAGACACAGGATGAGCAGAAGAGGGCGTTGCAGGAGCAGATGTGACAGTGGTGCCCGACCAGGCTTTTCTGGGTGTGCGCTATAGAAATCCTGCAAGAGGAAGGGTTCCAGAATGTGATGGCGGGGCACCTCAGGCCCGTATCCTTCCCAGTCCACCAGGTACTGCCAGCCACGACCCTGATGGTGCACGTCCAAAAGCTGCTTGACAATATAGGCAAGATGGTCATTGATGATCCGAGGGGGCGTAGGAGCTGCTGCAGGAGGAGACAGGGGACTGGAGCAGACAGGTTTAAAGAAACAATCTTTGTCCAGTTCGAGGTGAGTAATTGCTGTGTGTGATATCCATTTCCTTTTCGGTCATAAGAGATGGTAGCAGCAACATTATGTACAAAATAAGTTACAAACATCGCAAAAAAACAAACATAATAGCACAGTTGGTTAGGAGCCTGTAAACCGGCAGCTATCCCCTCCGGCGCCATTATTATGTAGTGGCTTATTATCAGTGGCTTTTAGGCTATGCGTGGAAGCTGGGAGATGCTAAATGTGTTCAAGTTAATTAACGATCAATTATCCTGAGACAAAATGTCATGACCGCCCCAGCCCCAGCCCTACTCCTACCAGCCCCAGCCCTACTCCTACCAGCCCCAGCCCTACTCCTACCAGCCACAGCCTGGTCCTTCTGTAGCTCAGTTGGTAGAGCATGGCCTACCAGCCCCGGGACCACCCATACGTAGAATGTATGCACACATGACTGTAAGTCGCTTTGGATAAAAGCGTCTGCTAAATGGCATATATTATTATTATATTATTATTATTATTATTACTCCTACCAGCCACAGCCCTAGTCCTACCAGCCACAGCCCTAGTCCTACCAGCCACAACCCTACCAGCCACAGCCCTACCAGCCACAGCCCTACCAGCCACAGCCCTAGTCCTACCATCCACAACCCTACCAGCCACAGCCCTAGTCCTACCAGCCACAGCCCTACCAGCCACAGCCCTACTCCTACCAGCCACAGCCCTAGTCCTACCAGCCACAGCCCTACCAGCCACAGCCCTAGTCCTACCAGCCACAGCCCTACCAGCCACAGCCCTACCAGCCACAGCCCTAGTCCTACCAGCCACAGTCCTACCAGCCACAGCCCCCTACCAGCCACAGCCCTACCAGCCACAGCCCCCTACCAGCCACAGCCCTAGTCCTACCAGCCACAGCCCTAGTCCTACCAGCCACAGCCCTAGTCCTACCAGCCAAAGCCCTACCAGCCACAGCCCTAGTCCTACCAGCCACAGCCCTACCAGCCACAGCCCTACCAGCCACAGCCCTAGTCCTACCAGCCACAGTCCTACCAGCCGCAGCCCTAGTCCTACCAGCCACAGCCCTACCAGCCACAGCCCTAGTCCTACCAGCCACAGCCCTACCAGCCACAGCCCTACCAGCCACAGCCCTAGCCCTACCAGCCACAGCCCTAGTCCTACCAGCCACAGCCCTACCAGCCACAGCCCTACCAGCCACAGCCCTACCAGCCACAGCCCTAGTCCTACCAGCCACAACCCTACTCCTACTAGCCACAGCCCTACCAGCCACAGCCCTAGTCCTACCAGCCACAACCCTACTCCTACCAGCCACAGCCCTAGTCCTAACAGCCACAACCCTACCAGCCACAGCTCTACCAGCCACAGCCCTAGTCCTACCAGCCACAAATTCTACCCCTACCAGCCACAGCCCTAGTCCTAACAGCCACAACCCTACCAGCCACAGCTCTACCATCCACAGCCCTAGTCCTAACAGCCACAACCCTACCAGCCACAGCTCTACCATCCACAGCCCTAGTCCTAACAGCCACAACCCTATATCTGGAATGGTGCTTATTCAGCAGTTTCATTCCAGATGCCACTACTGCGTGAACACACACATTTTGTTTTTCTATCCTTGTGGGATTGATTTCCATTCAAAATTATATTTCCCTAACCTTAACCCTTACCCTAACCCTAACCCTAATTCTAAGTCTAACCCTAATTGTAACACTAATCCTAAACTTTGTACACATGGGGATGTTGGACATTTTCCCTTGTGGACACACACACACTCACCACCTTCTTGCGTGCGGGTGGGCTTCTTCTTCACCCTCCCATAACCCTAATCGTCCTAAATGAACTCCAGCTCACTGATCACTCCCTGAAGCATAACCTTCCATTCTTAAGTGAGGCATGGTGCATAATGCATTCATCAGTTTCCCCATTACCCCCCCCACTCCCTCCCTCACCCTCCCTCCTCACTGAAATGGCACCGAATCGATTAGAGCTGGATTAGTCTGAAGATGGGTGAGGTAAGGGAGCAAAGGTGAAAGGGGAAGAAGTTGAATGAGAGGGGAGGAAGGGAGGCAGGGTGGCTTAGGCTGGATCTAGTGCAGGGGTGTGTGTAGGGAGGCACCAGGGTCAGAGTCAGGGTCAGGGTGGACTGACTGTGTCCCCCTAGCCTAGTTCTCTGCCCGGCAGTGACCAGGCTCCCAAAGTGGAGTGGGACATGGAACACGAGGATATGAATGCAGGGCTTTGTCCAGCCCACGGTCATCACATTCCACTGAAGCCACTGTGTGTGTGGACTCAGAGCGCAGCAGAGCGGAGGAAAGGAGAGGGCTGGACTTGCCAGGCTGGGCACAGAGCCACAATGTAGCACCAGGGATCCAGCCAGGGTCTCTCCGGTCATCTGTCCCCAAAACACATACTGTAGCAACATCACAGGCAACTGACATATCTGACATAGTCTGTTTTGGAAACAACTCTTAGTTATAAGGGAATAGTTCTCGAAAGAGAAGTGAGTTTAGCGCTGTGGAAAAGTGAATTCAGAACTATGGTAAAGTTTTGTGAATAAGGGCCCATTCGGAACAGTTATCTTGGAGTCTGCAATATTGTTGATATTTACAGAGTGCCATGCTGAGAAACATGAACCCTGCTTGCCTCTTTGGGTCTGATGCGCTCAGAATTAATGTGATTTAGAATAGGACAGCGCAGCCATAGGTCAGTATGTGGCAGTACATCGCAGTGCTGTTGAATGATGTGTGGTGTGGTGGGTTACAGTGTGGAGTAATAAAGTTCTGGCTCTGGCTCTCTCTGTTAGGCTTCTGATGTAGCTACATATATCCGAAGAGTGGAATTCAGAATGAAGGAGTGATACAGTGGTCAGTATGTTTTATTTATTGGATGGCTGTGTGAAAACATGCTTTCCCCATATCAAACTATTTCCTTCTTTTACAGACACCTCCACATTTTGCCCACACTCTCTTCTTGTATGATGTTTTGTGGAAATACAATACAATTATATTTGATATATCCCTTCAATATTAAACACACTTTTGTATGAGCTGATATAATGGCTGTGGTCATTTCTGGACAAACAAGCAGTTTTATGATGCCCTGTGCTTGACTCAGTAGGATCAAACCATCAAACCATGCATGGGGGTGTTCGTGGAACACAGACATTTTACCCCAAATTTTAGAAAACTTCTTTGTGACAGCACATCATGAAGGAACAAGGCAGGGCAAGTGAAAGTCTGAGTCCCAAATGGCACCCTATTCCCATTATAGTGCACATATACAGTACCAGTCAAAAGTTCAAACACACCTAATCATTCACGGGTTTTTCTTTATTTGTAATATTTTCTACATTGTAGAATAATAGCGAAGACATCAGAACTATGAAAGAACACATATGGAATCATGTAGCAACCAAAAAAAAATCCTTCTTAAGGATGACGCAGAATACAGTTCCCACTTAGCGGAATTTCAGAGCGCCACCTATAGTTTTTGATAAAACTCAGACTTTCATTAAACTTTCATTAAAATACACATTCAAGGTAGTGAATTAAAGCTACACTCGTTGTGAATCTATCCACTAAGTCAGATTTGTAAAATGCTTTTCGGCGAAAGCATGAGAAGCTATTATCTGATAGCATGTACCCCCAAAATACTGCAACGTCACCTAACACGACAGATTTTGCGGTAGCCGGCGCTACCCAAAACGCAGAAATAAAATATAAAACATTCATTACCTTTGACGAGCTTCTTTCTTGGCACTCCTAGATGTCCCATAAACATCACTGTTGGGTCTTTTTTTCGATTAAATCGGTCCATATATAGCCTAGATATCGATCTATGAAGACTGTGTAATCAAGGAAAAAACTGAGTTAGATAACGCAACGTCATTTTTTAAAATTAAAAAAGTCGACGATAAACTTTCACAAAACACTTCGAAATACAACTTTAGGTATTAGTAAACATTAATAATCTATCAAAATGATCACGGGGCGATGTATATTCACTAGCTCCACGTCCTGATATCGTGTCCAAATATTCCTCAACCAAAACATCCGGTCGGAGACCGGAAAAAATGCGCTGCCTTGTTTCGGATTGACCAAGAAACAAATCCGAGACAAATGACAAGACTGTTGACATCGTGTGGAAGCTGTAGGTATTGCAACCTCGGCCCCATTTAATGTGGTTCACGTTTAAAAATTGGTTGAAGTGGCGCATGGATATATTTTCCCATTTTCAGTGATCAGATTTTCCTGCACTTTTCGATGAAACGCACGTTCTGTTATAGTCACAGCTGTGATTTAACCAGTTTTATAAACAAGTGTTTTCTATCCACACATACTAATCATATGCATATACTATATTCTTGGCATGAGTAGCAGGGCGCTGAAATGTTGCGCAATTTTTAACAAAATGCTGTGAAAATTCGCATGAGCCCTAACAGGTTTTAAGCAAATGAAAATATAGTTTATATTTGAGATTCTTCAAAGTAGCCACCCTTTTCCTTGATGACAGCTTTGCACACTCTTGGCATTCTCTCAACCAGCTTCATCAGCTAGTCACCTGGAATGCATTTCAATTAACAGGTGTGCCTTGTTAATTTGTGGCATTTCTTTCTTTCATAATGTGATTGAGCCAATCAGTTGTGTTGTGACAGGGTATGGGGAGGTATTCAGAAAATAGCCCTATTTGATAAAAGACCAAGTCCATAGTATGGCAAGAACAGCTCAAATAAGCAAAGAGAAACGACAGTCCATCACTACTTTGAAACATGAGTCAATGCAAAAATGTCAAGATCTTTGTAGTCACAAAAACCATCAAGCGCTATGATGAAACTAGCTCTTATGAGGACCGCCACTGGAAAGGAAGACCCAGAGTTGCCTCTCCTGCAGAGGAAAAGTTCATTAGAGTTAACTGCACCTCAGATTTCAGCCCAAATAAATACTTTACAGAGTTAAAGTAACACACATCTCAACGTCAAGGGGACACTTTTTGAATCAGGGCTTCATGGTCGAATTGCTGCAAAGAAACCACTACTAAAGGACACCAATAATAGGGGAGACTTGCTTGGGCCCATTGACACGAGCAATGGACATTAGACCGATGGAAATCTGTCAGTTGGTCTGATGAGTCCAAATTTGCCATTTTTGTCTTTTTGAGACACTAAGTAGATGAAGGGATGATCTCCACATGTGTGGTTCCCACCGTGAAGCATGGAGGAGGACGTGTTATGGTGTGGGGGTGCTTTGCTGGTGAAACTGTCAGTGATTGGTTATGCTTAACAAGCATGGCTACCACAACATTCTGCAGCGATATACCATCCCAACTGGTTTGCGCTTAGTGATACTATAATTTGTTTTTCAAAAGGACAATGATCCAAAAGCACACCTACAGGCTGTGTAAGGGCTATATGACCAAGAAGGAGAGCGATGGAGTGCTGCATCAGATAACCTGGCCTCCACAGTCATCCAACCTCAACCCAATTAAGATGGACAAAGGGTGGCTACTTTAAAGAATCTAAAACACAAAATATATTTTGATTTGTTTAATACTTTTTTGGTTACTACATGATTCCATTTGACATATAGTGTGTGCCCAATGGGCCCTGGTCAAAAGTAGTACACCAAAGAGGGAATAGGGTGCATTTGGCATAGGGACAATGAGTCAGGGTTTGTATTGTGACTCATAATCATGGAAGTCATCGTCACTCAGAAGAATATCTTCCGACTTCGTCATGAGGAAATTATTTTTTTTTTCTCAAGAAGGGCGATGGGCTGGTTCTACATGTGTTGTGGTGGATTGCAGGGCGTCTCTGACCAAAAAACTAAAGAGAGGAAAGAAAGGGGTAAATCACTGTCTCTGCCTCCCTCTCTCTCTCTGCCTCTCTCTGTCTATGCCTCTCTCTATGCCTCTCTGTCCCTCGCTCTGTCTCTCTGTCTCTCTCACTCTGCTCCCCCATTTTTCAATTGCTTGTTAAGTGTTAAATTTGCTAATTTCCCTCCAATATCCACTTTAAAGCCAGAGAGAGTCAGCCCATGTCCATCCATACATTCAGGTGTCTATCAGAAATTGGGCTGGACTGGGACTGTATGGCTGCTGCTACTGGGGCTGGACTGGTGCTGTAAGGCTGCTGCTGTTGGGGATGGACTGGGGCTGTATGGCTGCTGCTGTTGGGGATGGACTGGGGCTGTATGGCTGCTGGTACTGGGGCTGGACTGGGGCTGTAAGGCTGCTGCTGTTGGGGATGGACTGGGGCAGTATGGCTGCTGCTACTGGGGCTGGACTGGGGCTGTAAGGCTGCTGCTACTGGGGCTGGACTAGGGCTGTATGGCTGCTGCTACTGGGGCTGGACTGGGGCTGTATGGCTGATGCTACTGGGGCTAGACTGGAGCTGTAAGGCTGCTGCTGTTGGGGCTGGACTGGGGCTGTAAGGCTGCTGCTACTGGGGCTGGACTGGGGCTGGACTGTGGCTGTATGGCTGCTGCTGTTGGGGATGGACTGGGGCTGTATGGCTGCTGCTACTGGGGCTGGACTAGGGCTGTAAGGCTGCTGCTACTGGGGCTGGACTAGGGCTGTATGGCTGCTGCTACTGGGGCTGGACTGGGGCTGCATGGCTGCTGCTACTGGGGCTGGACTAGGGCTGTATGGCTGCTGCTACTGGGGCTGGACTGGGGCTGTATGGCTGCTGCTACTGGGGATGAACTGGGGCTGTAAGGCTGCTGCTGTTGGGGCTGGACTGGGGCTGTAAGGCTGCTGCTACTGGGGCTGGACTGGGGCTGTATGGCTGCTGCTACTGGGGCTGGACTGGGGCTGTATGGCTGCTGCTACTGGGGCTAGACTGGGGCTATATGGCTGCTGCTACTGGGGCTGGACTGGGGCTGTATGGATGCCAGTACCGGGGCTGAGATTTGAAATTTCACATGCGGTGTAGTTTAAGGTTGTGTAGGAATAATATGTTTACCCTCATACTGAGTTGATAGACATAGCTTTTAGTACAATAGCTGGTACTTTGTTTTGTGACCTTCCCAACATTATGCAGAGAAGGACAGGCTTAAAGTAAAATGTTCAATTGTACTTTTCCTGTATCAGGATAAGCCATACGGTGTGTAAAAAAGCTGTAAAAAAGCTATTTTGTGTGAAGCGTAATGGATTTAGGGACTTTGGCTTTCTGCATTCCTCTCTCACAGATCACTCTGTATCCAAGCAAAAGGCCAACCCAATATCCAGTATAAACATTGAGGCGGAAAAAAGTGGAATGTAGAAACATTCCTTTTTTGTTCGCCAACATTTTCCGACCCCTGCCCCCTCTCTCTCTGTCCCAAATGCCGATGTCTGGTTGGGGAGAGCTCCTCACAAGCTTTCAAATTGTTCCCCCCAACTCAGCCAAATTGTACTGAAGTAGAATAGGGCTATTCTTCTCTTTCATGAAGGAAGGCAAGAGCAGAACTGAAAAGCAGCCATCTGCACAGCCTCACAATCCAACAGAAATACACAGAGTAGGATGGTCAGCCATTTGCAAAAGTTAATGACCTTCCCTCCTTTTTGTGGACGTAGGGTGAGCTGATCGGAAACTCCTTCAGGTCGTTGGTATGCAGAGAGGTGCCAGGATGTAAGGGTGATGGTATGTGGCAAAGAGGGGCACTCAGTCCTTTATTTAGGTAGTGAACAGATACCCAAGTAAAGAGCAGTAATAAAAACTTATTTTAGAGGAATTCCCAACAGCCAACACAGCACTTTACTTTTCACCCACCCTAAGCCTTCCTCCCCATGATACTGTTCCTGATCGTAGTGATGGTGTGTGTGTGTACATGTCAGGTACCTGGGCCATGTCAGTATTAGTGACATGCCTTTGTGTTTTAGTGGACCCTGGTGGCTTCGGAGCAGGCCCTCAAGGTGTGTGTGGACATGCCTTTGTGTGTTAGCTAGTCCCAGGCAGGCTGTTGGCCCCTGGTGGCTTCAGAGTGGGCCCTCATAGTATGTGTGTTAGTTAGCCCGAGGTTGCCTTGTGGGAGCTAGGGCCTCATGGAGTGTGGACACTCTAAAGGATGCAACCGCTGGGAATGCACATGACTGTCTCCTAATGACTGTCTCCTAATGAAGTGGTGACCTTACCTCCTCCTAGTGACTGACATCACTAGGAGGAGGCAAGGTCACCACTTCATTAGGAGACAGTGATGCAGGGTGACCAACGGACACTCTGAACCCCATGTTATGTCATTACTCAAAACTTTTCAGGAAACCCAATGCACTTAGTTTATCTGAGTACAGTTACTTAAAGTGATTTCCAGGGATCTTCAAACCTGGGAAATTTTGCAAAATTTTGCAATCCTACCTGCAAGTCACATTATGCTGTTTTGTAAAGTGATGTGTAATTCCTATCCGAATCCAGCCAGGGTTAGGATAACCAACAGTTCATTTTAGGAACAACCATTTCAGTAACGGGTGCAAAACAATTCTGCAGCGTTGAAGGTCCCCAAGAACACAGTGGCTTCCATCAATCTTAAATGGACGTTTGTAACCACCAAGACTCATCCTAGAGCTGGCTGCCTGGCCGAACTAAGCAATCTGCGGAAAGGGCTTTGGTCAGGGAGGTGACCAAGAACCCGATGGTCAGTCTGACAGAGCTCTAGAGTTCCTCTGTGGAGATGGGAGAACCTTCCAGCAGGACAACCATCTCTGCAGCACTCCACCAATCAGGTCTTTCTGGTAAAGTGGCCAGACGGAAGCCACTTCTTGAAAGGCACATGACATCCCACTTGCACATATGACTCCCAGACCATGAGAAACAAGATTTTCTGGTCTAATGAAACCAAGATTGGTCTCTTTGGTCTGAATGTGTCACTTCTATAGGAAACCTAGCACCATCCCTACGGTGAAACATGGTGTTGGCATCATCATGCTGTGGGTATTTTTTGGGAGACTAGTTAGGATTGAGGGAAAGATGAACGGCGTAAAGTACAGAGAGATACTTCAGAGCACTCAGCACCTCAGACTGGGGTGAAGGTTCACCTTCCAACAGGACAATGATCCTAAGCACACAGACAAGACAATGCAGGAGTGGCTTCGGGACAAGTTTCTGAATGTCCTTGTGTGGCCCAGCCAGAGCCCGGACGTGAACCCGATCAAACATCTCTGGAGAGACCTGAAAATAGCTGTGTAGCGATGCTCCCCATCCAACCTGACAGAGCTTGAAAGGATTTTCAGAGAAAAATGGAAGAAACTCCCCAAATACAGATGTGCCAGGCTTGTAGCGCCATACCCAAGAAGACTCGAGACTGTAATATCTTCCAAAGGTGCTTCAACAAAGTACTGAGTAAAAAGTCTGAATTCTTAGGTAAATGTGATATTTCAGTGTTATTGTCACGACTCCGACTGAAGGACACTCCCCTTCCTGTTCGGGTGGCGCTCGGCGTCGCCGGCCTACTAGCTGCTACTGATTATTTCCTCCCCCTGCTTATGTGTTGATTGAGTGCACCTGTTTTGAATTAGGTAGTAGGCTTTATTAGTCAGCCGGCCCGCAGAGTTCCTTGTGCGGGATTAATTATTGTGACCATCTGTTTAGTGTACTTGTGTGCACGTCTATGGGTTTTGTGTTTTCCCATTTTGTGGGTTTTCCCTGGACCGTTTAAGCCCTCTGTTTGGGGGCATTTATTTGTTCATTACACCCTGTGTGTTCGTGAGGGTTGGATTATTGTAAGGGTTTTCTGGTGAAAGAGAAGCGGACCAAAAAGCAGCATGGTGGTTATTCATGTTCTTTAATTTATAAAGAAACTACACATGAGATAACTAACAAAAACAACAAACGTGAGAAAACCTAAAACAGTCCCATCTGGTGTAAACACAAAGACAGGAACAATCACCCACAAACACAGTGAAACCCAGGCTACCTAAGTATGATTCTCAATCAGAGACAACTAATGACACCTGCCTCTGATTGAGAACCATACTAGGCCGAAACATAGAAATTCCCAAAACCTAGAAAAACAAACAGACTGCCCACCCAACTCACGCCCTGACCATACTAACTAAATACAAAACACAGGAAATAAAGGTCAGAACGTGACACTTATGTTCGCCGTTTGTCGGTGCATTAAAATAGCACTCACCTGAACTCTCTGCTTCCTGCGCTTGACTCCTCACCCACTCCACTCAGATCGTTACAGTTATATTTTTAATAAGATTGCAAAAATTCTAAAACCCTGTTTTTGCTATGTCATTTGGTGTATTGTATGTAGATTGATGAGGGGAAAAATTATGTGATGTATTTATGTAGATTGATGAGGGGAAAAAACTATGTGATGTATTTTAGAATGAGGTGGTAACCTAACAAAATGTGGAAAAAGTCTAGAGGTTGGAATATTTTCCGAAGGCACTGTATATATGATGAAGAGGGTTGGGCTTATGCATTGTATTCATTTGTTTGTTTGTCATTTAGATCGTGTGCAGGGTGAATGCTTGATATGTCTTACTGTAATTTGGTAAAAAGCCAATTTGACATTTTTTCAGTACGTTGTTTTCACTGAGGAAATGTACGAATCTGCTGTTAATGATAATGCAGAGGATTTTCCCAAGGTTGCTGTTGACGCATATCCCACAGTAGTTATTGGGGTCAACTTTGTCTCCACTTTTGTGGATTGGGGTGATCAGTCCTTGGTTCCAATTTTTTTGGGAAGATGCCAAAGCTAAGGATTGTGTAAAAGAGTTTAAGTATAGCCGATTGGAATTAGTGGTCTGTATATTTGATCATTTAATTTAGGATACCATCAACACCATCCTTTTTGGGTTGGAGGGTTTGTATTTTATTTCCTGTAGTTCATTCAATGTAATTGGAGAATCCAGTGGGCTCTTGTAGTCTTTAATTGTTGATTTTAAGATTTGAATTTGATCATGTACGTGTTTTTGCTGTTTTCTTTGTTGTAGGGCCAAAACAACAGTAGACGTGGTTTATCCATACAGCTCCATTTTGGATAGATAACTTTTCGTATTAGTCACGCCTTGGTCATAGTATTTTGTGTTTTCGTTATATATTTGGTCAGGCCAGGGTGTGACATGGGTTGAAATGTTGTGTTTTGTATTGGGCTTTGTAGGCATTGGGATTGCGGCTGAGTAGGGGTGTAGCATAGGTTTGGCTGCCTGAGGCGGTTCTCAATCAGAGTCAGGTGATTCTCGTTGTCTCTGATTGGGAACCATATTTAGGTAGCCGGGGTTTCACTGTGTATTTTGTGGGTGATTGTTCCTGTCTCTGTGTAGTTTTTCACCAGACAGGCTGTATAGGTTTTCACGTTCCGTTTGTTGTTTTTGTATTTATTATAGTTATTTCATGTATCGCGATCATTCATTAAAGAACATGAGTAACAACCACGCTGCATTTTGGTCCGACTCTCTTTCGACAAACGAACGCCGTTACAGTATTGTTGTTTGTTTGGTTTATTCCTAATTTCCCAGAAGTTGTTAGATTCTATGGATTCTTCAATTGTATTGAACTGATTTCTGACGTGCTTTTCCTTTTCTACTGCCAAGTTTACACCTTCACTATTCTAGTGAAATGTTTTGTCCAGGAAGTTGTCTAAAAGGGATTGAATTTGTTGTTGCCTAATAGTTTATCATTCCCTCTCTCAAGTCAATTCAATATATATATATATATATATATATATATATATATACTATAAAAGTGAAATAAACAATCAAAATCAACAGTAAACATTACACATACAGAAGTTTTCATATAATAAATACATTACACTGTCATATTATGTATTTATACAGTGTTGTAACAATGTACAATTGGTTACACAAGGGAAATAAATAAGCATAAATTTGGGATGTATTTTCAATGGTGTTTGTTCTTCACTGCTTGCCCTTTTCTTGTGGCAACAGGTCACAAATCTTGCTGCAGTGATGGCACATTGTGGAATTTCACCCAGTAGATATGAGAGTTTATCAAAATTGGGTTTGTTTTCTAATTCTTTGTGGATCTGTGTAATCTGAGGGAAATATGTTTCTCTAATATGGTCAAACATTGGGCAGGAGGTTAGGAAGTGCAGCTCAGTGTCCACCTCATTTTGTGGGCAGTGTGCACATAGCTTGTCTTCTCTTGAGAGTCATGTCTGCCTATGGCGGCCTTTCTCAATAGCAAGGCTATGCTCACTGAGTCTGCACATAGTCAAAGCTTTCCTTAAGTTTGGGTCAGTCACAGTGGTCAGGTACTCTCTGTTAGGGCCAAATAGCATTCTAGTTGGCTCTGTTTTTTTGTTAATTCTTTCCAATGTGTCAAGTAATTATCTCTTTGTTTTCTCATGATTTGGTTGGGTCTAATTGTGTCTCTCTATCTCTCTCTCTCTCTCTCTCTCTCTCTCTCTCTCTCTCGATCTCGATCTCGATCTCTCCCTCTCTCTCTCTCGATCTCTCTCTCTCTCTCTCTCGATCTCGATCTCTCCCTCTCTCTCTCGATCTCTCTCTCTCTCTCTCTCTCGATCTCTCTCTCTCGATCTCTCTCTCTCTCTCTCTCTCGATCTCTCTCGATCTCTCTATCTCTCTCTATCTCTCTCTCTCTCTCTCTCTCTCTCTCTCTCTCTCTCTCGATCTCTCTCTATCTCTCCCGATCTCTCTCTCTCTATTTCTCTCTCTCTCTCTCTCTCTCTCTCTCTCTCTCTCTCTCTCTCGATCTCTCTCTCTCTCTATCTCTCTCTATCTCTCGATCTCTCTATCTCTCTCGATCTCTCTATCTCTCTCGATCTCTCAATCTCTCTCTCTCTCTCTCTCTCTCTCTCTCTCTATCTCTCGATCTCTCGATCTCAATCTCTATCTCTCGATCTCTCTCTCTCTCTCGATCTCTCTCTCTCTCTCGATCTCTCTATCTCTCTCGATCTCTCAATCTCTCTCTCTCTCTCTCTCGATCTCTCTCTCTCTCTCTCGATCTCTCTCTCTCTCTCTCTCTCGATCTCTCGATCTCTCTCTCTCTCTCTCTCTCTCTCTCTCTCTCTCTCTCTCTCTCGATCTCTCTCTCTCTCTCTCTCTCTCTCTCGATCTCTCGATCTCTCGATCTCTCGATCTCTCTCTCTCGATCTCTCTCTCTCTCTCTCGATCTCTCTCTCTCTCTCTCGATCTCTCTCTCTCTCTCTCTCTCTCTCTCGATCTCTCTCTCTTGATCTCTCTCTCTCGATCTCTCTCTCTCGATCTCTCGATCTCTCTCTCTCTCTCTCTCTCTCTCGATCTCTCTCGATCTCTCTCTCTCTCTCTCTCTCGATCTCTCTCTCTCTCTCTCTCTCGATCTCTCTCTCGATCTCTCTCGATCTCTCTCTCTCTCTCGATCTCTCGATGTCTCTCGATCTCTCTCTCGATCTCTCTCTCTCTCTCTCTCTCGATCTCTCTCTCTCGATCTCTCTCTCTCTCTCTCTCTCTCTCTCTCGCTCTCGATCTCTCTCTCTCTTTCTCTCTCTCTCTCTCTCTCTCTCTCTCGCTCTCGATCTCTCTCTCTCTCGATCTCTCTATCTCTCGATCTCTCTCGATCTCTCTCGATCTCTCTCGATCTCTCTCGATCTCTCTCTCGATCTCTCTCTCTCTCTCTCTCGATCTCTCTCTCTCTCGATCTCTCGATCTCTCTCTCTCTCTCTCTCTCTCTCTCTCTCTCTCTCTCGATCTCTCTCTCTCTCTCTCTCTCTCTCTCTCGATCTCTCGATCTCTCTCTCGATCTCTCTCGATCTCTCTCTCTCGATCTCTCTCTCTCTCTCTCTCTCTCTCTCTCTCGATCTCTCTATCTCTCTCTCGATCTCTCTCTCGATCTCTCTCTCTCTCTCTCTCTCTCTCGATCTCTCTCTCGATCTCTCTCTCTCTCTCTCGATCTCTCTCGATCTCTCTCTCGATCTCTCTCTCGATCTCTCGATCTCTCTCGATCTCTCTCTCTATCTCTCTCGATCTCTCTCGATCTCTCTCTCTTGAGATCTCTCTCTCGATCTCTCTCGATATCTCTCTCTCTCTCTCTCTCTCTCTCTCTCTCGATCTCTCTCGATCTCTCTCTCTCTCGATCTCTCTCGATCTCTCTCTCTCTCTCTCGATCTCTCTCTCGATCTCTCTCTCTCTCTCTCTCTCTCGATCTCTCTCGATGTCTCGCTCGATCTCTCGCTCGATCTCTCTCTCTCGATCGCTCTCTCTCTCGATCTCTCTCTCTCTCGATCTCTCTCTCTCGATCTCTCTCTCTCTCAATCTCTCTCTCTCGATCTCTCTCTCTCTCTCTCTCTCTGCTCCTCCCCCTTGCTCTCTCTCTGTTGCTTTCCCCCTCTTCTCTCTCGCTGAATTCAATTTCATGTGGCTTTATAGGCCTGGGAGACATACGTTTACATTGCCAAAGCAAATGAAATAGATAATAAACAAAAGTGAAATAAACAATAAAAATGTACATAAAACATTACAATCACAAAAGTTACAAAATAATAAAAACAATTCAAATATAATATTATTTCTATATACAGTGTTATAACGATGTGCAAACAGTCTCTCTCTCCGAGTAGAGGAATCACATGGGAACCTGAGGAGGCCCTTCCCGCCTCTCTCCCAGTGCATGCAGCGCCCTGGGCATCACATGTGCCCACTTACAGCGTGCCACAGTTGCCAGGGAGAGGAGGGTGCAGTATCACCTCGGACTGGGTTTCACTTTCCTGACTCAGAGTGATAGAACCACAGAAACAACCGTTTACCTCTCATCTCCCACCCTACACTGGGCAGCTGGAGAATCCTATAGCCTAGGCCTATCAAAGTGAAGGCTTCCACTCCATTGTTGGTGTCAGCTGCTGCTGTGCTGGGTGCTTTCTGTATGGTTAAGTCAGCTGGTGCACGAAATCTGAGGAAGTCTCTAGATTTTGCTCCCCTGAAGTAGAGTATATTGTCATAAATTGATGGCCACACTACTTGCCTAGAGAGTTTTCAGCTATACTTTTCGTGGCTGTTTATTTACTACCTAAGACAGATGCTGGCACTAAGACCACACTCAGTCAGCTGTATAAGGAAATAAGTAAACAGGAAACCACTCAACCAGAGCCGGTGCTCCTAGTGGCCAGAGACTTTAATGAAGGGAAACTTAAATCAGTTCTACCAAATGTCTATCAACATGTTAAATGTGCAACCAGAGGGAAAAAAATTCTACATCACCTGTAGTCCACACTCAGAGACGCATACAAAGCTCTCCCTCGCCCTCCATTTGGTAAATCCGACCACAACTCTATCCTCCTGATTCCTGCTTACAAGCAAAAATTTAAGCAGGAACCACCAGTGACTCGGGCCTATACAAAAGTGGTCAGATGAAGCAGATGCTAAACTACAAGACTGTTTTGCTATCACAGACTGGAACATGTTCTGGGATTCTTCCGATGGAGTGCACCACATTAGTCACTGGCTTTATCAATAAGTGCATCGAGGTCGTTGTCCCTATTGTGACTGTACGTATGTACAGTACATACCACAACCAGAAGCCATGGATTACAGGCAACATTCGCACTGAGCTAAAGGTCAGAGCTGACGCTTTCAAAGTGCGGGACTCTAACCCGGAACCTTACAAGAAGTCCTGCTATACCCTGTGATGAACCATCAAACAGGAAAAGCATCAATACAGGGCTAAGATTGAATCATACTACACCGGCTCCGACGCTCGTCTTATGTGGCAGGGCTTGCAAACTATTACAGACTACAAAGGGAAGCACAGCTGCGAGCTTCTCAGTGACACGAGCCTACCAGATGAGCTAAATCACTTCTATGCTCGCTTCGAGGTGTCATGACGTGGCTTGATTTGGGTACAGCGAGCACCATCTCCCTCTCTCTGCACCATCCCCCTCTCTCTCACTACCTCTCTCTCTTCATGGCTAGAGTGTAGAGAGAGGGAGATTCACAGGAGAACAAAATAACCTCTTCCACATCATAGAACTTGAGAATTGAACAATGTCCATGTTTTGGTGAATGTGTACACGGTCGGGGGAGAATCCAGCTACGAACTGGTCCATTTTGTACAATTTTGTGAAACTCATGAGAGACAATACAGCCACATTACCATAACTATGTTAATACAAGAGTCTCCGTTGTGAGGATGGCATCTAATTGTTGTATAAAATGAATGAGTAAAGATGACACTACTTGTGAAATTATGTAATGTGATTTTAAACTGTTTAATGAAAGAGAATCCAATTCCATTTAAAGTTTAACTAAATCATTGGCCCACCCCATGAGCACCCCTTCCTACTGTTACGAATATAACTCCCACCTGGAGGAATTGTCATGTTTGTCATTTATTATCATGTCTTGTCCCTGTGCTCCCCATGCTATTCGTTTCCCTCTGCTGGTCTTATTTGGTTCTTTCCCTCCTATCCCTCTCTCTCCCCCTCCCTCTCTCACTCTCTCGCTCTCTCTTCTCTCTATCGTTCCGTTCCTGCTCCCAGCTGTTCCTATTCCCCTAATCATCATTTAGTCTTCCCACACCTGTTCCCGATCCTTTCCCCTGATTAGAGTCCCTATTTATTCCTTTGTGATCCGTTCCTGTCCCGTCGGTTCCTTGTATTGTATTCACCATGCTGTGATTGCGTTTCGCCCTGTCCTGTCGTGTTTTTGCCGTGATTGTGTATCACCCTGTCCTGTCGTGTTTTGTGCCTTCATCAGATGCTGCGTGTGAGCAGGTGTCTCAGTCGACTACGGCCTGCGCCTACCCGGCGACCTGCAGTCTGTGGTCGCTTCTCCAGTTGTTTCCCCTCTACAAGTCTAGAGGATTTCTGTTATTCCGTTTTGGACTTTAATAAACTCTGTTTCTGTTAAGTCGCTTTTGGGTCCTCTTTCACCTGCATGACAGAAGGAACCGACCAAGGAATGGACCCAGCGACTTCAGACGCTCGTTACACTGCCGTCGAGATCCAAGGAGCCATGCTCGGCAGACACGAGCAGGAATTGTCCGCTGCTCGCCATGCCGTGGAGAACCTGGCCGCTCAGGTTTCCGACCTCTCTGGACAGTTCCAGAGTCTACGTCTCGTGCCACCTGTTACTTCCTGGCCTGCCGAGCCTCCAGAACCTAGGGTTAATAACCCACCTTGCTACTCCGGGCAGCCCACTGAGTGCCGCTCCTTTCTCACGCAGTGTGAGATTGTGTTCTCTCTCCAACCCAACACATACTCTAGAGAGAGAGCTCGGGTTGCTTACGTCATTTCACTCCTTACTGGCCGGGCTCGAGAATGGGGCACAGCTATCTGGGAGGCAAGGGCTGATTGCTCTATCAAATTCCAGAACTTTAAAGAGGAGATGATTCGGGTTTTTGACCGTTCAGTTTTTGGTGGGGAGGCTTCTAGGGCCCTGGCTTCCTTATGCCAAGGTGAACGGTCCATAACGGATTATTCCATTGAGTTTCGCACTCTTGCTGCCTCTAGTGAGTGGAACGAGCCGGCGCTGCTCGCCGTTTTCTGGAGGGACTCCACGCAGTGGTTAAGGATGAGATTCTCTCCCGGGAGGTTCCTTCAGATGTGGACTCTTTGATTGCTCTCGCCATCCGCATAGAACGACGGGTAGATCTTCGTCACCGGGCTCGTGGAAGAGAGCTCGCATCAACGGTGTTTCCCTGCTCCGCATCGCAACCATCTCCCTCCTCTGGCTTTGAGACTGAGCCCATGCAGCTGGGAGGGATTCGCATCTCGAATAAGGAGAGGGAACGGAGGATCACCAACCGCCTGTGCCTCTATTGCGGAGTTGCTGGACATTTTGTTAATTCATGTCCAGTAAGAGGCCAGAGCCCATCAGTAAGCGGAGGGCTACTGGTGAGCGCTACTACTCAGTCCTCTTCATCTAGATCTTGTACTACTATGTCGGTCCATCTACGCTGGACCGGTTCGGGTGCTACATGCAGTGCCTTGATTGACTCTGGGGCTGAGGGTTGTTTCATGGACGAAGCATGGGTTCGGAAACATAACATTCCTTTCAGACCGTTAGACAAGCCTACGCCCATGTTTGCCTTAGATGGTAGTCATCTTCCCAGTATCAAATTTGAGACACTACCTTTAACTCTCACAGTATCTGGTAACCACAGTGAGACTATTTCTTTTTGATTTTCCGTTCACCGTTTACACCTGTTGTTTTGGGTCATCCCTGGCTAGTATGTCATAATCCTTCTATTAATTGGTCTAGTAATTCTATCCTATCCTGGAACGTTTCTTGTCATGTGAAGTGTTTAATGTCTGCCATCCCTCCCGTTTCTTCTCTCCCTACTTCTCAGGAGGAACCTGGCGATTTGACAGGAGTGCCGGAGGAATATCATGATCTGCGCACGGTCTTCAGTCGGTCCCGAGCCAACTCCCTTCCTCCTCACCGGTCGTATGATTGTAGTATTGATCTCCTTCCAGGGACCACGCCTCCTCGAGGTAGACTATACTCTCTGTCGGCTCCCGAACGTAAGGCTCTCGAGGATTATTTGTCTGTGTCTCTTGACGCCGGTACCATAGTGCCTTCTTCTTCTCCGGCCGGGGCGGGGTTCTTTTTGTTAAGAAGAAGGACGGTACTCTGCGCCCCTGCGTGGTTATCGAGGGCTGAATGACATAACGGTTAAGAATCGTTATCCGCTTCCCCTTATGTCATCAGCCTTCGAGATTCTGCAGGGAGCCAGGTGCTTTACTAAGTTGGACCTTCGTAACGCTTACCATCTCGTGCGCATCAGAGAGGGGGACGAGTGGAAAACGGCGTTTAACACTCCGTTAGGGCATTTTGAGTACCGGGTTCTGCCGTTCGGTCTCGCCAATGCGCCAGCTGTTTTTCAGGCATTAGTTAATGATGTTCTGAGAGACATGCTGAACATTTTTGTTTTTGTCTATCTTGACGATATCCTGATTTTTTCTCCGTCACTCGAGATTCATGTTCAGCACGTTCGACGTGTTCTACAGCGCCTTTTAGAGAATTGTCTCTACGTAAAGGCTGAGAAGTGCTCTTTTCATGTCTCCTCCGTTACTTTTCTCGGTTCCGTTATTTCCGCTGAAGGCATTCAGATGGATTCCGCTAAGGTCCAAGCTGTCAGTGATTGGCCCGTTCCAAGGTCACGTGTCGAGTTGCAGCGCTTTTTAGGTTTCGCTAATTTCTATCGGCGTTTCATTCGTAATTTCGGTCAAGTTGCTGCCCCTCTCACAGCTCTTACTTCTGTCAAGACGTGTTTTAAGTGGTCCGGTTCCGCCCAGGGAGCTTTTGATCTTCTAAAAGAACGTTTTACGTCCGCTCCTATCCTCGTTACTCCTGACGTCACTAGACAATTTATTGTCGAGGTTGACGCTTCAGAGGTAGGCGTGGGAGCCATTCTATCCCAGCGCTTCCAGTCTGACGATAAGGTTCATCCTTGCGCTTATTTTTCTCATCGCCTGTCGCCATCTGAGCGCAACTATGATGTGGGCCGTGAACTGCTCGCCATCCGCTTAGCCCTAGGCGAATGGCGACAGTGGTTGGAACCGTTCCTTTTGTCGTTTGGACAGACCATAAGAACCTTGAGTACATCCGTTCTGCCAAACGACTTAATGCCCATCAAGCTCGTTGGGCGTTGTTTTTCGCTCGTTTCGAGTTTGTGATTTCTTACCGTCCGGGTAGCAAGAACACCAAGCCTGATGCCTTATCCCGTCTGTTTAGTTCTTCTGTGGCTTCTACTGATCTCGAGGGGATTCTTCCTTATGGGCGTGTTGTCGGGTTGACAGTCTGGGGAATTGAAAGACAGGTTAAGCAAGCAATCACGCACAACGCGCTTGTCCTAGTAACCTCCTTTTCGTTCCTGTTTCCACTCGTCTGGCTGTTCTTCAGTGGGCTCACTCTGCCAAGTTAGCTGGTCATCCCGGTGTTCGAGGCACTCTTGCGTCTATTCGCCAGCGCTTTTGGTGGCCGACTCAGGAGCGTGACACGCGCCGTTTCGTGGCTGCGTGTTCAGACTGCGCGCAGAAGAAGTCTGGTAATTTTTTTCTGCTTCTGCTCCTGGTCTTGCTGGGTCTCAGTCTGTTCCCTGCCATCGCATCTCTCCTGTTCTTGTCCCTGCCCTTGCTGTGTCTCAGTCTGTCCCTAGTTCTCATTTTTTTTTAGAGTAGTACCTAGTTTCCCTTTTTATCGTTTTTCGTTACGGTCCTGAGGAGAGGAGTTGGGTTCTTTCTCGGGACGTGCTGGACCGTTTGATCTATGATTTCCTCCGTTGCTGCCAGTGTTCCTCCTCGAGAGCGCCAGGAGGCGCTCGGTGAGTGGGGGTACTGTCATGTTTGTCATTTATTATCATGTCTTGTCCCTGTGCTCCCCATGCTATTCGTTTCCCTCTGCTGGTCTTATTTGGTTCTTTCCCTCCTATCCCTCTCTCTCCCCCTCCCTCTCTCACTCTCTCGCTCTCTCTTCTCTCTATCGTCCGTTCCTGCTCCCAGCTGTTCCTATTCCCCTAATCATCATTTAGTCTTCCCACACCTGTTCCCGATCCTTTCCCCTGATTAGAGTCCCTATTTATTCCTTTGTGATCCGTTCCTGTCCCGTCGGTTCCTTGTATTGTATTCACCATGCTGTGATTGCGTTTCGCCCTGTCCTGTCGTGTTTTTGCCGTGATTGTGTATCACCCTGTCCTGTCGTGTTTTGTGCCTTCATCAGATGCTGCGTGTGAGCAGGTGTCTCAGTCGACTACGGCCTGCGCCTACCCGAAGCGACCTGCAGTCTGTGGTCGCTTCTCCAGTTGTTTCCCCTCTACAAGTCTAGAGGATTTCTGTTATTCCGTTTTGGACTTTAATAAACTCTGTTTCTGTTAAGTCGCTTTTGGGTCCTCTTTCACCTGCATGACAGGAATTCCCTTCAGACCAGATTACCTTGATTACCACGAGAGGACTAAGGTTTGAGTAGAGACCAGTACCTCATCACAGAGGGAGCTAAGGTTTGGGTAGATTGCTGATTCTTTCAACTATACCATGTGGTTAAACTCTGAGACTATCGATACTGACAGAATAAGAACAAATCTTTGGTACTAATTACTAGTCTGCAGCTAGGAATTCTATACCATTGACTGTGAAGGCTGATAACCACTGAAACACCTATTCTATAACAACATTTCTTAATGGGACTCTGAACTATCCATTCTAACCACGGAAGAGAGAGAGAGTGCGTACAAACTCTCCAACAGAAACAAACTTTCCAACAGAGTTCACGATAACACACTGAGCGTAAATATATATATATATCTCTGCAACTGGATCCTGGACTTCCTGACGGGCCACCCCAAGTGGCGAGGGTAGGTAGCAACACATCTGCCACACTGATCCTCAAAACTGGAGCACCCCGAGGGTGCGTGCTCAGTCCCCTGTTCACCCACGACTGCATGGCCAGGCACGACTCCAACACCATTACGTTTGCAGACGACACAACAGTGGTAGGCCAGATCACCGACCATGACTAGACAGCTTATAGGGAGGAGGTCAGAGACCTGGCCGGGTGGTGCCAGAATAACAACCTATCCCTCAACGCAACCAAGACAAAGGAGATGATTGTGGACTACAGGAAAAGGAGGACCGAGTATGCCCCCATTCTCATCGACGGGGCTGTAGGGGAGCAGGTTGAGAGCTTTACATTCCTTGGTGTCCACATCACCAACAAACTAGAATGGTCCAAACACACCAAGACAGTCATGAAGAGGGCACAGCAAACCCTATTCCCCCTCAGGAAATTAAACATATTTGTCATGGGTCCTGAGATCCTCAAAAGGTTCTACAGCTGCAACATCGAGAGCAGCCTGACTGGTTGCATCACTGCCTGGTACGGCAATTGCTGGGCCTCCGACCGCAAGGCACTACAGAGGGTAGCACGTACGGCCCAGTACATCACTGGGGCAAAGCTGCCTGCCATCCAGGAGCTCTACACAAGGCGGTGTCAGAGGAAGGTCCTAGAAAAAATTGTCAAAGACCCCAGCCACCCCAGTCGTAGAATGTTCTCTCTACTACCACAATGCAAGCAGTACTGGAGTCCCAAGTCTAGGACAAAAAGGATTCTCAACCGTTTTTACCCCCATGCCATATGACTCTTAAACAAGTAATCAAATAGCTACCTGGACTATTTGCATTGTGTGCCCCCCTCAAACCCTCTTTTACACTGCTGCTACTTTCTGTTTATCATATATGTACAGTTACTTTAACTATACATTCATGTACATACTACCTCAATTGGGCCGACCAACCAGTTCTCCCGCACATCGGCTAACCGGGCTATCTGCATTGTGTCCTGCCACCCACCACCCTCTCTTTACGCTACTGTTCTCTGTTCATCATATATGCATAGTCACTTTAACCATATCTACATGTACATACTACCTCAATCAGCCTGACTAACCGGTGTCTGTATGTAGCCTGGCTACTCTTATTGCCTCGCCACTTTTTCACTCTTTTTTCTGTTGTTTTTATTTCTATATTTACCTATTGTTCACCAAATACCTTTTTTGCAGTTTTGATTAGAGTCTGTAAGTAAGCGTTTCACCTGTTGTATTCGCGCACGTGACAAATAAACTTGGATTTGATTTGACTCGTGTATGACTGGTGTGGTCAGAGATTTACTGTCAGACCTATGGCAATCAACATCTATAATAATGCAATAATATATACCATTTAGCAGACTCCTTTTCCCTCACAATATGCATGGTTTAGGGTGTACAGGTGCAAAGGATCTTTCTGATAGCAAGAACACTGATGGAAATAGTTTATTTTGGGCTTATATTGTTCCACTGTGGCATTTCCCCAAATACAGAGAGCTGTTCATAGGAAGTGACATGTTAGTACAGTAAAGTGGCTTGCGAAAGTATTCACCGTCCTTAGCAGTTTTCCTATTTTGTTGCCTTATAACATGGAATTAAAATAGATTTTTGGGGGAGTTTGACTCACTTTATTTACACAACATTCCTACCACTTTGAAGATGCAACATATGTTTTATTATGAAACAAGCAAGAAAAAATACAAAATAACAGAGAACTTGAGCGTGCATAACTTTTCAACCCCACAAAGTCAATACTTTGTAGAGCCACCTTTTGCAGCAATTACAGCTGCAAATCTCTTGGGGTCTCCATTAGCTTGGTACGTCTAGCCATTGGGATTTTTGCCCCTTCTCCAAGGCAAAACTGCTCCAGCTCCTTCAAGTTGCATGGGTTCCGCTGGTGTGCAGCAATCTTTAAGTCATACCACAGATTATCAATTGGATTGAGATCTGGGCTTTGATTGTCATGTTTGTCATTTATTATCATGTCTTGTCCCTGTGCTCCCCATTCTGTTCGTTTCCCTCTACTGGTCTTGTTAGGTTCTTTCCCTCTTTCTATCCCTCTCTCTCCCCCTCCCTCTCTCACTCTCTCGCTCTCTCTTCTCTCTGTCGTTCCGTTCCTGCTCCCAGCTGTTCCTATTCCCCTAATCATCATTTAGTCTTCCCACACCTGTTCCCGATCCTTTCCCCTGATTAGAGTCCCTATTTCTTCCTTTGTGTTCCGTCCCTGTCCTGTCGGTTCCTTGTTTAGAATTCACCGTGCTGTGATTGTGTATCGCCCTGTCCTGTCGTGTTTTTTGCCTTCATCAGATGCTGCGTGTGAGCAGGTGTCTCTGTCAACTACGGCCTGCGCCTACCCGAAGCGACCTGCAGTCTGTGGCCGCTTCTCCTGTTATTCCCCTCTACAGACTAGAGGATTTCTGTTATTCCCTGTTTGGACTTGAATAAACTCTGTTTCTGTTAAGTCGCTTTTGGGTCCTCTTTCACCTGCATGATAGAAGGAACCGACCAAGGAATGGACCCAGCGACTTCAGACGCTCGTTACACTGCCGTCAAGATCCAAGGAGCCATGCTCGGCAGACACGAGCAGGAATTGTCTGCTGCTCGCCATGCCGTGGAGAACCTGGCCGCTCAGGTTTCCGACCTCTCTGGACAGTTCCAGAGTCTACGTCTCGTGCCACCTGTTACTTCCTGGCCTGCCGAGCCTCCAGAACCTAGGGTTAATAACCCACCTTGCTACTCCGGGCAGCCCACTGAGTGCCGCTCCTTTCTCACGCAGTGTGAGATTGTGTTCTCTCTCCAACCCAACACATACTCTAGAGAGAGAGCTCGGGTTGCTTACGTCATTTCACTCCTTACTGGCCGGGCTCGAGAATGGGGCACAGCTATCTGGGAGGCAAGGGCTGATTGCTCTAACAAGTTCCAGAACTTTAAAGAGGAGATGATTCGGGTTTTTGACCGTTCAGTTTTTGGTAGGAGGCTTCTAGGGCCCTGGCTTCCTTATGCCAAGGTGAACGGTCCATAACGGATTATTCTATTGAGTTTCGCACTCTTGCTGCCTCTAGTGAGTGGAACGAGCCGGCGCTGCTCGCTCGTTTTCTGGAGGGACTCCACGCAGTGGTTAAGGATGAGATTCTCTCCCGGGAGGTTCCTTCAGATGTGGACTCTTTGATTGCTCTCGCCATCCGCATAGAACGACGGGTAGATCTTCGTCACCGGGCTCGTGGAAGAGAGCTCGCATCAACGGTGTTTCCCTGCTCCGCATCGCAACCATCTCCCTCCTCTGGCTTTGAGACTGAGCCCATGCAGCTGGGAGGGATTCGCATCTCGACTAAGGAGAGGGAACGGAGGATCACCAACCGCCTGTGCCTCTATTGCGGAGTTGCTGGACATTTTGTTAATTCATGTCCAGTAAGAGGCCAGAGCCCATCAGTAAGCGGAGGGCTACTGGTGAGCGCTACTACTCAGGTCTCTTCATCTAGATCTTGTACTACTATGTCGGTCCATCTACGCTGGACCGGTTCGGGTGCTACATGCAGTGCCTTGATTGACTCTGGGGCTGAGGGTTGTTTCATGGACGAAGCATGGGTTCGGAAACATAACATTCCTTTCAGACCGTTAGACAAGCCTACGCCCATGTTTGCCTTAGATGGTAGTCATCTTCCCAGTATCAAATTTGAGACACTACCTTTAACTCTCACAGTATCTGGTAACCACAGTGAGACTATTTCTTTTTTGATTTTCCGTTCACCGTTTACACCTGTTGTTTTGGGTCATCCCTGGCTAGTATGTCATAATCCTTCTATTAATTGGTCTAGTAATTCTATCCTATCCTGGAACGTTTCTTGTCATGTGAAGTGTTTAATGTCTGCCATCCCTCCCGTTTCTTCTGTCCCTACTTCTCAGGAGGAACCTGGCGATTTGACAGGAGTGCCGGAGGAATATCATGATCTGCGCACGGTCTTCAGTCGGTCCCGAGCCAACTCCCTTCCTCCTCACCGGTCGTATGATTGTAGTATTGATCTCCTTCCGGGGACCACTCCTCCTCGAGGTAGACTATACTCTCTGTCGGCTCCCGAACGTAAGGCTCTTGAGGATTATTTGTCTGTGTCTCTTGACGCCGGTACCATAGTGCCTTCTTCTTCTCCGGCCGGGGCGGGGTTCTTTTTGTTAAGAAGAAGGACGGTACTCTGCGCCCCTGCGTGGATTATCGAGGGCTGAATGACATAACGGTTAAGAATCGTTATCCGCTTCCCCTTATGTCATCAGCCTTCGAGATTCTGCAGGGAGCCAGGTGCTTTACTAAGTTGGACCTTCGTAACGCTTACCATCTCGTGCGCATCAGAGAGGGGGACGAGTGGAAAACGGCGTTTAACACTCCGTTAGGGCATTTTGAGTACCGGGTTCTGCCGTTTGGTCTCGCCAATGCGCCAGCTGTTTTTCAGGCATTAGTTAATGATGTTCTGAGAGACATGCTGAACATCTTTGTTTTTGTCTATCTTGACGATATCCTGATTTTTTCTCCGTCACTCGAGATTCATGTTCAGCACGTTCGACGTGTCCTACAGCGCCTTTTAGAGAATTGTCTCTACGTAAAGTCTGAGAAGTGCTCTTTTCATGTCTCCTCCGTTACTTTTCTCGGTTCCGTTATTTCCGCTGAAGGCATTCAGATGGATTCCGCTAAGGTCCAAGCTGTCAGTGATTGGCCCGTTCCAAGGTCACGTGTCGAGTTGCAGCGCTTTTAGGTTTCGCTAATTTCTATCGGCGTTTCATTCGTAATTTCGGTCAAGTTGCTGCCCCTCTCACAGCTCTTACTTCTGTCAAGACGTGTTTTAAGTGGTCCGGTTCCGCCCAGGGAGCTTTTGATCTTCTAAAAGAACGTTTTACGTCCGCTCCTATCCTCGTTACTCCTGACGTCACTAGACAATTCATTGTCGAGGTTGACGCTTCAGAGGTAGGCGTGGGAGCCATTCTATCCCAGCGCTTCCAGTCTGACGATAAGGTTCATCCTTGCGCTTATTTTTCTCATCGCCTGTCGCCATCTGAGCGCAACTATGATGTGGGTAACCGTGAACTGCTCGCCATCCGCTTAGCCCTAGGCGAATGGCGACAGTGGTTGGAGGGGGCGACCGTTCCTTTTGTCGTTTGGACACACCATAAGAACCTTGAGTACATCCGTTCTGCCAAACGACTTAATGCCCGTCAAGCTCGTTGGGCGTTGTTTTTCGCTCGTTTCGAGTTTGTGATTTCTTACCGTCCGGGTAGCAAGAACACCAAGCCTGATGCCTTATCCCGTCTGTTTAGTTCTTCTGTGGCTTCTACTGATCCCGAGGGATTCTTCCTTATGGGCGTGTTGTCGGGTTAACAGTCTGGGGAATTGAAAGACAGGTTAAGCAAGCACTCACGCACACTGCGTCGCCGCGCGCTTGTCCTAGTAACCTCCTTTTCGTTCCTGTTTCCACTCGTCTGGCTGTTCTTCAGTGGGCTCACTCTGCCAAGTTAGCTGGTCATCCCGGTGTTCGAGGCACTCTTGCGTCTATTCGCCAGCGCTTTTGGTGGCCGACTCAGGAGCGTGACACGCGCCGTTTCGTGGCTGCTTGTTCGGACTGCGCGCAGACTAAGTCGGGTAACTCTCCTCCTGCCGGTCGTCTCAGACCGCTCCCCATTCCTTCTCGACCATGGTCTCACATCGCCTTAGACTTCATTACCGGTCTGCCTTTGTCTGCGGGGAAGACTGTGAGAGCCGCCAATAAACGCAGGATTAAGAGTCCAAGGTATTGTTGCGGCCAGAGAGTGTGGCTTTCCACTCGCAACCTTCCTCTTACGACAGCTTCTCGTAAGTTGACTCCGCGGTTCATTGGTCCGTTCCGTGTCTCCCAGGTCGTCAATCCTCGCTGTGCGACTGCTTCTTCCGCGACATCTTGTCGTCCATCCTGTCTTCCATGTCTCCTGTGTTAAGCCCTTTCTTCGCACCCCGTTTCTTCCCTCCCCCTCCCGTCCTTGTCGAGAGCGCACCTATTTACAAGGTACATAAGATCATGGACATGCGTTTCGGGGACGGGGTCACCAATACTTAGTGGATTGGGAGGGTTACGGTCCTGAGGAGAGGAGTTGGGTTCCGTCTCGGGACGTGCTGGACCGTTCACTCATCGATGATTTCCTCCGTTGCCGCCAGGATTCCTCCTCGAGTGCGCCAGGAGGCGCTCGGTGAGTGGGGGGGTACTGTCATGTTTGTCATTTATTATCATGTCTTGTCCCTGTGCTCCCCATTCTGTTCGTTTCCCTCTACTGGTCTTGTTAGGTTCTTTCCCTCTTTCTATCCCTCTCTCTCCCCCTCCCTCTCTCACTCTCTCGCTCTCTCTTCTCTCTGTCGTTCCGTTCCTGCTCCCAGCTGTTCCTATTCCCCTAATCATCATTTAGTCTTCCCACACCTGTTCCCGATCCTTTCCCCTGATTAGAGTCCCTATTTCTTCCTTTGTGTTCCGTCCCTGTCCTGTCGGTTCCTTGTTTAGAATTCACCGTGCTGTGATTGTGTATCGCCCTGTCCTGTCGTGTTTTTGCTGTGATTGTGTATCGCCCTGTCCTGTCGTGTTTTTTGCCTTCATCAGATGCTGCGTGTGAGCAGGTGTCTCTGTCAACTACGGCCTGTGCCTACCCGAAGCGACCTGCAGTCTGTGGCCGCTTCTCCTGTTATTCCCCTCTACAGACTAGAGGATTTCTGTTATTCCCTGTTTGGACTTGAATAAACTCTGTTTCTGTTAAGTCGCTTTTGGGTCCTCTTTCACCTGCATGATATTGATTAGGCCATTCCAAGTAATGTAAATGTTTCCCATTAAACCACTCGAGTGTTGCTTTAGAAGGATGCTTAGGGTCTGGTCGGTGAACTTCCTTCCAAGTCTCAAATCTCTGGAAGAATGAAACAGGTTTCCCTCAAGAATTTCCCTGTATTTAGCGCTATCCATAATTCCTTCAATTCTGACCAGTTTCCCAGTCCCTGCCGATGAAAGACATCCCACAGGATGGTGCTGCCACCACCATGCTTCACTGTGGGGATGTTGTTCTCGGGGTGATGAAATGTGTTGTGGTTGCGCCAGACCTAGCGTTTTCCTTGATGGCCAAAAAGGAACATTTTAGTCTGATCTGACCAGAGTACCTTCTTCCATATGTTTGGGGAGTCTCCCACATACATTTTGGTGAACACCAAATGTGTTTGCTTATTTTTTTCTTTAAGCAATAGTTTTTTTCTGGCCACTCTTCCGTAAATCCCAGCTTTGTGGAGTGTGGGTGTCCCTCTCTTGGCAGGTTTGTTGTGGTGCCATATTCTTTCCATTTTTTAATAATGGATTTAATGGTGCTCCGTGGGATGTTCAAAATTTTGGATATTCTTTTACAACCCCATCCTGATCTGTACTTCACCACAACTTTGTCCCTGACCTGTTTGGAGAGCTCCTTGGTCTTCATGGTGCTGCTTGCTTGATGGTGCCCCTTGCTTAGGGTTGTTGCAGACCTTTCAGAACAAGTGTATACATACTGACATCATGTGACAGATCATGTGACACTTAGATTGCACACAGGTGGAATTTAGTATTACAAATATTTATTTGAATTGCGTACCCTCCAATTTCACCGGATGTTGTCGGCTTGGGTCCCGCTAGCGGGAGGATTTATTTAACTAATTGTGTGACTCCTGAAGGTAATTGGTTGCACCAGATCTTATTTAGGGGCTTCATAGAAAAGGGGGTGAATATGTATGCACGTACCACTTTTCAGTTTTTAATTGTTTTACATTTATTTAAACATGTTATTTTTTAAATTTCACTTCACCAATTTGGACTATTTGTGTATGCCCATTACATGAAATCCAAATAAAAATCCATTTAAAATACAGGTTGTAATGCAACAAAAAAGAAAAACGCCAAGGGGGATGAATACTTTTGCAAGGCACTGTTACTGTCATACCGGGTTAGAGCTGCTGAACCAAGGCCACATGGAAAAAAGCATGCATAATCTTTCTCCCATATCTCCAGAATCAGAACAGATGCAAGACGGCTCACATTTGATTGATGGTTATTTGCCCAACTTGGTTTATTACAGTAAAATCTCCCTTTTGCTTATTTTGGCCCGTTCAGTGCAAACATCCCTTCACAACATTTTGAATGGTGTGTTTGAAATTTGGCAATCACACATGATATTCCACTGGATTGGTAATACTGTACGGAGAGATCACAGTCTCTTCTTATGAGGTTCCAACTCCAAATCATGAAGGTCCTGCTAGAGATAGCAGAGAAACTGGGGAGAGATGGGTGCTTAAATGGGTGTTGTTTATGGGGGTGTATATGGGTGTTCTTTATGGGGGTGTATATAGGTGTAATTTATGGGCGTGTATGTGGGTGTTCTTTATGGGGTATGTGCCATTTTTTTATGGGGGTGTATGTGGAGTGTTCTTTATGGGGTGTATGTGTATTCTTTATGGGGGTGTATGTGGGTATTCTTTGTATGGGGGTGTATATGGGTGTTCTTTATGGGGGTGTATATAGGTGTAATTTATGGGCGTGTATGTGGGTGTTCTTTATGGGCGTGTATGTGGCCATTTTATATGGGGGTGTATGTGAGTGTTCTTTATGGGTGTGTATGTGGGTGTTCTTTATGGGGGTGTATGTGGGTGTTCTTTCTGGGGGTGTATGTGGGTGTTCTTTATGGGGGTGTATGTGGGTATTCTTTATGGGGGTGTATGTGGGTGTTCTTTATGGGGGTGTGTGTGGGTATTCTTTATGGGGGTGTATGTGGGTGTTCTTTATGGGGGTGTATGTGGGTATTCTTTATGGGGGTGTATGTGGGTGTTATTAATGGTGGTGTATGTGGGTGTTCTTTATGGGGGTGTATATAGGTGTTATTCATGGGCGTGTATGTGGGTGTTCTTTATGGGGGTGTATGTGGGTATTCTTTATGGGGGTGTATGTGGGTGTTCTTTATGGGGGTGTATGTGGGTATTCTTTATGGGGGTGTATGTGGGTATTCTTTATGGGGGTGTATGTGGGTGTTCTTTATGGTGGTGTATGTGGGTGTTCTTTATGGGGGTGTATGTGGGTATTCTTTATGGGGGTGTATGCGGGTATTGTTTATGGGGGTGTATGTGGGTGTTCTTTATGGGGGTGTATGTGGGTGTTCTTTATGGGGGTGTATGTGGGTATTCTTTATGGGGGTGTATGTGGGTGTTCTTTATGGGCGTGTATGTGGGTGTTCTTTATGGGGGTGTATGTGGGTATTCTTTATGGGGGTGTATGTGGGTGTTCTTTATGGGGGTGTATGTGGGTATTCTTTATGGGGGTGTATGTGGGTATTCTTTATGGGGGTGTATGTGGGTGTTCTTTATGGGGGTGTATGTGGGTATTCTTTATGGGGGTGTATGTGGGTATTCTTTATGGGGGTGTATGTGGGTATTCTTTATGGGGGTGTATATGGGTGTTCTTTATGGAGGTGTATATAGGTGTAATTTATGGGCGTGTATGTGGGTGTTCTTTATGGGCGTGTATGTGGCCATTTTTTATGGGGGTGTATGTGAGTGTTCTTTATGGGGGTGTATGTGGATGTTCTTTATGGGGGTGTATGTGGGTGTTCTTTATGGTGGTGTATGTGGGTGTTCTTTATGGTGGTGTATGTGGGTGTTCTTTATGGGGGTGTATGTGGGTGTTCTTTTTAGATGGTGAGATCTGTTTCTGGCTGGGCAGCTCTGTATGTTGAAAGAAAATATGTTCCTGTATGTCAGAAAACAGGGTTGTTAGACTGTATGGCACATTGCTGGGTTTACCATCCTCAAACTCTCTCTCTCTCTTTCTCTCTCTTTCCCAGTCACTGTCTCAGCCTCGCACTCGCTCAGTCATTCACGTACTCCCACACTCTCTCGCGCTCTTTCTTTTACATGTATGCACACGCGCACACACAAACATACATACACTCAAACACACACACTCAAGCACACTGCCTCTTTTGGTGTCTTCTACTTAGCTCCAGATGATGACGAATGCAGCATATTGGTGTGAGAACAGATCTCAACAGTCCTGGTTTGAACTCTGACCTCAACCCTCCTGGTTTGAACTCTGCCCAATGCATACAAACAACGTGATTACTGTACAACGACAGGAAATACGGTAAATAATTAGTCAACTGTACAACATATTAAGAGTCACTCAGGGAGTTGGTTGTTAGCTACTCACACACATCTCCAGGGTGTTTTCTGGGAAAGCCACACACACCTTTTCTCTCCTCCGGTCCTTGGCTGTGTGTCTGGGGCAGAGAGAGGAGGCGTGAGGATGGCTGCCCAGTGCCCCTGTCTGTAGAGAGAGACAAAGAGCTGCACTGTAACACACACAGATCAATAGTCTCTTCAACATTCTCACCAATGCCCCCATCTCATTGTCTATGCTGTGCTATTATCCTGCCCACCCTCCTCCCACCTCCAGCATAGACAGCATACCAGCGTCCCACAACTAACAGTAATTGGTGTGTTTGAGAGAGAGAGAGAGAGAGAGAGAGAGAGAGAGAGAGAGAGAGAGAGAGAGAGAGAGAGAGAGAGAGAGAGAGAGAGAGAGAGAGAGAGAGAGAGAGAGAGAGAGAGAGAGAGAGAGAGAGAGAGAGAGAGAGAGAGAGAGAGAGAGAGACCCCAACCAGCTGAGACCACCCCCAAACAAACCCTGGCCACACCCTATATAGGCCCCTCCAGATCAGACCTATGCCCCCCGCCCTTGCAACTAGAACCTCAAAATGACAGCAGGATATATGTGCCTCACCACCTTAATTCGGTCTTATGTAGCAAAATCTGAAATTGTGTTTTTTAGAGCTAGTAAAGGGTATATCATACACTGCATTTGGGTAACAATGGGAAAGAATTCTGCTTTGAAAGTTGATCAACTTTTGAGAAAATCGCCTTCTAATGTTTTGGTATCTAGTGAAGAGCTCTTCTTTGTCTACACCCATTCAGCATCGTTCACGCCCTCTTAAGCTTTAGCCCCACACATCTCGTTTCACGCTCTGGCCAATTAATTAATAACACTCCTATCAGATCACAGCAAAATCATTGTCTACCAAAACAGATAACTACTCAATCATACGCAAGGAACTGCACAATACTAATAAATGCTATAGATGGAAGGAAAGTAGGGGAGAGTCTATAGAGGGGAGGGAGAGGCTGGAGAGATTGAGAAAAGGAGTCTGGGAATGAAGAGGCTGGAGAGGGGAGAGGCTGGAGAAATAGAGGAAAAAAATCTAGAGAAGGGAGAGGCTGGAGAGAGAGAGGATTCTGGAGACAGGGAGGAGAGGAGTCTGGTGAAGGGAGGGGAGAGTCTGGAGAGAGAGAGGAGAAGAGTCTGGAGAAGGGAGGGGAGAGGCTGGAGATAGAGGGGAGAGGCTGGAGAGGGGAGAGGCTGGAGAGAGAGGAGAGGAGTCTGGAGAGGGGAGGGGAGAGGCTGGGAGAGGGAGGAGAGGAGTCTGGTGAAGGGAGGGGAGAGTCTGGAGAGAGAGAGGAGAAGAGTCTGGAGAAGGGAGGGGAGAGGCTGGAGATAGAGGGGAGAGGAGTCTGGAGAGGGGAGAGGCTGGAGAGAGAGGAGAGGAGTCTGGAGAGGGGAGAGGCTGGAGAGAGAGGAGAGGAGTCTGGAGAGGGGAGGGGAGAGGCTGGGAGAGGGAGGAGAGGAGTCTGGAGAGAGAGAGGAGAAGAGTCTGGCGAAGGGAGAAGAGAGGCTGGAGAGAGTTTGGAGAGGAGTCTTGAGACGGGAGGGGAGATGCTGGAAAGGGAGAGGAGAGATGTCTGGAGAAGGGAGGGGAGAGGCTGGAAAGGGAGCGGAGAGATGTCTGGAGAAGGGAGGGGAGAGGCTGGAGAGAGAGATGAAAGGAGTCTGGAGAAGGGAGGGGAGAGGCTGGAGAGGGAGATGAGAGGAGTCTGGAGAAAGGAGGTGTGAGGATGGAGAGAGAGAGGATTGGAGTCTGAAGAAGGGAGGGTAGAGGCTGGAGAGAGATGAGAGGAGTCTGGAGAAGGGAGGGAGAGGCTGGAAAGAGAAAGGAGTCTAGAAAGGGGAGGGGAGAGGCTAGAGAGAGAGGAGAGGAGTCAGCAGAGTGCAGAGGCTGGAGATAGAATGGTGAGGAGTCTGGAGAAGGGAGTTGGATGGTGTAAAAAGAAGCGTCTGCTCAGGGGAGAGGCTGGAGAGAGAGAATTGAAGAGTCTGGAGAAGGGTGGGGAAAGGCTGGAGAGAGAGGGGAGATGAGACTGGAGAAGGGAGGGGAGAGGCTGGAGAGAGTGGAAAGGAGTCTAGAGAGGTGAGAGGCTGGAGAGAGAGAGGAGATGAGTCGGTTGGTGAAGGAGATGTTTCAGCGAGAGATTGGAGGAGTCTGGAGAGGGGATAGGCTGGAGAGAGAGGAAAAAAGTATATAGTAGGGAGGGGAGAGGCTGGAGAGAGAGAGGAGATGAGTCTTGAGAGGTAGGGGAGAGGCTGGAGAGACAGAAGACATGTCTGGAGAGGAGAGGGTAGAGAGAAAGAGAAGGGGAGTCTGGAGAAGGGAGGGAAGAGGCTGGAGAGAGAGATTTGAGGGGTCTGGTGAAGTCAGAGATAGGCTGTACAGAGAGAAGAGAGGAGTCTCGAAAAGGGATAGGCTGGAGAGAGAGATGAGAAGAGTCTAGTGAAGGGGGGAGGCTGGGGAGAGGGAGAGGAGTCTGGAGAAGTTGGAGAGAGAGTGGAGAGGAGTCTGGAGAGGGTTTAGGCTAGAGAGAGAGAGGGAATGAGTCTGGAGATTGGAGGGAAGAGGCTGGCGAGAGAGAAGAGAGGAGGCAGGAGGAAGAGAATGGGCTGACCCAACAGAGAGAGGAGAGGCAGAATATGGAGAGGTCAGAAGAGTGGACAAGGAACTAAGAGCGAGGGGTGATAGACAGTAAACTGGAGGGAGGAAAACAAAGACATCTTGTGTTGCTGTAAATGTCAAACTCCGTGCAAGACGCTGGAGATGATTAGCTATTCATCACTGAAACTGTAGATTTACTGTCGGTCCAGTTAGCCATGGAAACTACCTCTAGGTTGTCACAGTGCGATGGGCTGCCACCCCCGTGACTTGTTAGCGGCTGGAAGTTGGGTGAACTGTTTGTTTTTCAGGTTGTTGCCATTTAAAAAACAGATTTTTCATTTTTACCTTTATTTTACTAGGCAAGTCAGTTAAGAACAAATTCTTATTTTCAATGACAGCCTAGGAACAGTGGGTTAACTGCCTGTTCAGGGGCAGAACAACAGATGTGTACCTTGTCAGGTCGGGGATTTGAACTTGCAACCTTGCGGTTACTAGTCCAACACCCTAATCACTAGGCTACCCTGCCGCCCCAGATTGAACTGTATGCTGCGTGTATGTGTGGATAGAAGCACATTTAATCATCTCAATATGACTTGTAGTGTACAATAAGGGTGCTGTTGATCAGTGTACTATAGCAGGCAGAGCAAGGCAATTAGTTAAGTGATTATTATCATATATCTTATATTGTATGAGAGTGTTACAGTCCATTCCTAATGCTAGCTATACGACACAGTATTGTAAAGTTGCTTGTATTTGGCTTTTCATAAGAGGCCCCTCTCTTCCTGTCTCAACCTAAATAGGTTCAAAGTACTAAAACAGCACTGAAGGGCCACTTTTATTTTTTCTAAATATCTAATTTCCTGACTCCAAGGCCCAGTCAAACACATTTTTCAACTGTGCTTATAAAACACTCTGTCAGAGAGAGGAAGTCAGTGGGCATCCGGAGCTACACACACTGAAAACAAACCTACTATACCAGGACAAAAACACCCCAGAACACACACTGAAACATACCTACTATACCAGGACAAAAACACCCCAGAACACACACTGAAACATACCTACTATACAAGGACAAAAACACCCCAGAACACACACTGAAACATACATACGTACTATACCAGGACAAAAACACCCCAGAACACACACTGAAACATACCTACTATACCAGGACAAAAACACCCCAGAACACACACTGAAACATACCTACTATACCAGGACAAAAACACCCCAGAACACACACCGAAAACAAACCTACTATACAAGGACAAAAACACCCCAGAACACACACTGACACATACCTACTATACCAGGACAAAAACACCCCAGAACACACACTGAAACATACCTACTATACCAGGACAAAAACACTCCAGAACACATACTGAAACATAAGTACTATACCAGGTCAAAAACACCCCAGAACACACACTGAAAACATACCTACTATACCAGGACAAAAACACCCCAGAACACACACTGAAAACAAACCTACTATACAAGGACAAAAACACCCCAGAACACACACCGAAAACAAACCTACTATACAAGGACAAAAACACCCCAGAACACACACTGACACATACCTACTATACCAGGACAAAAACACCCCAGAACACACACTGAAACATACCTACTATACCAGGACAAAAACACCCCAGAAGACACACTGAAACATATGTACTATACCAGGACAAAAACACCCCAGAACACACATCTCCACGTGCAAAGGAAAGTTATGATCATAAAACACCACTCTCTAACCCTTTAGGAGCTTTTTCCTCCTCACTGGGTTGGTGAAACTGAGAATTGAGGGTCATATTCATTAGGGCACATTGTAGCAAAAAGAAAAAAATATTAAACAGAAAATCTAATTTTAAGAGATGGGGTAAAGAGGCAGAGGCGCCTACACTATTGATGGGCTCCATTAGGTTGACTTCCTGCTCCTTGTTAATATCATCTATGATGTCTCATCTCTGTCCTGCATGATGTCTCTTCTCTGTCCTGCATGATGTCTCTTCTCTGTTCTGCATGATGTCCCTTCTCTGTCCTGCATGATGTCTCTTCTCTGTTCTGCATGATGTCTCTTCTCTGTCCTGCATGATGTCTCTTCTCTGTCCTGCGTGATGTCTCTTCTCTGTCCTGCATGATGTCTCTTCTCTGTTCTGCATGATGTCCCTTCTCTGTCCTGCATGATGTCTCTTCTCTGTCCTGCATGATGTCTCTTCTCTGTCCTGCGTGATGTCTCTTCTCTGTCCTGCATGATGTCTCATCTCTGTCCTGTGTGATGTCTCTTCTCTGTTCTGCATTGATGTCTCTTCTCTGTCCTGCATGATGTCTCTTCTCTGTCCCGCAAGATGTCTCTTCTCTGTCCTGCATGATGTCTCTTCTCTGTCCTGCATGATGTCTCTTCTCTGTCCTGCATGATGTCTCTTCTCTGTTCTGCATGATGTCTCTTCTCTGTCCTGCATGATGTCTCTTCTCTGTCCTGCAAGATGTCTCTTCTCTGTCCTGCATGATGTCTCTTCTCTGTCCTGCATGATGTCTCTTCTCTGTTCTGCATGATGTCTCTTCTCTGTTCTGCATGATGTCTCTTCTCTGTTCTGCATGATGTCTCTTCTCTGTCCTGCATGATGTCTCTTCTCTGTCCTGCATGATGTCTGTTCTCTGTTCTGCATGATGTCTCTTCTCTGTCCTGCATGATGTCTCTTCTCTGTCCTGCGTGATGTCTCTTCTCTGTTCTGCATGATGTCTCTTCTCTGTTCTGCATGATGTCTCTTCTCTGTTCTGCATGATGTCTCTTCTCTGTTCTGCATGATGTCTCTTCTCTGTCCTGCATGATGTCTCTTCTCTGTCCTGCATGATGTCTCTTCTCTGTCCTGCATGATGTCTCTTCTCTGTTCTGCATGATGTCTCTTCTCTGTTCTGCATGATGTCCCTTCTCTGTCCTGCATGATGGCTCACGTCCTCTCACGTCTATTCTCTCACGTCCTCCACACTATTCTCTCGTCCTCCACACTATTCTCTCTCGTACTCTCCACTATTCTCTCTCGTACTCTCCACTATTCTCTCACGTCCTCCACACTATTCTCTCTCGTACTCTCCACTATTCTCTCGTCCTCCACACTATTCTCTCTCGTAATCTACACTATTCTCTCGTCCTCCACACTATTCTCTCTTGTCCTCCACACTATTCTCTCTCATACTCGCCACTGTTCTCTCGTCCTGCACACTATTCTCTCTTGTCCTCCACACTATTCTCTCTCATACTCGCCACTATTCTCTCGTCCTGCACACTATTCTCTCGATTATTACACTATATCTTATCTTGTCCTCCACACTATTCAGTCTCATTCGCCACTGTTCTCTCGTCCTGCACACTATTCTCTCTTGTCCTCCACACTATTCTTCTCATAGAGGCCACTATTTCTCTTGTCCTCCACACTATTCTTCTTGTCCTCCACACTATTCTCTCTCATAGGGCCACTATTATCTCGTCCTGCACACTATTCTCTCTTGTCCTCCACACTATTCTCTCTTGTCCTCCACACTATTCTCTCTCATACTCGCCACTATTCTCTCGTCCTGCACACTATTCTCTTTCGTCCTCCACACTGTTCTCTCGTCTTGTAAACTATTCTCTCTCGTCCTCCACACTATTCTCTTTCGTCCTCCACACTGTTCTCTCGTCCTGTAAACTATTCTCTCTCGTCCTCCACACTATTCTCTTTCGTACTCTCCACTATTCTATCGTCCTCCACACTATTCTCTGAAACTACTCCACTATTCTCTCGTCCTCCACACTATTCCCTCTCGTAATCTCCACTATTCTCTCAAAAACCTCCACACTATTCTCTCTCATACTCAGGCCACTATTCTCCGTCCAGAACCACACTAAACATCTCTCTATACTCCACTATTCTCCGTCCTCCACACTATTCTCTCTCATACAGGACAAATTCTCTCAGTCCTGCACACTATTCTCTCTTGTCCTCCACCCTATTCTCTCTCTACTCGCCACATATTCTCTCGTCCTGCACACTATTCTCTCTTGTCCTCCACACTATTCTCTCTTGTCCTCCACACTATTCTCTCTTGTCCTCCACACTATTCTCTCTTGTCCTCCACACTATTCTCTCTTGTCCTCCACACTATTAACCCTCATACTCGCCACTATTCTCTCGTCCTGCACACTATTCTCTCTTGTCCTCCACACTATTCTCTCTTGTCCTCCACCCTATTCTCTCTCATACTCGCCACTATTCTTATGTCCTAAAACACCATTCTCTCTTGTCCTCCACACTTTTCTCTCTTGTCCTCCACCCTATTCTATTCATAGGCCACTATTCTCAAAAAGAAAAAAATATCTAAACAGAAAACTATTTTAAGAGATGGGGTAAAGAGGCAGTCCTCCACACTATTGACTTCTCTCTTGTTAATATCATCTATGACTATTCTCCTCATGATGTCCTGCACACTATTCTCTCATGATGTCCTTCTCTGTTCTCTCATGATGTCTATTCTCTGTCCTGCACTATTCTCTCTTGTCCTCCACATGATTCTCTTCTCTACTCTGCACTATTCTCTCTCTGTCCTCCACATGATATTCTCTCTCCTACTGCCACTATTCTCTCTGTCCTCCACACTATTCTCTCTTGTCCTCCACACTATGTCTCTCTCTGTCCTGCCACTATTCTCTCTATTCTCTGTCTCCTCCACACTATTCTCTTCTCTGTCCTGCCACTATTCTCTTCTCTAATCTCCACTATTCTCTCTCGTCCTCCACACTATTCTGTCTCATGATGTCTCTATTCTCTGTCCTGCATATTCTCTTCTTGTCCTCCACACTATTCTCTTCTCTGCCACTATTCTCTCTTGTCCTCCACACTGATTCTCTCTCTGTCCTGCACTATGTCTCTCTCTCTGTCCTGCATGATGTCTATTTCTCTGTCCTGCATGATGTTCTCTCTTGTCCTCCACACTATTCTCTTCTCTGTTCTGCACTATTCTCTTCTCCTCCACACTATTCTCTTCTCTGTCCTGCACTGATTCTCTTCTCTGTCCTCCATGATGTTCTCTCTGTCCTGCAATGATGTCTCTCTCGTCCTCCATGATATTCTCTCTGTCTCTGCACTATTCTCGTCCTTCACTATTCTCTTCTCTGTCCTCCACACTGATTCTCTTCTCTGTCCTCCACACTATTCTCTCTCTGTACTCTCCATATTCTCTTCTCTGTCCTCCACACTATTCTCTGTCTCATACTGTCCACTATTCTCTGTCCTGCACACTATTCTCTCTTGTCCTCCACATATTCTCTCTCTGTCCTGCCACTATCTCTCTCGTCCTCCACACTATTCTCTCTCGTCCTCCACACTATTCTATCTCGTCCTCCACACTGTTCTCTTTCATCCTCCACACTATTCTCTCTCGTCCTCCACACTATTCTCTCTCATCCTCCACACTATTCTCTCTCATCCTCCACACTATTCTGTCTCGTCCTCCACACTATTCTATCGTCCTCCACACTATTCTCTCTCGTACTCTCCACTATTCTCTCGTCCTCCACACTATTCTCTCTCATACTCGCCACTATTCTCTCTTCCTGCACATTATTCTCTCTTGTCCTCCACACTATTCTCTCTCGTACTCTCCACTATTCTCTCGTCCTCCACACTATTCTCTCTCGTACTCTCCACTATTCTCTCGTCCTCCACACTATCTCTCTCACTACTCTCCACTATTTCTCTCGTCCTCCACACTATTCTCTCTCTGTCCTCCACACTATTCTCTCTCGTCCTCCACACTATTCTCTCTTGTACTCTCACACTATTCTCTCTTGTCCTCCACACTATTCTCTCTCATACTCGCCACTATTCTCTCGTCCTGCACACTATTCTCTCTTGTCCTCCACACTATTCTCTCTCTTGTCCTCCCACTATTCTCTCGTCCTGCACACTATTCTCTCTCATACTCGCCACTATTCTCTCTCGTCCTCCACACTATTCTCTCTTGTCCTCCACACTATTCTCTCTCGTCCTCCACACTGTTCTCTTTCGTCCTCCACACTATTCTCTCTCGTCCTCCACACTATTCTCTCTCGTCCTCCACACTATTCTCTCTCATACTCGCCACTATTCTCTCTCGTCCTCCACACTATTCTCTCTCGTACTCTCCACTATTCTCTCGTCCTCCACACTATTCTCTCTCGTACTCTCCACTATTCTCTTGTCCTCCACACTATTCTCTCTCATACTCGCCACTATTCTCTCGTCCTCCACACTATTCTCTCTTGTCCTCCACACTATTCTCTCGTCCTCCACACTATTCTCTCTCGTCCTCCACACTATTTCTCTCGTCCTCCACACTATTCTCTCTTGTCCTCCACACTATTCTCTCTCGTACTCTCCACTATTCTCTCGTCCTCCACACTATTCTCTCTCATCCTCCCACTATTCTCTCGTCCTGCACACTATTCTCTCTTGTCCTCCACACTATTCTCTCTTGTCCTCCACACTATTCTCTCTTGTCCTCCACACTATTCTCTCTTGTCCTCCACACTATTCTCTCTTGTCCTCCACACTATTCTCTTTCGTCCTCCACACTATTCTCTCTTGTCCTCCACACTATTCTCTCTCGTCCTCCACACTATTCTCTCTCATCCTCCACACTATTCTCTCGTCCTCCACACTATTCTGTCTTGTCCTCCACACTATTCTCTCTCGTCCTCCACACTATTCTCTCTCGTCCTCCACTATTCTCTCTCGTCCTCCACACTATTCTCTCTCGTCCTCCACACTATTCTCTCTTGTCCTCCACTATTCTCTCGTCCTCCACACTATTCTGTCTCTTGTCCTCCACACTATTCTCTCGTCCCTCCACTATTCTCTCTTGTCCTCCACACTATTCTGTCTCGCCACTATTCTCTCGTCCTGCACACTATTCTCTCTTGTCCTCCACACTATTCTGTCTCATCCTCCACTATTCTCTCTCGTCCTCCACTATTCTCTCTCATCCTCCACTATTCTCTCTCATCCTCCACACTATTCTGTTTCATCCTCCATGCTATTCTGTCTCGTCCTCCACACTATTCTCTCTCTTGTCCTCCACACTATTCTCTCTCATACTCGCCACTATTCTCTCTTGTCCTCCACACTATTCTCTCTCATACTCGCCACTATTCTCTCTCGTAACCTCCACTATTCTCTCTCGTCCTCCACACTATTCTCTCTCATACTCGCCACTATTCTCTCGTCCTGCACACTATTCTCTCTTGTCCTCCACACTATTCTCTCTCATACTCGCCACTATTCTCTCTCGTCCTCCACACTATTCTCTCTCATACTCGCCACTATTCTCTCTCGTCCTCCACACTATTATCTCGTCCTCCACACTATTCTCTCTTGTCCTCCACACTATTCTCTCTCATACTCCACACTATTCTCTCTCATCCTCCACACTATTCTCTCTCGTCCTGCACACTATTCTCTTTCGTCCTCCACACTGTTCTCTCGTCCTGCAAACTATTCTCTCTCGTCCTCCACACTATTCTCTCTCGTACTCTCCACTATTCTATCGTCCTCCACACTATTCTCTCTCGTCCTCCACACTATTCTCTCTCGTCCTCCACACTATTCTGTCTCGTCCTCCACACTATTCTCTCGTCCTCCATGCTATTCTGTCTCATCCTCCACACTATTCTGTCTCGTCCTCCACACTATTCTCTCTTGTCCTCCACACTATTATGTCTCATCCTCCACTATTCTGTCTCATCCTCCATGCTATTCTGTCTCATCCTCCACACTATTCTGTCTCATCCTCCATGCTATTCTGTTTCATCCTCCACACTATTCTGTCTCGTCCTCCACACTGTTCTCTCTCATCCTCCACACTATTCTCTCTCATCCTCCACACTATTTCTCTCGTCCTCCACACTATTCTGTCTCGTCCTCCACACTATTCTCTCTCGTCCTCCACACTATTTCTCTCGTCCTCCACACTATTCTCTCTCATCCTCCACACTATTCTCTCTTCCTCCACATTATTCTCTCTTGTCCTCCACACTATTCTCTCTCGTCCTCCACACTATTCTCTCGTCCTCCACACTATTCCAGTCTCGTCCTCCACTATTCTGTCTCATCCTCCACACTATTCTGTCTCGTACTCCACACTATTCTCTCTAGTCCACACTATTCTGTCTCATCCTCCACTATTCTGTCTCATCCTCCACTATTCTGTCTCTTCCTCCATGCTATTCTGTCTCATCCTCCACTATTCTTTCGTCCTCCACACTATTCTGTCTCATACTAGCCACTATTCTCTCTAGTCCACACTATTCTGTCTTGTCCTCCACACTATTCTGTCTCATCCTCCCACTATCTATCTCGTCTGCACACTATTCTCTCTTGTCCACACTATTCTGTCTCATCCTCCCACTATTTCTCTCGTCCTCCACACTATTCTCTCTCGTACTCCGCCACTATTCTCTCTCGTCCTCCACACTATTCTCTCTTGTCCTTCACTATTCTGTCTCGTCCTCCACACTATTCTCTGTCGTCCTCCACACTATTCTCTCTCGTCCTCCACACTATTCTCTTTCGTCCTCCACACTGTTCTCTCGTCCTGCACACTATTCTCTCTTGTCCTCCACACTATTCTCTCTCGTACTCTCCACTATTCTCTCGTCCTCCACACTATTCTCTCTCGTACTCTCCACTATTCTCTTGTCCTCCACACTATTCTCTCTCATACTCGCCACTATTCTCTCGTCCTGCACATTATTCTCTCTTGTCCTCCACACTATTCTCTCGTCCTCCACACTATTCTCTCTCGTCCTCCACACTATTCTCTCTCGTCCTCCACACTATTCTCTCTCGTCCTCCACACTATTCTCTCTCGTACTCTCCACTATTCTCTCGTCCTCCACACTATTCTCTCTCATACTCGCCACTATTCTCTCGTCCTGCACACTATTCTCTCTTGTCCTCCACACTATTCTCTCTCATACTCGCCACTATTCTCTCTCGTCCTCCACACTATTCTCTCTCGTCCTCCACACTATTCTCTCTCGTCCTCCACACTGTTCTCTTTCATCCTCCACACTATTCTCTCTCGTCCTCCACACTATTCTCTCTCCTCCTCCACACTATTCTCTCTCATCCTCCACACTATTCTGTCTCGTCCTCCACACTATTCTGTCTCGTCCTCCACACTATTCTCTCTCGTACTCCACACTATTCTCTCTCGTCCTCCACACTGTTCTCTCTCGTCCTCCACACTATTCTGTCTCGTCCTCCACACTATTCACTCTCGTCCTCCAACCTATTCACTCTCGTCCTCCACACTATTCTGTCTCGTCCTCCACACTATTCACTCTCGTCCTCCATGCTATTCTGTCTCATCCTCCACGCTATTCTGTCTCGTACTCCACGCTATTCTCTCTAGTCCACGCTATTATGTCTCATCCTCCATGCTATTCTGTCTCATCCTCCATGCTATTCTGTCTCATCCTCCATACTATTCTGTCTCATCCTCCATGCTATTCTGTTTCATCCTCCATGCTATTCTGTCTCGTCCTCCACACTGTTCTCTCTCGTCCTCCACACTATTCTCTCTCATCCTCCACGCTATTCTCTCTCGTCCTCCACGCTATTCTGTCTCGTCCTCCACACTATTCTCTCTCGTCCTCCACACTATTCTCTCTCGTCCTCCACGCTATTCTCTCTCGTCCTCCACGCTATTCTGTCTCGTCCTCCACACTATTCTGTCTCGTCCTCCACACTATTGACTCTCGTCCTCCACACTATTCACTCTCGTCCTCCACGCTATTCACTCTTGTCCTCCACACTATTCTGTCTCGTCCTCCACACTATCCAGTCTCGTCCTCCATGCTATTCTGTCTCATCCTCCACGCTATTCTGTCTCGTACTCCACGCTAATCTCTCTAGTCCACGCTATTCTGTCTCATCCTCCATGCTATTCTGTCTCATCCTCCATGCTATTCTGTCTCTTCCTCCATGCTATTCTGTCTCATCCTCCATGCTATTCTGTTTCATCCTCCATGCTATTCTGTCTCGTACTCCACGCTATTCTCTCTAGTCCACGCTATTCTGTCTCATCCTCCATGCTATTCTGTCTCATCCTCCACGCTATTCTGTCTCGTACTCCACGCTATTCTCTCTAGTCCACGCTATTCTGTCTCATCCTCCATGCTATTCTGTCTCGTCCTCCACACTGTTCTCTCTCGTCCTCCACACTATTCTCTCTCGTCCTCCACGCTATTCTCTCTCGTCCTTCAAGCTATTCTGTCTCGTCCTCCACACTATTCTCTGTCGTCCTCCACACTGTTCTCTCTCGTCCTCCACACTGTTCTCTCTCATCCTCCACACTATTCTCTCTCGTCCTCCACACTATTCTCTCTTGTCCTCCACGCTATTCTGTCTCGTCCTCCACACTACTCTCTCTCGTCCTCCACACTATTCTGTCTCGTCCTCCACACTATTCTCTCTCGTCCTCCACACTATTCTCTCTCGTCCTCCACACTATTCTGTCTCGTCCTCCACACTATTCTGTCTCGTCATCCACACTATTCTGTCTCGTCCTCCACGCTATTCTTTCTCGTCCTCCACACTATTCTCTCTCATCCTCCACACTATTCTCTCTCGTCCTCCACACTATTCTCTCTCGTCCTCCACACTGTTCTGTCTCGTCCTCCACACTGTTCTCTCTCATCCTCCACACTATTCTGTCTCGTCCTCCACACTATTCTCTCTCGTCCTCCACACTATTCTCTCTCGTCCTCCACACTATTCTGTCTCGTCCTCCACACTATTCTGTCTCGTCATCCACACTATTCTGTCTCGTCCTCCACGCTATTCTTTCTCGTCCTCCACACTATTGTCTCTTCTTATGCGTCTCTGTTGTCTGCTTTATATGAGAAAAGGAAGTAGAGAGGAGGATTGTTCTTCTTTCTCTCTCTCTTGGCACTGTGGATATTCCCTGGGCCTTTTATCTGGAAGTACTTCTTGCCTGGTCACACAGCCCAATGGTTAAAGATCGGCTGGCAGTAGGGATGGGCTCCAGTGAATGGGACTGTAGGCCCCCGCATCTGCACAGGGACACAGCCTGAGGAGGGGATTTTTAACCACTGTCTCTGTCAATAATCTATTATTGCTTGCTGCATGTAAATGACAGAGAAAAGGCTACCCATGTCCTCTTTTCCTTTGACATGGTGCTTCTTACTAAACTAAATGGAAACATACTTTTTAAATGTATTTTTTAGCTTTCTCCAGTCCTCTCCTAAACAGGCCCCTTAGACCCCCTGGAACAATCACATAGAACCTCATCATGGCCCTCAGTCCAGCTGTAAGCCTACAGTATCTTTATGGGGGACCATTGAAAGGTAGGCATCTGCTGACCTTCAAAGTAGGTTTTAGTAGCAGTATGTGCAACTCCCATTTTCCGACTACACCATCCTCATCTATGCCAACGATCTGCTTCTAATTCCTCTGCTGACAGGGCAGGAAAGGCTGGGAGCTGGAATTCAGAGACCGGGACTGTGGTGGTATTCCTGGTCCTCGGTATTGTCAGGAGTTGGGAGTTCAGAGGGACTGTCTAGCTGTGAGTGACTGTGGTTCTCTGAAGGACAGGAGAACATGAAGGTCCTGGGTTGAACCTGCTTCTTAAGCCCTCACACATGACTAGCAGCCTTGTGGCTCAGTGGGCTAATACGGTCTTGTGGCCTAGCTAAAGGAGGTTCAAATCACAATTGGTCACAACTCTTCCGCGTTTATTCTCTCGGCTTGAGAAATGGAGACCCAAGCCCTTGTCATGCATTAGTCTGATAATTTACTGCAGATTCTGAGGCTAAAAACAAGCAGAGTGGATTGTTGGTTTTAATTGAAATAGGAGATGGACGAATGGAGGAATGGAAACTTAACATGAGGCAGGCTTCAGTAAGAGAAAGAGAGTGCGAGAGGGAGAAAGAGCAAAATCAGCCGTAGTTTTTCACCATGTGTCTTCCTGTTGCCCCCATAAAGAGGAGGGCAGTGCATCCTATCCTTGCCAGTCAGAATATTGTAGCAGACACATCCATCACTTACATAGCAGGAATCCAACCTCAGCCTCCAATAGAAACCTTATCCACACAACCTTGGCAACCTTCCATTAGGACTTGTTCTTCTTATTTTTTACCCCCTTTTCTCCCCAATTGGTAGTTCTACAGTCTTGTCCCATCGCTACAACTCCCGTACGGATCCGGAAGAGGCGAAGGTCGAGAGCCATGCATCCTCCGAAACACAACCCAGCCAAGCCGCAGCAATGTGTCGGGGGAAATACCGTACACCTGGTGACATTGTCAGCATGAGTTGCACCTGGCCCGCCACAGGAGTCGCTAGTGTGCGACGGGACAAGAACATTACATTTACATTTACATTTAAGTCATTTAGCAGACGCTCTTATCCAGAGCGACTTACAAATTGGTGCATTCACCTTATGACATCCAGTGGAACAGTCAATTTACAATAGTGCCCTACCGAACAAACCCTCCCCTAACCAGGATGACGCTGGGCCAAATGTGCACCGCCCCATGGGTCTCCCGGTAGCATCAGCATCAACAAGACGAGGACTAATGTATAGTGATGTGGATGGGAGAGGAGCTGACTAGGATCTCTAATGGCACAGCCAGCACTGTGATGCAGTGCTTTAGACCACTGCACCATTTGGGAGGCCAGGAGTTGTTATTTCAGTTGAAGATAAACCACATTGACATCAGCATCAACAATACGAGGACTAATGTATAGTGATGTGGATGGGAGAGAAGCTGACTGTGTTTCTCTATAGTACGTTATAACCATTATCTAATGCAGAAGGCTTCAGGAATTTAGCTTGGCCTTTGGTGGCAAGTCTGGTAACATGCCAACCATTGTGGCATGATAGGCTAGTCGGGCTAGGCAGGCTAGTCTAGGCAAGGCTAGGCAGGCTAGTCAAGGCTAGGCAGGCAAGACACTTATAAATATACCCCTCTAGCACTAGAAAAGCTGAGAAAGCCATGTGGACACAAAACAAATGTACAAAACATTTGAATTACTATGCTTTAAAAACAAAATGATGCTCTATTTCAAAATGTAACTTTTTACAAGAACAACTGCTGTTCCATGCACTCCACACATGACCATGTGGCAGCGTATTGTTCAGGCTACTGAGCAAGACTAGAAACATAATACAACTTATCATAGAATGTACAGTTGAAGTCGAAAGTTTACATACACCTTAGCCAAATACATTTAAACTCCGTTTTTCACAATTCCTTACATTTTCACAGATTTGTTTTTTCCTGTCTTAGGTCAGTTAGGATCACCACTTAATTTTAAGAATTTGAAATGTCAGAATAATATTTGAGATAATGATTTATTTCAGATTTTATTTATTTTATCACATTACCAGTGGGTCAGAAGTTTACATACACTCAGTAATTATTTGGTAGCATTGCCAATTTGATTAACTTGGGTTAAATGTTTTGGGAAGCCTTCCACAAGCTTTCCACAATACGTTGGGTGAATTGTGGCCCATTCCACCTGACAAAGCTGGTGTAACTGAGTCAGGTTTGTAGGCCTCTTTGCTCGCACACGCTTTTTCAGTTCTGCCCACACATTTTCTGTAGGATTGAGGGCTTTGTTATGGCCACTCCAATACCTTGACTCCAATACCTTGACTTTGTTGCCCTTAAGCCAATTTGCCACAGCTTTGGAAATACGCTTGGGGTCATTGTCCATTTGGAAGACCCATTTGCGACCAAGCTTTAACTTCCTGACTGATGTCTTGAGATGTTGCGTCAATATATCCACATAATTTTCCTACCTCATGATGCCATCTATTTTGTGAAGTGCACCAGTCCCTCCTGCAGCAAAGCACCCCAGAACATGATGCTGCCACCCCGTGCTTCAAGGTTGGTATCGTGTTCTTCGGCTTGCAAGTTTCCTCCAAACATAATGATGGCCATTATGGTCAAACAGTTCTATTTTTGTTTCATCAGACCAGAGAAACTCATGTGCAGTTACTAACCGTAGTGTGGCTTTTTTATGGCTGTTTTGGAGCAGTTGCTTCTTCCTTGCTGAGCGGCCTTTCAGGTTATGTCGATATAGGACTCGTTTTACTGTGGATATAGATAATTTTGTACCTGTTCCTCCAACATCTTCACAAGGTTCTTTGCTGTTGTTCTGGGATTGATTTGCACTTTTTCCACCAAAGTATGTTCATCTCTAGGAGACAGCGTGTCTCCTTCCTGAGCGGTATGACGGCTGCGTGGTCCCATGGTGTTTATACTTGCATACTATTGTTTGTACAGATGCACTTTGTACCTCCAGGCATTTGGAAATTGCTCCCAAGGATGAACTAGACCTGTGGAGGTGGACAATTCTTTAACTGAGGTCTTGGCTGATTTCTTTAGATTTTCCCATGATGTAATGCAAAGAGGCACTGAGTTTGAAGGTAGGCCTTGAAATACATCCACAGGTACACCTCCAAATTACTCAAATGATGCCAATTAGCTACTCAGATGCTTCTAAAACCATGACATAATTTTCTGGAATTTCCAAGCCGTTTAAAGGCACAGTCAACTTAGTGTATGTCAACTTCTGACCCACTGGAATTGTGATATAGTGAATTATAAGTGAAATAATCTGTCTGTAAACAATTGTGGGAAAAATGACTTGTGTCACTTGTGTCATGCACAAAGTAGATGTCCTAACCGACTTGCCAAAACAATAGTTTGTTAACAAGACATTTGTAGAGTGGTTAAAAAATGTGTTTTAACAACCTAAGTGTATGTAAACTTCCGACTTCAACTGTATACACTCACTGGATAAGACTGTGTACTGCATTACAGAACATGTATTGTTTCCATAATGTTTCTTAAGACATTCCAAAACTGAATTATAATTTATTTCTTTGTGATGGATGTAACTCTTTATCAAGGTGGTTTTAATGGTTTAAGTTTCTACTTAAAGCCTACAGTATTTTTTATATTTTTTATTATTTCACCTTTTTTTAACCAGGTAGGCTAGTTGAGAACAAGTTCTCATTTACAACTGCGACCTGGACAAGATAAAGCAAAGCAGTGCGACACAAACAGCTACAAATGCTACAAAACAAACATACAGTTAGTAGAATAGAAAATAATAGAAAAAGTCTATATACAGTGTGTGCAAATGAGGTAGAAGAAGGGAGGTAAAAGCAATCAATTATTATTTATTTTCTTAACCTTTATTTAACTAGGCAAGTCAGTTAAGAACAAATTCTTATTTCCAATGACAGCCTTGTGATCACCAGTGGGTTAACTGCCTGTTCAGGGGCAGAATGACAGATTTGTACCTTGTCAGCTCAGGAGTTTGAACTTGCAACCTTCCAGTTACTAGTCCAATGCTCTAACCACTAGGATACCCTGCCATAGTGGTAAAATAATTACAATATAGCAATTAAACACTAGAATGATAGATGTGCAGAAGATCAGTGCGCAAGTAGAGATACTGGGGTGCAAAGGAGCTAAATAAATAACACTATGGGTCATGAGGTAGTTGGATGTGCTATTTACCGATGGGCTATGTACAGGTGCAGTGATCTGTGAGCTGCTCTGACAGCTGGTGCTTAAAGTTAGTGAGGGAGATATGAGTCTCCAGCTTCAGTGATTTTTGCAGTTCACTCCAGTCATTGACTGCAGAGAACTGGAAGAAAAGGCGGCCAAAGTAGGAATTGGCTTTGTCGATGACCAGTGAGATATACCTGCTGGAGCGTGTGCTACTGGTGGGTGTTGCTATGGTGACCAGTGAGCTGAGCTAAGGAGGGACTTTACCTAGCAAAGACTTATCGATGACCTGGAGCCAGTGGGTTTGGCAGCAAATTTGAAGCGAGGACCAGCCAATGAGAGGATAGAGGTTGCAGTGGTGGGTAGTATATGGGGCTTTGGTGACAAAATGGACAGCACTGTGATAGACTGCATCCAATTTGTTGAGTAGAGGGTTGGAAGCTATTTTGTAAATGACATCGCCAAAGTCAAGGATCGGTAGGATGGTCAGTTTTACGAGTGTATGTTTGGCAGAATGAGTGAAAGATATTTTGTTGCGGAAGCCGATTCTAGATTTAATTTTGGATTGCAGATGCCTTATGTGAGTCTGGAAGTTGAGTTTACAGTCTAACCAGACACCTAGGTAAGTCAGAACTGTCCAGAGTAGTGATGCTGGATGGGCAGGCAGGTGTGGGCAGCAATCGGTTGAAGAGCATGCATTTAGTTATACTTGCATTTAAGAGCAGTTGGAAGCCACAGAGGGAATGTTGTATTGCATTTAAGCTCATCTGGAAGTTAGTTAACACAGTGTCCAAAGAAGGCCAGAAGTATACAAAATGGTGTCGTCTGCACATAAGAAGATCAGAGAATCACCAGCAGCAAGAGCAACGCAATAAATTAACCCTGTGGCACCCCCATAGAGACTGCCAGAGGTCCGGACAACAGGCCCTCCGTTTTGACAGGCTGATCTCTGTCTGAGAAGTAGTTGGTGAACCGGGTGAGGCAGTCATTTAAGAAACCAAGGCTGTTGAGTCTGCCGATAAGAATGTGGTGATTGACAGAGTCGAAAACCTTTGCCAGGTCAAGGTATACAGCTGCACAGTATTGTCTCTTATCAATGGCGGTTATGATATCATTTAGAACCTTGAGCGTGGCTGAGGTGCACCTATGACCAGCTCGGGAACCAGATTGAATAGGGGAGAAGGTACAGTGGGACTAGAAATGGTCGGTGATCTGTTTGTTAACCTGGCTTTCGAAGACCTTAGAAAGGCAGGGTAGGATACAGTATATATAGGTCTGTAGCAGTTTGGGTCTAGAGTGTCTCCTCCTTTGAAGAGGGATTGACTGCGGCAGCTTTCCAATCTTTGGGGATCTCAGACAATACCAAAGAGAGGTTGAACAGGCTGGTAATAGTGTTTGCAACAATTGTGGTGGATAATATTAGAAAAAGAGGGTCCAGATTGTCTTGCCAGGCCGATTTTTTAGGGGTCCAGATTTTGCAGCTCTTTCAGAACATCACCTATCTGGATTTGGGTGAAAGAGAAATGGGGGAGGCTTGGTGAAGTTGCTGTGGGGGTTTCAGGGTTGTTTACTGGGGTAGGGGTAGCCAGGTGGAAAGTAATGCCAGCCGTAGAAAAATGCTTATTGAAATTCTCAATTGTCATGGATTTTTTAGCCCAAACTGTTTGGATGCTACAGACAGAAGTTGGCAGATTGGCTGTACCAACTTCAGGTGAGTCACAAGGCACTTGTGCTTGTCATATAGCACAATGGAGAACAGCATCATGTTTGAGAGAGTCCCATCTTTCCATAAAGGGGTCATAATAGTAGGCCAAACCATTCTGATGCTACAGATGATTTTGAGAGAAGATTGATTTTCGGGATGTCTCAAGGTCTGACAAACACCACTCTATCTCTGTTAGCTTTCACCACAGATGTGGAAATGGATTGAGATGCATCCAATGTGGACGCAGACATCGATCTTAGGGTCTGAACCCAGTAAGAGGATATATAGTTTCCGGTGGCTTCATGGTCATCCAGCGTGATAAATACTAGAGGCTTGCAGTTTCACACCCCCTAATGAAGGTTAGCACTGAACACCTCCAAATAGCCACTTTGTTTACACCAGAGGAATGACTAGCCTTTTGACCTACAGCCACACGCTAAGGAATGTGGGCAGTACCTTAACATGGCAGTTCCTATGCAGCTCAGTTGAATAAAGTCACAGTATTATGGTTCATAAAATAGAAAAATAGGAGATCAGTTACACATTCAAAAATGTATTTGTTCTGGGCTACACTGTATTGCCCAAATGATGTTGCCTTAGCTGTGATGGTGGCTAATCAACTGTGTCAGTATGAGCGTTTATGTGTGTGTTTTTGGTTTTACTATCATTGTTGGGACCAGAAATCTTCACCAGGAAAAAATATTTTTTCGGCTTAAGGTTTATAGTTACAATTAGGTTTAGGGTTACAATTAGTGGTCAGGGTTTAGGTTAGGGTTAGGAGTTAGGTTTATGATTAAGGTTAGGGGTTAAGGTTAGGCGTTTGGGATTAAGGTTGGGTTAGGGTTATACAGCAACATGATGTCAGTCGGAAAGGGATCCACTGCTGTTTCAACCTGTGTTTACTTTGCTGTCGATCACGTTTCATCTCTGTGTTTGAGCGAACCCACATAAACCTAAAAGTGTATCAGGAGAAATACACATCCTAGGATAAGACGGGCTGGCCTGCCAGGCTGGTGTGCACATGGAAAGAAATACAATCTTAATCAATCTGTGTGTGTGTGTGTGTGTGTGTGCGCAGCCTGGCTTTATAGACGTATCATAGTCAACTTAAATATGTGACAGTCAGTATATGTACAGTATATAGTTACATAAAACAGAAGGTTACTAAAGCCTAAAACAAAAAGGAGGGAGGTTGGTTGGGGCGGATGGGTAGGATGGGTATGGGTAGGTGTATAATGTGAATGTCTAGCAACCCAAAGGTTGGTTGTGTGGATCACATCACAGACAACTGTAGCATTGTATTTAATTAGCAACTACTTTGCAACCACTAACCCTAACTCCTGATCCTAACATTAAACCCAAACCCTAACCTTAACCACCTAGCCACCAACCACCTAGCCACCTAGCTAACGTTAGTGCGTGTGTGTGTGTGAACGTATTTAACTATACTTGGGGGGACCAGAAATCCCCAAAATAATAGTAAATGAACAAAACATTTTTGTTAGTCCCCACAAGGTCAAATGCCTGGGGGTTTAGGGTTAAGGTTAAACATTTACATTACATTTAAGTAATTTAGCAGACGCTCTTATCCAGAGCGACTTACAAATTGGTGCATTCACCTTATGACATCCAGTAGAACAGTCACTTTACAATAGTGCATCTAAATCTTAAAGGGGGGGGGTGAGAGGGATTACTTATCCTATCCTAGGTATTCCTTAAAGAGGTGGGGTTTCAGGTGTCTCCGGAAGGTGGTGATTGACTCCGCTGTCCTGGCGTCGTGAGGGAGTTTGTTCCACCATTGGGGGGGCCAGAGCAGCGAACAGTTTTGACTGGGCTGAGCGGGAACTGTACTTCCTCAGTGGTAGGGAGGCGAGCAGGCCAGAGGTGGATGAACGCAGTGCCCTTGTTTGGGTGTAGGGCCTGATCAGAGCCTGGAGGTACTGAGGTGCCGTTCCCCTCACAGCTCCGTAGGCAAGCACCATGGTCTTGTAGCGGATGCGAGCTTCAACTGGAAGCAAGTGGAGAGAGCGGAGGAGCGGGGTGACGTGAGAGAACTTGGGAAGGTTGAACACCAGACGGGCTGCGGCGTTCTGGATGAGTTGTAGGGGTTTAATGGCACAAGCAGGGAGCCCAGCCAACAGCGAGTTGCAGTAATCCAGACGGGAGATGACAAGTCCCTGGATTAGGACCTGCGCCGCTTCCTGTGTGAGGCAGGGTCGTACTCTGCGGATGTTGTAGAGCATGAACCTACAGGAACGGGCCACAGCCTTGATGTTAGTTGAGAACGACAGGGTGTTGTCCAGGATCACGCCAAGGTTCTTAGCGCTCTGGGAGGAGGACACAATGGAGTTGTCAACCGTGATGGCGAGATCATGGAACGGGCAGTCCTTCCCCGGGAGGAAGAGCAGCTCCGTCTTGCCGAGGTTCAGCTTGAGGTGGTGATCCGTCATCCACACTGATATGTCTGCCAGACATGCAGAGATGCGATTCGCCACCTGGTCATCAGAAGGGGGAAAGGAGAAGATTAATTGTGTGTCGTCTGCATAGCAATGATAGGAGAGACCATGTGAGGTTATGACAGAGCCAAGTGACTTGGTGTATAGCGAGAATAGGAGAGGGCCTAGAACAGAGCCCTGGGGGACACCAGTGGTGAGAGCGCGTGGTGAGGAGACAGATTCTCGCCACGCCACCTGGTAGGAGTGACCTGTCAGGTAGGACGCAATCCAAGCGTGGGCCGCGCCGGAGATGCCCAACTCGGAGAGGGTGGAGAGGAGGATCTGATGGTTCACAGTATCGAAGGCAGCCGATAGGTCTAGAAGGATGAGAGCAGAGGAGAGAGAGTTAGCTTTAGCAGTGCGGAGCGCCTCCGTGATACAGAGAAGAGCAGTCTCAGTTGAATGACTAGTCTTGAAACCTGACTGATTTGGATCAAGAAGGTCATTCAGAGAGAGATAGCGGGAGAGCTGGCCAAGGACGGCACGTTCAAGAGTTTTGGAGAGAAAAGAAAGAAGGGATACTGGTCTGTAGTTGTTGACATCGGAGGGATCGAGTGTAGGTTTTTTCAGAAGGGGTGCAACTCTCGCTCTCTTGAAGACGGAAGGGACATAGCCAGCGGTCAGGGATGAGTTGATGAGCAAGGTGAGGTTAAAATTAGTGTTAGGGTTAGAATCAGGTTTAGTGTTAGACGCTAGGGCTAGTTCTAGGGTTAAGGTTAGGTTTTGGGGTTAAGGTTAGGTTTAGGCTTAAAATGAGCGTTGCTAACCCTAGGTTTAGGGTTAGCAATACAATGCTTGAGGTATCAGAAGTTTTAATGCCTAATTAAAAACATTCCCACTTTGTAACAACTTTGAAAATTATAAACTTCCACTCTTGTTACTAGAGCCATGAACTGAAACATTAAAACAGTAGTTTTCAGAAACATTCCCTGTTGAATTGAAGGGTAATGGTATACTATATAAACCCCTGCCCTCACCATCAAGTGGAGATGTGAGGTTGGTCTGTGTGTGGTTGCACTCTTCTCCCTTTGACTAGAGAAAGAAAGATTTCTGGAATAGTGCACTAGATGATTGAGGTGGGTCATCACACCCTTTTTAGTTTTCTGTTGGGAAAACTAAATCCAGCATTATTCCCTTGGACATTCCGGACCTCCCACTACTGCACTGGTACAAGTTTGACCTGTTAGCAAGGGATAGCCTGGAGTAGTTTGACCTGTCAGCGAGGGATAGCCTGGAGTAGTTTGACCTGTCAGCTAGTGATAGCCTGGAGTAGTTTGACCTGTCAGCTAGTGATAGCCTGGAGTAGTTTGACCTGTCAGTGAGGGATAGCCTGGAGTAGTTTGACCTGTCAGCGAGGGATAGCCTGGAGTAGTTTGACCTGTCAGCAAGTGATAGCCTAGAGTAGTTTGACCTGTCAGCAAGTGATAGCCTAGAGTAGTTTGACCTGTCAGCAAGGGAGGGATAGCCTAGAGTAGTTTGACCTGTCAGCTAGTGATAGCCTAGAGTAGTTTGACCTGTCAGCAAGGGAGGGATAGCCTAGAGTAGTTTGACCTGTTAGCAAGGGATAGCCTGGAGTAGTTTGACCTGTCAGTGAGGGATAGCCTGGAGTAGTTTGACCTAACAGCAAGGGAGGGATAGCCTAGAGTAGTTTGACCTGTTAGCAAGGGATAGCCTGGAGTAGTATGACCTGTTAGCAAGGGATAGCCTAGAGTAGTTTGGCCTGTTAGCAAGGGATAGCCTGGAGTAGTTTGACCTGTCAGCGATGGATAGCCTAGAGTAGTTTGACCTGTCAGCGATGGATAGCCTAGAGTAGTTTGACCTGTCAGCGAGGGATAGCCTAGAGTAGTTTGACCTGTCAGCAAGGGAGGGATAGCCTAGAGTAGTTTGACCTGTCAGCAAGGGAGGGCTAGCCTAGAGTAGTTTGACATGTCAGCGAGCCATGGGCAGCCTTGAGTAGTTTGACATGTCAGCGAGCCATGGACAGCCTTGAGTAGTTTGACATGTCAGCGAGCCATGGACAGCCTTGAGTTGTTTGACATGTCAGCGAGCCATGGACAGCCTTGAGTAGTTTTACCTGTCAGCGAGCGAGGGACAGCCTGGAGTAGTTTGACGTTTCAGCGAGCGGGGAACAGCCTGGAGTTGTTTTACCTGTCAGCGAGGGATAGCCTGGAGTTGTTTTACCTGTCAGCAAGGGATAGCCTGGAGTAGTTTGACGTTTCAGCGTGCGGAGAACAGCCTGGAGTTGTTTTACCTGTCAGCGAGGGATAGCCTGGAGTTGTTTTACCTGTCAGCGAGGGATAGTCTGGAGTTGTTTTACCTGTCAGCGAGCGAGGAACAGCCTGGAGTTGTTTTACCTGTCAGCGAGCGATGGATAGCCTGGACTTGTTTTACCTGTCAGCGCGTGATAGCCTGAGGTAGTTTAGCTACTCTACACTATAGAGCTACCAATTCCTTTACAACAGAAACAACATAAATATCACAACAGTTTGTCAATGGAATATGCAACTGATTTGTGAAATCTATCTCTTACACACCCAGTTTGAGCCAACAGTTGAGCGCTCACCTTTCCTGAGACAGTGTTTCTGGGTTAGCTTTGCATTTGATATGGTCAGACTGTAAAATATGTGGTGTCCTATCTGGTCCCGCAGCTCCTTCGAGAAAAACTTCCCGCCCATCACAAAAACTGTCAATGAAGTTCATTCAAATGCTTCTCTCTGTGCAGACAGACATCCTGCCAATGCCTCATCTCCTGGTCAAACTTCTACCCCAGCGCAAGCCTTTGATTCCACTAAGCCACCCTGTTCAAGTCTATGTTGCCATGGTGATTGTACCAAACAACTAGACCCAAACAACTAGACCCTTTCTGGCAGCCACTGTTGGTGCGTAACACTGGAGGCTGGCCAGCCCAGTTTCCCAGTGTTTGCAAATGGCTGGCTAAACGGCTCATTAATCCCCTAGTGGCTGTGACTGCTGTCAGTCACCAGGGGCCTGCTGGTTGGCAAAATAAATGATAGGGGTTAAGGATTAAACCCACAATGTTTACAAAGGCCAAGGACCCAATGCAGCCTGGGATGGGAAGTTTATTATGCAAAGTAAGGAGAGTACAGGAGAGCCTAGGTAAACGGAAGTAAGGAGAGGCCTGTAGAGGCTAGGTATACAGAAGGAGAGGCCAGGAGAGGATATATGATCAGAAGGAGAGGCCAGGAAAGGATAGATGAACAGAAGGAAAGGCCAGGAGAGCCTATGGAAACAAAAGGAGAGGTCACGAGAGGCTAGGTATACAGATGGAGAGGCTAGGTAAACTGGAGAGGCCAGGATATGCTAGATGAACGGAACTCACTAGGGGCTGAAGGGATCAGGGAAACAGCTACATTGTAGTATTCATCCTCTTCCTGTCTGTCTTCAGAAATACATAATAATTAAATAATCTATTTAAATCCCACATACAAACACACTTAAAATGGTGCATTACTTATCAGTGTCATCAATGGGTTTGTTATGTGCTGTTGTACACTGTACTCCTTGTAATGAGGTAAAGCTGACACAACCACTTCTCCAATGCAGACATACTGAACAACGCATATCGAATTGGTGGGGAGAGAAAGAAAACGGATGACGTGTAACATCAACCACTGTCATCCATCAAACCATCAATTTCATCCACCCCTTGGATGAAATGACTGTTTGAGTGAACCCAAACTCTCCGCTCCTCTAGAACGTTGCGTCTCATCATGGGAACTGTCTTGGGAACTGTCTGCAGAGCGATGAGGACCCAAAGTCCAGGCCATATTCTGGAATGTTGGAGTCTGGTCACACGAGTTTGATTAACCAGAGAGGCTAAGGCATCAGATAGCGTGTGTGTGTGTTTATCTGTCTGTCTGTCGGTATCATTTTCCAGCATTGGATGTGGACATGGTACAGGATGAACTGATTGATAGAGAGGGACCTAACTGCCCCTGCTGGGGTGGGGAGAGTCCTCAAGGCCTTCAGTCTTTCAGGTCTGGAGCCTCTGCCAAAGCCCTTCCTTAGGGAAGAAGACACACACACACACACACACACACACACACACACACACACACACACACACACACACACACACACACACACACACACACACACACACACACACACACACACACACACACACACACACACACACACACACACACACACACACACATAGAAAATAACCACGTTAGAGCAAAAGGAGTAGCAGACGAATGAAGTGGCAAGGTACGGTCCATTTCCTCATTTCTCTCTCTCTCTCTGGGTTTTGGGTTTTTACAGTCTATCTCCAGCCCACCTCTCCTCTCAAGGCTATGAATGAAGGAGAGGGAAGGAATGTGCAGGCCGGGGCCGGGGCCAGGCGACATGCCTTTGTTTTCAGTAAACACTGTGTGGCCCAACACCACCACCCTCCCTAAGCTGTTCCCCGATACAGCCATGTATACAGCCACCTCCTCCCTCCATCCTCCATCCCTCCCTAAATGGGGAAGGAAGCTGACCCACTCCACCCTGCTGGGGTCGAAGCCTTTAAAAGAGGGTGGGTGGAGGAGAGGATGCCTTTCACCCAGACCGGACCTGTACACTGACAGCAGGAAAACCAGGGAGGACAAATGAAGGGAATGATGGGTCTACTTCTCCATGGCAACGGACAGGATATGTAGTGTCAACAGTGTTGTCCCGGACACTTGGCCATGTCAGGGGCTCTGTGCTCGCTGCTTCCATCAAAACAACCATGCCACAGTCCGTCCACATAGTATCTCTATTGTGTTGAGTGTGGTGGTTAACAACGGCCATTCTAACAGCAGCTTACTGGTGTGAATCTGTCTGGTCAGCCCTGGCATCAGTATATACAATACCTGTTGAAGTATTACTAAGTTCAGTCTAATAGCTCAGACAGGGACCGTATCAGTCCACATATCTCTGAGACATTCACATCTGAGCGCATCTTTGAGCACTAACCCTTACCATGCTTTAGTGGCTTGTAATAAGCTGAATTGGCAATTTAGTGTATTTTCTGCACAGATTGTGAAATATTAAAACATCCCCCCCTCTCTCTCCCTAGATTTCTTACAATCTTACAGCTAAAAGCAGAAGTAGACTCATTAGACTGGGCTTGTACTATAGGTAAGTCTGACTCATTAGACTGGGTTTGTACTACAAGTAAGTCTGACTCATTAGACTGGGTTTGTACTATAGGTAAGTCTGACTCATTAGACTGGGTTGCACTAAAGGTCAGTCTGAGCCATTAGAATGACTCACCAAACAATGCTCATTATACCTGCAATTATGAGTCAGACTGACCTCTAGTACAAACCCAGTCTAATAAGTCAGACTGACATCTAGTACAAACCCAGTCTAATAAGTCAGACTGACTTCTAGCACAAACCCAGTCTAATAAGTGCACTTCTGGATGATTTTATTCCAAAGTCAATTCTATGCTGGAAATCTACTTCAAATGTACAGCTCAAATCAAATCAAATGCATTTATATAGCCCTTCGTACATCAGCTGATATCTCAAAGTGCTGTACAGGAATTCAGCCTGAAACCCCAAACAGCAAGCAATGCAGGTGTAGAAGCACGGTGGCTAGGAAAAACTCCCTAGAAAGGCCAAAACCTGAGAAGAAACCTAGAGAGGAACCAGGCTATGTGGGGTGGCCAGTCCTCTTCTGGCTGTGCCGGGTGGACATTATAACAGAACATGGCCAAGATGTTCGAATGTTCATACAGTGGTCTCTAGGTGTGGGCTAGCAGCCCACAGGCATTATAATGACCTGGGAGGTGCCGCCATCATGTGGATATAAGATGTCATGAAATATGCTAAATTCTGCCAAGTAGCATTGCGCACCAGCTGAAAGTTTTTCTAGCTAACACTGTAGCCTCGTGATGAGATCTGAGTATGACAGACGAATGCTTGTCTATCAGGGCCAGCATTCATATAGTGGCTTAGAGAAGGATGCTGATCTAGCATCAGATTTGATCTTAGCTCAGGCAAAACTGATCCTAGCTCAACACTCCTACTCTGAGGTGCTTGATGCATACTGCCCCAGAAATCCTTCTGTAGCTCATTTGGTAGAGCATAGCGCTTGTAACGCCAGGGTAGTGGGTTCAATCCCCGGGACCACCCATATGTAGAATGTATGCACACATGACTGTAAGTCGCTTTGGATAAAAGCGTCTGCTAAATGGCATATATTATTATTATATATTAAATCCACCTCAGTCAAATTAATTTTGATCACAAGGAGACAGACAGAAGATGAGGACGTGCGTGGTGGGGGATGGAGGGTCTACATCTAAATATATTCCCAGAGCTTCACTGAGTGATCATTTTGTCTTATTGAACTGTGTGAGGGGCCATTAACTGATCATTAGTCTGTATATACATCCCAGCTTGTTTGCGAGGAGGGAAGGAACCCCACATTCATTTACATGCATTGTGTGTTTGTCTGTGCATGTCTATGTGTGTGGTGCAGCTGCGAGGTCTGTCTTGATAAAGGACAGCAATGTGTTCCGTGTTTTGTCTGTGTTTCTGGTCCCTATACCCTTCAGTCAAAGTAATGAATGATCCTCCTCTATTGTCCAACTATGAGGCTATGTGGGAGTTTTATGGCACAACACATCATTATTGAGTAGAGTCAGGAACGTCAGGCCCGTGGTGACAAGACAAATGCTATGCAACACATGGCAACATTAGGGATATTGCCCTTACCCTAACCCTTTGTTGAGAGGTTCCTTAGAGTGTTTCTTGTGGGGCTAAAGACCTACATGAGGAAACCTTAAAAATGTTTCATCTGAATTAGGCCTACTAGATCAGTGGTGAAGGATTCTGTAGAACAAGCACAGAGGACAACACAAGAACAGGAGAGGTAAAGGGGGGGGGGGCTGGATTAAAGCAACATAGGGACCCCAAGCATCACCGATGTCTTTGTCACTCTGGGAGTGATCGATCTGTAATCTGATCTGCCACCACTACCCCCCTCCACATTCTGGGGTTGATTTTATTGAATGAACCCCCAACACTCACTCACACATTTACAGACACACATCCACCCGATCCCCAGGCCTTCCATCAATAAAGCCTCAGGACACATTACTACGGATGTGTATTAGGACGGATGAGACAGACATCCGACAGATTAATCATTTCATAATAAACTAAGATTCTGTTAGGGCTCGGCCAAATCAGATATACTCTTCAGATGAAGCATATGGTTCTGTTGAAATCATTAGAATTATACTCTCTCCAACACTACTAAAAATTCTGGTTCTTGGCTTCAATCAGCTTTATTCAGTACCTTTTGCTCTGTTCAGTGATTGTACTTTCCCAGTCCCTCGACAACGTCTAGGAACTTGTTTATCTTTCTAATACCCTACTCATGAAAGGCATATCATTTCTGAACATTAACAAATAGACTTTTAAAGCAAATCAATACACTGTGGACATTGATGATTATTACTCATGTTAATTGGTTGGCAATATTTTGTCAACACTTGTCCAACAACATTCCCTACAGGACCTCAACTGGTATCCTTGTCTCATTCATGGGGACAAAGAAAAGACATTGAAACAAGCACTTGTTTTCCATTCATTGTACCCCAACCTCCCTCAATGCCCTTTCCATGTTACCACGCCCAATATCATTATTACCCTGCTGCCCCCTTTCGCTTAGGGTCTATGGGGAGATAATATTGTTACACTTGTGTGTGTGTGTGACAGGCATAACTTCGCCAGGCTGGTGGGGTAGGGGGCGTAGGGTGGGTTAGGGGACAACAGACTCAATTAAGGCTCATGAAATGCAAATGTTGTTGTATATCTCTCTCTGCCTCATGTGGCCCTGTCACCATCTGCTTGATTTCACCCCAGTAAAGGCTCCTTGGGATGGAGGTAAATAGTAGTTTCAATCATTTTCTCTCTTAATTAAAAAATAGGGAATGATATAGATGGCTAAAGGGGGCAAAGATGTGCCAACAAGATCTCACGCTGTAACTTCAGTATTCAACTTTTGTCTGTAAGAGGAAACAGCGTTTTATAACGCAACGTCATTTTTTAAAATAAAAAAAGTTGACGATAAACTTTCACAAAAAACTTCGAAATACTTTTGTAATGCAACTTTAGGTGTTAGTAAACGTTAATAATCGATCAAATTGATCACGGGGCGATGTATATTCTATAGCTCTACGTCTTGAAATAATGTCCGGATAAATCTCAACCAAAATATCCTGTTGGAGACCGGAAGAAATGGGCTATCTCTTGTTCGTTTGACCCAGAAACAAATCCTAGGCAAATGACAAGACTGTTGACATCGTGTGGAATCTGTAGGTATTGCAACCTCGGCTCCAGGTAATGTGGTTTCCATTCAACAATACATTCAAGTGGCGCATTGATATATTTTCCAGTTTTCAGTGATCAGATTTTCCTGCGCTTTTTGATGAAACGCACGTTCTGTTATAGTCACAGCCATGATTTAATGTTAGAAAAAGTAGGGGGTAGGATCAACAGGTTAACCCATGTTCCCTAGGCTGTCATTGAAAATAATAATTTGTTCCTAACTGACTTGCCTAGTTAAATAAACCAGTTTTAGAAACGTCTGAGTGTTGTCTATCCACATATACTAATCATATGCATATACTATATTCCTGGCATGAGTAGCAGGATGCTGAAATGTTGCGCGATTTTTAACAGAATGTTAGAAAAAGTAGGGGGTAGGATCAACAGGTCACTAACATTGAATGGCTGCTGCCAACATACTGACTCAAATATCTATTCACTTTAATAATGACATTTTTATGTAATAAATGTATCACTTTAAACTACGCCACTTATATAATTTTCACATTCCCTACATTACTCATCTCATATGTATATACTCTACTCTGTACCATCTACTGCATTTTACCTATGCCGTTTTGCCATCGCTCATCCATGTATTTATATGTACATATTCTTATTAATTCCTTTACACTTGTGTGTATAAGGTAGGTGTTGTGAAATTGTTAGATTACTTGTTAGATATTACTGCACGGTCGGTACTAGAAGCACAAGAATTTCGCTACACTGCCATTAACATCTACTATCCATGTGTATGTGACCAATACAATTTCATTTGATTTGGATAGGGGGCAGCATTTTCACTTTTGGATAAATAGCACGCCCAAATTCAACTTCCTGCTACTCGCCCCCGGAATATAAGATATGCATATTATTAGTTGATTTGGATAGAAAACACTCTGAAGTTTCTAAAACTGTTTGAATCATGTCTGTGAGTAGAACATAACTTATGTAACAGGCAAAACCCCGAGGACAAACCATGCAGCTTTTGTTTGAGGTCACTGTCTATTCAATGGGGTTTCATTGGGAAACCATATTTCTAAGGGGCTTGTTTGCAGTTCCTAAAGTTTCCACTGGATGTCACCAGTCTTTAGAAATTAGTTGAGGTTATTCCTTTGTGTAATGAAGAATTACGGCCATCTTGCACAAGTGTCATGTCATGTGTGCTGTTTTACAGTTGCGCAAGACCAGAAAGCTTGCTTGAGTTTGTTGTCTTCCTGTATTGAACACAGATCATCCAGTCTTCAGTTTTATTGATTATTTATGTTTAAAAATACATAAAGTTGTATGACAAAAGTAGTTTGAAATGTTTTGGCAAAGTTTACAGGTAACCTTTGAGGTATTTTGTAGTGACGTTGGTCAAGTGAGAACCAATGTTTTTCTGGATCAAACGCGCCAAATAAATAGAAATTTTGGATATATATGAACGGAATTAATCGAACAAAAGGACCATTTGTGATGTTTATGGGACATATTGGAGTGCCAACAAAAGAAGCTTGTCAAAGGTAAGGCATGATTTATATTTTATTTCTGCGTTTTGTGTCGCGACTGCAGAGTTGAAATATGCTACTCTCTCATTGTTTACTGTTGTGCTATCATCAAATAGCATCTTATGCTTTCACAGAAAAGCTTTTTGAAATCTGACACGTTGGCTGGATTCACAACGAGTGTAGCTTTAATTTGGTATCTTACATGTGTGATTTAATGAACGTTTGATTTTTATAGTATTATATTTGAATTTGGCGTGCTGCATTTTCCCTTGCTATTGGCCAAGTGGGACGCTACTGTCCCTCCTATCCCAGAGATTAAGCCTAGGGTTAAGCTTTTCCTTTATCCCCAACCACAACACCCCAGCAAGCTGGTAATCTTCTTCGGGATTGGTGTCCCTTCCACTGGACGGTTGAGCTAACGTTGGCTAATGCGATTAGCATGAGGTTGTAAGTAACAAGAAGATTTCCCAGGACATAGACATATCTGATATTGGTAGAAAGTGTAAGCCTTTCCTCTATCTCCAACCACAACGCCCTAGCATGCTGGTTAAGCCTTGCCTCTGTCCCCAACCACAATGCCCTAGCATGCTGGTAAATCCTTTCCTCGATCCCCAACCACAACGCCCTAGCAAGCTGGTTAAGCCTTTCCTCTATCCCCAACCACAACGCCCTAGCATGCTGGTAAATCCTTTCCTCTGTCCCCAACCACAACGCCCTAGCAAGCTGGTAAATCCTTTCCTCTGTCCCCAACCACAATGCCATAGCATGCTGGTAAATCGTTTCCTCTGTCCCCAACCACAATGCCATAGCATGCTGGTAAATCGTTTCCTCTGTCCCCAACCACAATGCCCTAGCATGCTGGTAAATCCTTTCCTCTGTCCCCAACCACAATGCCCTGGCATGCTGGTAAATCCTTTCCTCTGTCCCCAACCACAATGCCATAGCATGCTGGTAAATCGTTTCCTCTGTCCCCAACCACAATGCCCTAGCATGCTGGTAAATCCTTTCCTCTGTCCCCAACCACAATGCCCTGGCATGCTGGTAAATCCTTTCCTCTGTCCCCAACCACAATGCCCTAGCATGCTGGTAAATCCTTTCCTCTATCCCCAACCACAATGCCCTAGCATGCAGGTTAAGCCTTTCCTCTATTCCAAACACAACGCCCTAGCATGCTGGTAAATCCTTTCCTCTATCCCCAACCACAATGTCCTAGCATGCTGGTAAATCCTTTCCTCTATCCCCAACCACAGCATGCTGGTAAATTAATTCCTCTGTCCCCAACAACAGCATGCTGGTAAATCCTTTCCTCTATCTCCAACCACAATGCCCAAGCATGCTGGTAAATCATGTCCTCTATCCCCAACCACAATGCCCTAGCAAGCTGGTAAATCCTTTCCTCTGTCCCCAACCACAATGCCCTAGCATGCTGGTAAATCCTTTCCTCTATCCCCAACCACAATGCCCTAGCATGCTGGTAAATCCTTTCCTCTGTCCCCAACCACAATGCCCTAGCATGCTGGTTAGCCTTTCCTCTATTCCATCCACAATGCCCTAGCATGTTGGTAAATCCTTTCCTCTATCCCCAACCACAATGCCCTAGCATGCTGGTTAGCCTTCCCTCTATCTCCAACCACAATGCCCTAGCATGCTGGTAAATCCTTTCCTCTATCTCCAACCACAATGCCCTAGCAAGCTGGTAAATCCTTTCCTCTATCTCCAACCACAATGCCCTAGCATGCTGGTAAATCCTTTCCTCTGTCCCCAACCACAATGCCCTAGCATGATGGTTAAGCCTTTCCTCTGTCCCCAACCACAAAGCCACAATGTGCTGGTAAATCCTTTTCTCTATCCCCAACCACAATGCCCTAGCATGCTGGTTAGCCTTTCCTCTATTCCATCCACAACGCCCTAGCATGTTGGTAAATCCTTTCCTCTATCCCCAACCACAATGCCCTAGCATGCTGGTTAGCCTTTCCTCTATCTCCAACCACAATGCCCTAGCATGCTGGTAAATCCTTTCCTCTATCTCCAACCACAATGCCCTAGCAAGCTGGTAAAGCCTTTACTCTGTCCCCAACCACAATGCCCTAGCATGCTGGTAAATCCTTTCCTCTGTCCCCAACCACAGCATGCTGGTAAATCCTTTCCTCTATCCCCAACCACAATGCCCTAGCATGCTGGTAAATCCTTTCCTCTATCCCCAACCACAATGCCCTAGCATGCTGGTAAATCCTTTCCTCTGACCCCAACCACAACGCCCTAGCATGCTGGTAAATCCTTTCCTCTATCCCCAACCACAATGTCCTAGCATGCTGGTAAATCCTTTCCTCTATCCCCAACCACAGCATGCTGGTAAATCCTTTCCTCTGTCCCCAACCACAGCATGCTGGTAAATCCTTTCCTCTATTCCATCCACAACGCCCTAGCATGCTGGTAAATCCTTTCCTCTATCTCCAACCACAATGGCCAAGCATGCTGGTAAATCATTTCCTCTATCCCCAACCACAATGCCCTAGCAAGCTGGTAAATCCTTTCCTCTGTCCCCAACCACAATGCCCTAGCATGCTGGTAAATCCTTTGCTCTATCCCCAACCACAATGCCCTAGCATGCTGGTACATCCTTTCCTCTGTCCCCAACCACAATGCCCTAGCATGATGGTTAAGCCTTTCCTCTGTCCCCAACCACAATGCCCTAGCATGCTGGTAAATCATTTCCTCTATCCCCAACCACAATGCCCTAGCATGTTGGTAAATCCTTTCCTCTATCCCCAACCACAATGCCCTAGCATGCTGGTTAGCCTTTCCTCTATCTCCAACCACAATGCCCTAGCATGCTGGTAAATCCTTTCCTCTATTCCATCCACAACGCCCTAGCATGCTGGTAAATCCTTTGCTCTGTCCCCAACCACAATGCCCTAGCATGCTGGTAAATCCTTTCCTCTGTCCCCAACCACAGCATGCTGGTAAATCCTTTCCTCTATCCCCAACCACAATGCCCTAGCATGCTGGTAAATCCTTTCCTCTATTCCATCCACAACGCCCTAGCATGCTGGTAAATCCTTTCCTCTATCCCCAACCACAATGCCCTAGCATGCTGGTAAATCCTTTCCTCTATCCCCAACCACAATGCCCTAGCATGCTGGTAAATCCTTTCCTCTATTCCAACCACAACGCCCTAGCATGCTGGTAAATCCTTTCCTCTATCCCCAACCACAATGTCCTAGCATGCTGGTAAATCCTTTCCTCTATCCCCAACCACAGCATGCTGGTAAATCCTTTCCTCTATCCCCAACCACAATGTCCTAGCATGCTGGTAAATCCTTTCCTCTATCCCCAACCACAGCATGCTGGTAAATCCTTTCCTCTGTCCCCAACCACAATGTCCTAGCATGCTGGTAAATTATTTCCTCTGTCCCCAACCACAGCATGCTGGTAAATCCTTTCCTCTGTCCCCAACCACAGCATGCTGGTAAATTATTTCCTCTGTCCCCAACCACAGCATGCTGGTAAATCCTTTCCTCTATTCCATCCACAACGCCCTAGCATGCTGGTAAATCCTTTCCTCTATCTCCAACCACAATAGCCAAGCATGCTGGTAAATCATTTCCTCTATCCCCAACCACAATGCCCTAGCAAGCTGGTAAATCCTTTCCTCTGTCCCCAACCACAATGCCCTAGCATGCTGGTAAATCCTTTGCTCTATCCCCAACCACAATGCCCTAGCATGCTGGTACATCCTTTCCTCTGTCCCCAACCACAATGCCCTAGCATGATGGTTAAGCCTTTCCTCTGTCCCCAACCACAATGCCCTAGCATGCTGGTAAATCCTTTCCTCTATCCCCAACCACAATGCCCTAGCATGTTGGTAAATCCTTTCCTCTATCCCCAACCACAATGCCCTAGCATGCTGGTTAGCCTTTCCTCTATCTCCAACCACAATGCCCTAGCATGCTGGTAAATCCTTTCCTCTATCTCCAACCACAATGCCCTGGCATGCTGGTAAATCCTTTCCTCTATCCCCTACCACAATGCCCTAGCATGCTGGTAAATCCTTTCCTCTGTCCCCAACCACAATGCCCTGTCATGCTGGTTAAGCCTTTCCTCTATCCCCTACCACAATGCCCTAGCATGCTGGTAAATCCTTTCCTCTGTCCCCAACCACAATGCCCTGTCATGCTGGTAAATCCTTTCCTCTGTCCCCAACCACAGCATGCTGGTAAATCCTTTCCTCTATTCCATCCACAACGCCCTAGCATGCTGGTAAATCCTTTCCTCTATCCCCAACCACAATGCCCTAGCATGCTGGTAAATCCTTTCCTCTATCCCCAACCACAGCATGCTGGTAAATTATTTCCTCTGTCCCCAACAACAGCATGCTGGTAAATCCTTTCCTCTATTCCATCCACAATGCCCTGGCATGCTGGTTAAGCCTTTCCTCTGTCCACAACCACAATGCCCTAGCATGCTGGTAAATCATTTCCTCTGTCCCCTACCACAATGCCCTAGCATGCTGGTAAATCCTTTCCTCTGTCCCCAACCACAATGTCCTAGCATGCTGGTAAATCATTTCCTCTATCCCCTACCACAATGCCCTAGCATGCTGGTAAATCCTTTCCTCTATCCCCAACCACAACGCCCTAGCATGCTGGTAAATCCTTTCCTCTATCCCCAACCACAACGCCCTAGCATGCTGGTAAATCCTTTCCTCTGTCCCCAACCACAACGCCCTAGCATGCTGGTAAATAATTTCCTCTATCCCCTACCACAACGCCCTAGCATGCTGGTAAATCCTTTCCTCTGTCCCCAACCACAACGCCCTAGCATGCTGGTAAATCCTTTCCTCTGTCCCCAACCACAATGCCCTAGCATGTTGGTAAATAATTTCCTCTATCCCCTACCACAATGCCCTGTCATGCTGGTTAAACTTTTCCTCTATCCCCAACCATAACACTTCAGCAAGCTTCCAGCCTACTAGATCTTAATAGTCACTCACATTTCCCCTAGTGGACGGTAGTGAAGGATTCTCCCGATATACTGGGACCTGGACAAACGTTGAATCCTGAAGTCGATCTGATGTGACATGCAGCTGTGTGAGATTAGAAAGGTGGCTGTGATCTGAGATCTGACCTTGCTTGCTGTAAACACACACACACACACACACACACACACACACACACACACACACACACACACACACACACACACACACACACACACACACACACACACACACACACACACACACACACACACACACACACACACACACACACACACACACACACACACACACACACACACACACACACAGAGACATATCACCCAACACACACATACACAGTTTTTGTGCTTTCACTTCACCGTCCTCTTCAAAGATGACCCTTGCTCAAGGTGCACCTCTTTCCGAAGGGTCTATAAATCCATAAGGGTTGGAGTCTGAGGGCGGTGGTTGTTGAAGAACATGATCTCGGTCAGCTCTGGCTCTAGTCATCACGTGTAACCCAGGAACAGGTCAATTTCATGGGCCCTGATAGAACTAACCCTGCCATCCCCAGAGTGCTGTTTGAAGAGGTGGACAGGCTGGGGTTTTCCCCCATATCTCCAGTGGCAGAGACACTTATTCATCATGAAGGGGAAAAGCCCAGTGTCCCATGGTTTATTGGACCCCCCTGGCCATTGAACTGCCTTTCTGGGGGATATCAGACTCTCCAAACTCTCTCGTCAAGGTTCCCCAATGTCAAAACTGAGCCCAAGGTCATTGTCACACAGGTTTGACCTCTGACCTTTGGGTGTCCATCATGTCCCGGCCATAAAGGAAATTCTCAGGGCTGATGCAGTGCCTGAACTAAATCAACTAACCCCTTCTCCCCCTTCATCAATAACCTCACTTATACAAGCACACTCACTCGCAAGTTCTTATCATTTTATTGGCTGTGAAACAGGAAGGCAAGGAACTCTGCATGATTGACAACACAACACAATCAGAGAGATCGACAGAAGAGCAGCTTTTGAGGCTTATTTTAACGGTGTCCTGTGGTGAGGAAATATAGGCCTCTCAATACTCAATCTATACTGTCAACTGCATGACTTCAACATGGCTACAACAGATGGAAACAGATGGGGATCATCAGTGTTAACATGATATCTAACAACTGGGTTTCTGTCCATCTAGTGAGACATTTTATTTTATTTTATTTCACCTTTATTTAACCAAGTAGGCTAGTTGAGAACAAGTTCTCATTTGCAACTGCGACCTGGCCAAGATAAAGCATAGCAGTGTGAACAGAAAACACAGAGTTACACATGGAATAAACAATTAACAAGTCAATAACACAGTAGAAAAAAAGGGGGAGTCTATATACAACGTGTGCAAAAGGCATGAGGAGGTAGGCGAATAATTACAATTTTTCAGATTGGAGTGATAAATGATCAGATGGTCATGTACAGGTAGAGATATTGGTGTGCAAAAGAGCAGAAAAGTAAATAAATAAAAACAGTGTGGGGATGAGGTAGGTGAAAATGGGTGGGCTATTTACCAATAGACTATGTACAGCTGCAGCGATCGGTTAGCTGCTCAGATAGCTGATGTTTGAAGTTGGTGAGGGAGATAAAAGTCTCCAACTTCAGCGATTTTTGCAGTTTGTTCCAGTCACAGGCAGCAGAGTACTGGAACGAAAGGCGGCCAAATGAGGTGTTGGCTTTAGGGATGATCAGTGAGATACACCTGCTGGAGCGCGTGCTACAGATGGGTGTTGCCATCGTGACCAGTGAACTGAGATAAGGCGGAGCTTTACCTAGCATGGACTTGTAGATGACCTGGAGCCAGTGGGTCTGGCGACGAATATGTAGCGAGGGCCAGCCGACTAGAGCATACAAGTTGCAGTGGTGGGTGGAAAAGGTGCTTTAGTGACAAAACGGATGGCACTGTGATAGACTGCATCCAGTTTGCTGAGTAGAGTGTTGGAAGCCATTTTGTAGATGACATCGCCGAAGTCGAGGATCGGTAGGATAGTCAGTTTTACTAGGGTAAGCTTGGCGGTGTGAGTGAAGGAGGCTTTGTTGAGGAATAGAAAGCCGACTCTTGATTTGATTTTCGATTGGAGATGTTTGATATGAGTCTGGAAGGAGAGTTTGCAGTCTAGCCAGATACCTAGGTACTTATAGATGTCCACATATTCAAGGTCGGAACCTTCCAGGGTGGTGATGCTAGTCGGGCATGCGGGTGCAGGCAGCGATCGGTTGAAAAGCATGCATTTGGTTTTACTAGCGTTTAAGAGCAGTTGGAGGCCACGGAAGGAGTGTTGTATGGCATTGAAGCTCGTTTGGAGGTTAGATAGCAGAGTGTCCAATGACGGGCCGAAAGTATATAGAATGGTGTCGTCTGCGTAGAGGTGGATCAGGGAATCGCCCGCAGCAAGAGCAACATCATTGATATATACAGAGAAAAGAGTCGGCCTGAGAATTGAACCCTGTGGCACCCCCATAGAGACTGCCAGAGGACCGGACACAATGAACTCTGTCTGCAAAGTAATTGGTGAACCAGGCAAGGCAGTCATCCGAAAAACCGAGGCTACTGAGTCTGCCGATAAGAATATGGATGATTGAAAGAGTCGAAAGCCTTGGCAAGGTCGATGAAGATGGCTGCACAGTACTGTCTTTTATCGATGGCGGTTATGATATCGTTTAGTACCTTGAGTGTGGCTGAGGTGCACCCGTGACCAGCTCGGAAACCAGATTGCACAGCGGAGAAGGTACGGTGGGATTCGAGATGGTCAGTGACCTGTTTGTTGACTTGGCTTTCGAATACCTTAGATAGGCAGGGCAGGATGGATATAGGTCTGTAACAGTTTGGGTCCAGGGTGTCTCCCCCTTTGAAGAGTGGGATGACTGCGGCAGCTTACCAATCCTTGGGGATCTCAGAGAATATAAAAGAGAGGTTGAACAGGCTGGTAATAGGGGTTGCGACAATGGCGGCAGATAGTTTCAGAAATAGAGGGTCCAGATTGTCAAGCCCAGCTGACTTGTACGGGTCCAGGTTTTGCAGCTCTTTCAGAACATCTGCTATCTGGATTTGGGTAAAGGAGAACCTGGAGAGGCTTGGGCGAGGAGCTGCGGGGGGGCGGAACTGTTGGCCGAGGTTGGAGTAGCCAGGCGGAAGGCATGGCCAGCCGTTGAGAAATGCTTATTGAAGTTTTCGAAATATTCATGGATTTATTGGTGGTGACCGTGTTACCTAGCCTCAGTGCAGTGGGCAACTGGGAGGAGGTGCTCTTGTTCTCCATGGACTCCACAGTGTCCCAGAACTTTTTGGAGTTGGAGCTACAGGATGCAAACTTCTTCCTGAAGAAGCTGGTCTTAGCTTTCCTGACTGACTGCGTGTATTGGTTCCTGACTTCCCTGAACAGTTGCATGTCACGGGGACTATTCGATGCTATTGCAGTCCGCCACAGGATGTTTTTGTGCTGGTCGAGGGCAGTCAGGTCTGGAGTGAACCAAGGGCTGTATCTGTTCTTAGTTCTGCATTTTTTGAACGGAGCATGCTTATCTAAAATGGTGAGGAAGTTACTTTTAAAGAATGACCAGGCATCCTCAACTGACGGGATGAGGTCAATGTCCTTCCAGGATACTCGGGCCAGGTCGATTAGAAAGGCCTGCTCACAGAAGTGTTTTAGGGAGCGTTTGACAGTGATGAGGGGTGGTCGTTTGACTGCGGCTCCATGGCGGATACAGGCAATGAGGCAGTGATCGCTGAGATCCTGGTTGAAGACAGCGGAGGTGTATTTGGAGGGCCAGTTGGTCAGGATGACGTCTATGAGGGTGCCCTTGTTTACAGAGTTAGGGTTGTACCTGGTGGGTTCCTTGATGATTTGTGTGAGATTGAGGGCATCTAGCTTAGATTGTAGGACTGCCGGTGTGTTAAGCATATCCCAGTTTAGGTCACCTAACAGAACAAACTCGGAAGCTAGATGGGGGGCGATCAATTCACAAATGGTGTCCAGGGCACAGCTGGGAGCTGAGGGGGGTCGGTAGCAGGCGGCAACAGTGAGAGACTGATTTCTGGAGAGAGTAATTTTCAAAATTAGTAGTTCGAACTGTTTGGGTATGGACCTGGAAAGTATGACGTTACTTTGCAGGCTATCTCTGCAGTAGACTGCAACTCCTCCCCCTTTGGCAGTTCTATCTTGATGGAAGATGTTATAGTTGGGTATGGAAATCTCTGAATTTTTGGTGGCCTTCCTGAGCCAGGATTCAGACACGGCAAGGACATCAGGGTTAGGAGAGTGTGCTAAAGCAGTGAGTAAAACAAACTTAGGGAGGAGGCTTCTGATGTTGACATGCATGAAACCAAGGCTTTTTCGATCACAGAAGTCAACAAATGAGGGTGCCTGGGGACATGCAGGGCCTGGGTTTACCTCCACATCACCCGCAGAACAGAGAAGGAGTAGCATGAGGGTGTGGCTAAAGGCTATCAAAACTGGTCGCCTAGAGCGTTGGGGACAGAGAATAAGAGGAGCAGGTTTCTGGGCATGATAGAATATATTCAGGGCATAATGCGCAGACAGGGGTATGGTGGGGTGCGGGTACAGCGGAGGTAAGCCCAGGCACTGGGTGATGATGAGAGAGAATGTATCTCTGGACATGCTGGTTGTAATGGGTGAGGTCACCGCATGTGTGGGAGGTGGGACAAAGGAGGTAACGGGGGTATGAAGAGTGGAACTAGGGGCTCCATTGTGAACTAAAACAATGATAACTAACCTGAACAACAGTATACAAGGCATATTGACATTTGAGAGAGACATACAGCGAGGCATACAGTAATCACAGGTGTTGAATCGGGAAAGCCAGCTAAAACAGTAGGTGAGACAACAACAGCTAATCAGCTAGCACAACAAACAGCAGGTAAAATGGCATTGACTAGGCAACGGGGCCGACAGATAAAACAACAAAGCAGAATGGAGTACCGTGATTAATGGACAGAGCCATCAAGGTCGTTAGAACGGTTCTCAAGCTGAAAATACTCCCTTTGACAATAGTACATCTACAGTGACGTCTGAACGATCTCACATACATGTTGTAGTGGAAATTATGACACAGCATACATAAATAGAAACAGAGCAAAGAACATGCCAGCGCGCACATGCCAGTGAGGATTATGAAGACATGTTTATGATATATGCCAGAGGAGGCTGGTGAGGGGAGGACAGCTCATAATAATGGCTGGAGTTGAGTAAATGGAATGGTACCAAACACATTTGTCTGATAGCACTACATTCATCCCTTTCCAACCATTACTATGAGCCCGTCCTCCCCAATTAACTTGTCACCAGTCATCTGATATATTGGCAGACACCATCCCCTCTCTCAGAAGACACACCCAGACGAGAGACACGCACACACCATAAATAATTCAAATGTATACCCATCTCTTTCTGTCCTGTCCTGTCCTCTGTCATCTCCTCTCCTCTATCATCTGTCTTGTGATTTCACCAACTGGCCAGACAGTAGAAGTAAAAACCACATGATTGTTTTGCTTTAATGTGTACTGTGCAAAATTTCTCCCTTATTCTCCTCTAGGCTTTAGCTCAGCTGACTGATACAGTTTTGTGGTACACTGATGCCCGAGGTTCAAACCTAGATCGTCACACTTCCTTCGATTGGGTTTTAAAGTGGCAAGCTCATGAGGCATTAAAAGTTATAATCTTCAAGAATCAATCAATGTACAGTATAATTAACCTAAAACTCCAAAAATGTATGTTCCAAACCCAGATAAACCTTTAATGCATCTATTTTTCAGATGTTATTCTGAGCTGAATGGAACACTTCAAGCTGCAGTGCATGCAGGAACCATGACAGCTTGGCAGTTTAATTTGAACCTCTTATTATCCCTGATGCCAGATCTGTCTCCACTTGATCTCTGCCTCATAACCTGTCTTTTCCTGTTCCTTTAGCCTGATTTAAAGCCTGTGGGTCTACTTACAAGTTTAGTCAAATGTTTTGATTATGTAATGTCATTATCTTATTGCTCTCTCTCTCTATGTGTGGGTGTGTGTGGGTGGGTTTTGGGCTGGGTGGGTTGGGTAGGTTACTTTCTAAATTTAATCAGTTACAGTTACTATATACCTGTCCAAACTTGTAATCAGGAATGTAACTTTTGGATTACCCAAACTCACTCAAGTAATCAGATTACATTAAGTTACTTTTAGATTGCTTGCCCCTTAAGAGGCATACGGAGAATACAAAAAGGTATTGAACTACATCTATTGCAGGATATATCTATGTTAATGTTTACATAGCTGGCCATATATGGATACTGAGATTTACTTTATGGGTTGGTTATGTGGGCTTCTTCTAACCCATCGCTCTCTACTACATATAATAATACGATTAAATTGTATCTTTACATTAAAAACCAAAGTCTCTCAGAATTCCAGTAATTACAATAAATGTGATACCTTTGATATTCAAGAATAGGACTTGGAAATATTGAAGTATAGATTTGCCAAATTGTTTAACCTGATCATAACCCAAAACTAAGGACTTATTAGCCAGCCCTACTCTGTTGTTTATGATTTTGTTGTCATGGAGGACTGATTGGGCTCATTGATTCGAGTTTAAAAATAAACGCTGTGCTCATGGAATGGCATGCTTTAAACACTACCGAAAAGTGTATTTACATGTGAAACATGAATGTCATATTTGGCATTTGCTATTGGCCTATTTACCTTTTTTGTGGTGACACTTAGATATCTTGATAATATGCAGCTGTTTAAAGGGAAAATCCACAGATGAAACAATAAAATGTTTCCCCGCCTGTTTCGGTAAAAAGCTGAGGGATGCCCCTGGAGAAATGTAACCACTCTGAGATTAATATACATAGTCAGGCTGATTGAGGTAGCATGTACATGTAGATATGGTTAAAGTGACTATGCATATATGATGAACAGAGATATGGGGGCCTGTGAAACTCAATCCAGCTACGCTTGGAAGATGCAAGTCTACACAGGGAGGCCAACCAGTGGAGGCCAGGAGAAGAATCAGGGGATGCGGGTTGTGCTTGATGTGACAGATGGACTGAGGGGGCACAATGTCACGTGTAACAATTTCTTCAACTCTTATGAACCCAGCCAGCAGCTCCTGAAGAGGAAGATTGTCTAACTTCTTGGCACAGTTAGAAAGCACCAGCCTGAGCTCCCCCCTGCACTCCTTGCAACAAGGTAGAGAGAGGCCTTCTCATCAAAGTGTGCCTTCACCCCCATTACCACTTTAGTTTCTTACCTCCCAAAGAGGAACACGAATGTGGTCCTCCTGAGCACATTGCACCAAAAACGTCTGAAATCAGTGATCGTGAGTGATCGTACAACCACAATAAAGGAGTTGTGGACAACCTGGACAAGGTGATTGGAACTTACAGCTGCAGGAGGATGACTTGCCCTGGTCATCTTCCATAACATCATTGATGTGTCCTCATACAATGCCTTCATGATATGGAACAAAATCAAACCTACCTGGATGCCTGATGATCATAACAAGAACAAGGTGTTCCTGGAGCAGCTGGAAAAGGCACTTGTAACCCCACACATTCAAAGAAGGGAGCACCTCCCCCTCACAGCAGCCTCTGCAGCGCTTGTGAAAGCTGTTCAGGGGGCTGAATCTTGTCCCGATCCAACTGAGGCTGCAGCTGCGTCAGGCAAGAGGTGGAGATGTCAATTCTGCCCACAAAAAAAGGACTGTGAAACAAATATTGTGTGCTGCACATGTGAGAAATGTATCTGCAAAGTCCATGCACACACACTTGCAAACTGTCCTACCTGTGCTAATTAGTGTTGATTGATTTATGTTCTTCACATTTTTGTTTTGTATCTATTATCTTATTTATTCTTATTTATTGTTCTATTGATAGACCTTGTGGGTGGGAGCAATGGTTAAAAAATGGGAGAAGACTAATAACTTGTAGTTGAATTCCTCATTGCACAGTATATAAGAATATATCACTGTTTCCCAAAAAAATCAAGACTGTTATTGTTTCCCTTCAATAAAATACATTCAAAAGTACTTTCTGCACATTTCTGCAACTTTCTTAGGCAATACAAATGCTATTTCTTGCAAAACAATCCACATTTAGACCTATGCAGTACCTTTAGCAATAATAATAATAACAATAAATTTCAACTTTAGTAAAGAAAACAATTACAACAGGTGTGTTGTAATGAAAGCAAGTGGTGTCCACTGATAAATGCAGTCTTTCTGTATGGTGAAGATGGGAAAACTCAGAAAAATGTGCGGTTTATAATTCAATAAAGCTACTTTATTTGAGGGGTTTAGCGAAGGCGTATCATTTTTACCCCGAGGACAATGGTAGTATACAGAATGTTAAGACCACACAACTGTTAACCAGCATTGCTACCATAGCATTCTGCAGTGATATGACATCCAACTGGTTTGCGCTTAGTGGGACTATCATTGGTTATTCAACAGGACAATGACCCAACACACCTACAGACTGTGTAAGGGCTATTTGACCAAGAATGAGAGTGATGGAGTGTTGCGTCAGATTACATGCTCTCCAGGATCTCCTGACCTCAACCCAGCTGAGATGGTTTGGGATAAGTTGGACCTCAGAGTGAAGGAAAAGCAGCCAGCAAGTGCTCAGCATATGTAGAAACTCCTTCAAGACTGTTGGAAAAGCCAAAAGTGTGCAAAGCTGTCATCAAGGCAGCTTTTTGGGGTCCCTGAGCTGACAAGGTACAAATCTGTCATTCTGCCCCTGAACAGGCAGTTGTTCCTAGACTGTCAATGAAAATGAGAAGGTAAGATTTTGTTCTTAACTGAATTGCCTAGTTAAGTACAATTAAAAAAGGCAATTAGTATCTACTTTGAAGAATCTAAAATATATTTTGATTTGTTTAACACTTTTTTTGCTTACCTCATTATTCCATGTTTTACTACATAGTTTTGATGTCTTCACTATGTAGAGAAATTAAGAAACACCTTTGAATGAGTACTGTAGGTGTGTCCAAACTTTTGAATGGTACTGTGTATATATATAAATATATATATATATAAATATATATATAAATATATATATATATAAAATATATATATATATATATATTTATAAGTATCCTAGTACCCAACGACCTCTTGAGAGAGGTCAATTATTCAACCATGCTGGTCATTTATGAACATTTGAACATCTTGGCCACGTTCTGTTATAATCTCCACCCGGCACAGCCAGAAGAGGACTGGCCACCCCACATATGCTCTCTCTAATTGTCTCTTTCTTTCTCTCTCTCTGAGCACCTGAGCCCTAGGACCGTGCCCCAGGACTACCTGACATGATGGCTCCTTGCTGTCCCCAGTCCACCTGACTGTGCTGCTGCTCCAGTTACAACTGTTCTGCCTTATTATTATTCGACCATGCTGGTCATTTATGAACATTTGAACATCTTGGTCATGTTCTGTTATAATCTCTACCCGGCACAGCCAGAAGAGGACTGGCCACCCCACATAGCCTGGTTCCTCTCTAGGTTTCTTCCTAGGTTTTGGCCTTTCTAGGGAGTTTTTCCTAGCCACCGTGCTTTTACACCTGCATTGTTTGCTGTTTGGGGTTTTAGGCTGGGTTTCTGTACAGCACTTTGAGATATCAGCTGATGTACGAAGGGCTATATAAATACATTTTATTTTATTTGATATTCCATAGGCTGGGATCCACACTGTGTAGCTGTTGTTCCATAGGCTGGGATCCACACTGTGTAGCTGTTGTTCCATAGGCTGGGATCCACACTGTGTAGCTGTTGTTCCATAGCCTGGGATCCACACTGTGTAGCTGTTGTTCCATAGGCTGGGATCCGCACTGTGTAGCTGTTGTTCCATAGGCTGGGATCTGCACTGTGTAGCTGTTGTTCCATAGGCTGGGATCTGCACTGTGTAGCTGTTGTTCCATAGGCTGGGATCCACACTGTGTAGCTGTTGTTCCATAGGCTGGGATCCACACTGTGTAGCTGTTGTTCCATAGGCTGGGATCCACACTGTGTAGCTGTTGTTCCATAGGCTGGGATCCACACTGTGTAGTTTTTGTTCCATAGGCTGGGATCCACACTGTGTAGCTGTTGTTCCATAGGCTGGGATCTGCACTGTGTAGCTGTTGTTCCATAGGCTGGGATCCACACTGTGTAGCTGTTGTTCCATAGGCTGGGATCCACACTCTGTGTAGCTGTTGTTCCATAGGCTGGGATCCACACTGTGTAGCTGTTGTTCCATAGCCTGGGATCCACACTGTGTAGCTGTTGTTCCATAGGCTGGGATCCGCACTGTGTAGCTGTTGTTCCATAGGCTGGGATCTGCACTGTGTAGCTGTTGTTCCATAGGCTGGGATCTGCACTGTGTGGCTGTTGTTCCATAGGCTGGGATCCACACTGTGTAGCTGTTGTTCCATAGGCTGGGATCCACACTGTGTAGCTGTTGTTCCATAGGCTGGGATCCACACTGTGTAGCTGTTGTTCCATAGGCTGGGATCCACACTGTGTAGTTTTTGTTCCATAGGCTGGGATCCACACTGTGTAGCTGTTGTTCCATAGGCTGGGATCTGCACTGTGTAGCTGTTGTTCCATAGGCTGGGATCCACACTGTGTAGCTGTTGTTCCATAGGCTGGGATCTGCACTGTGTAGCTGTTGTTCCATAGGCTGGGATCCACACTGTGTAGCTGTTGTTCCATAGGCTGGGATCTGCACTGTGTAGCTGTTGTTCCATAGGCTGGGATCTGCACTGTGTAGCTGTTGTTCCATAGGCTGGGATCCACACTGTGTAGCTGTTGCAAGAGTACATTTTTCACTGGCTGTCTACTGGTTTCAAAAACAATTATTGATAGGCAGCTTAAACTTCTTGAATTGAACTATTATTTGGTTCAAATACACATTTAGATTTGTGAACAGCCATCCACAACAACCACAATCCAGAAGGCACAAATAGCTAAATGAGAGAGCAGCAGTGCGATTCACATCATTGCGCTATGCAGATATCAATAATAAATTATATCCGTATCGAAGTAGACTACAACACTGTTGTCTTCCTTACTTCCAAGCATTTATTCAAGTTGGAAAAATCTTTGGATGCCGAAAGCAGTCGCACGACTGTATTTGTATTTGGAGGGTAGGTTGGTTAGGATGATATCTATGAGGGTGCCCATGTTTACGGATTTGGGGTTGTACCTGGTGGGTTCAATGATAATTTGTGTAAGAATGAGGGCATCAAGCTTAGATTGTAGGATGGCCGGGGTGTTAAGCATGTCCCAGTTTATGTCACCTAACAGCACGAGCTCTGAAGATAGATGGGGGGCAATCAATTCACATATGGTGTCCAGGGCACAGCTGGGGGCAGAAGGTGGTCTGTAGCAAGTGGCAACGGTGAGAGACTTGTTTCTGAGAAGGTGGATTTTTACAAGTAGAAGCTCAAATTGTTTGGGCACATACCTGGATACTAAGACAGAACTCTGCAGGCTATCTCTGCAGTAGATTGTAACTCCACCCCTTTGGCAGTTCTATCTTGTCGGAAAAATGTATAGTTAGGGGTGGACATTTCAGGGTTTTTGGTGGTCTTCCTAAACCAGGATTGAGACATGGCCAGGACATCCGGGTTGGCAGAGTGTGCTAAGGCAGTGAATAAAACAAACTTAGGGAGGAGACTTCTAATGTTAACATGCAAGAAACCAAGGCTTGTACGGTTACCGAAATCAACAAATGAGAGTGCCTGGGGAATGGGATTGGAGCTAGGCACTGCAGGGCCTGGATTAACCTCTACATCACCAGAGGAACAGAGGAGGAGTAGGATAAGGGTACGGCTAAAGGCCGCATCCGAGTGAGCAACAGATTGAGTGATCAACAGGATATCCGAGTGAGCAACAGATTTTTTCTTATGGGTAGTCAGGATCGAGAGAAAGATGAACAGAGCAAAGTACAAAGTAGAGATCCTTGATGAAAACCTGCTCCAGAGGACTCAGGACCTCAGACTGGGGCAAAGTTTCACCAATGACTTTGAACACAGTCAAAACAAGACAGGAGTGGTTTCGGGACAAGTCTCAATGTCCTTGAGTGTCCCAGCCCGAGCCCAGACTTGAACCCGATCGATCGAACATCCCTGGAGAGACCTGACAATATCTGTGCAGCAATGCTCTCCATCCAACCTGACACTGTTTGTTTGTGGGTGATTGTCTATGTTAGTGTCTTGTGTCAGCACAGGTCTCATGTGTAGCTTCACGGTCGTCATTGGTTTATTGTTTTTGTTACTCTTTTGTATAGTGTTGCAGTGTTCAGTGTTCTCTTTATTAAAATTCACTATGAACACATACCACGCCGCATTTTGGTCCTCTGATCCTGCTCGCCTCTCCTCTTCAGATGAAGAGGAGGACGACCGTGACAGCTGTGAAATAACAAAATGCACTGGAGATTGACAGGTAAGATATTTTTCTACAATTATTTTTGGGGGGTGAAGCTTGCATTCAATTGCCCCTCCCTGTTGCACACAACAAGCGTCAATTTCCCCTGTCACACGGGGATTGATGGCTGATTTAAGATGAAATTGTTAACCCTGTTACAGTCAACCCTGTTATTTTATTTGCCTGTTATTAGGCACTTACAAGAGTATCATTATTTTTAATTAACATCTTGAGATGGGTAAATGTTTTTCAAATGAAGTTGAACATGTGCTCTTCGTGACAGAATGTTACAATAAGGTGAAATAAAATGTTTTACATCTCAAAAGGTACCACATTGGTGTAACGATCCAGAACATGAGGGTGCCACCAGCAGGGAAATCTCAACCAAAGGCTTCCACTGTGGAACAGTTTTGAAGCTGAATGTTGCAAGAACAAACACACATGCAGGTGTCACGCGGGACTAGGTGGGTGCAGGAATCAGACGCAGAAAGAGAGTAACTGAGTAAAGTGCTTTACTCTTGCACACCAAAATAATAAGCCCAACACAAAGGACGCAGGACACTATACGAGACAACCCAAAACCACAGGGTGTCAAGTAAAGAAAAGAAAATCCACCACGACCAAACATGCGCAGACGTAACATAAAGACAATCCACCACTACCTAACATGCACACACGTAACATAAAGACAATCCACCACTACCTAACATGCACACACGTAACATAAAGACAATCCACCACTACCTAACATGCACACACGTAACATAAAGACAATCCACCACTACCTAACATGCACACACGTAACATAAAGACAATCCACCACTACCTAACATGCACACACGTAACATAAAGACAATCCACCACTACCTAACATGCACACACGTAACATAAAGACAATCCACCACTACCTAACATGCACACACATAACATATAGACAATCCACCACTACCTAACATGCACACACGTAACATAAAGACAATCCACCACTACCTAACATGCACACACGTAACATAAAGACAATCCACCACTACCTAACATGCACACACGTAACATATAGACAATCCACCACTACCTAACATGCACACACGTAACATAAAGACAATCCACCACTACCTAACATGCACACACGTAACATAAAGACAATCCACCACTACCTAACATGCACACACGTAACATTAAGACAATCCACCACTACCTAACATGCACACATGTAACATTAAGACAATCCACCACTACCTAACATGCACACACGTAACATTAAGACAATCCACCACGACCTAACATGCACACACGTAACATTAAGACAATCCACCACTACCTAACATGCACACACGTAACATTAAGACAATCCACCACTACCTAACATGCACACACGTAACATTAAGACAATCCACCACTACCTAACATGCACACACGTAACATTAAGACAATCCACCACGACCTAACATGCACACACGTAACATATAGACAATCCACCACTACCTAACATGCACACACGTAACATTAAGACAATCCACCACTACCTAACATGCACACACGTAACATTAAGACAATCCACCACTACCTAACATGCGCAGACGTAACATTAAGACAATCCACCACTACCTAACATGCACACACGTAACATTAAGACAATCCACCACTACCTAACATGCACACACGTAACATATAGACAATCCACCACTACCTAACATGCGCACACATAACATATAGACAATCCACCACTACCTAACATGCACACACGTAACATATAGACAATCCACCACTACCTAACATGCGCACACATAACATATAGACAATCCACCACTACCTAACATGCGCACACGTAACATATAGACAATCCACCACTACCTAACATGCGCACACATAACATATAGACAATCCACCACTACCTAACATGCGCACACATAACATATAGACAATCCACCACTACCTAACATGCGCACACGTAACATTAAGACAATCCACCACTACCTAACATGCACACACATAACATTTAGACAATCCACCACTACCTAACATGCACACACGTAACATATAGACAATCCACCACTACCTAACATGTACACACGTAACATATAGACAATCCACCACTACCTAACATGCACACACGTAACATAAAGACAATCCACCACTAACTAACATGCACACACATAACATATAGACAATCCACCACTACCTAACATGCACACACATAACATATAGACAATCCACCACTACCTAACATGCACACACATAACATATATATACAATCCACCACTACCTAACATGCACACACATAACATATAGACAATTCACCACTACCTAAAATGCACACACATAACATATAGACAATCCACCACTACCTAACATGCGCACACGTAACATATAGACAATCCACCACTACCTAACATGCACACACGTAACATAAAGACAATCCACCACTACCTAACATGCGCACACGTAACATATAGACAATCCACCACTACCTAACATGCACACACGTAACATAAAGACAATCCACCACTACCTAACATGCGCACACGTAACATATAGACAATCCACCACTACCTAACATGTACACACGTAACATTAAGACAATCCACCACTACCTAACATGCACACACGTAACATAAAGACAATCCACCACTACCTAACATGCGCAGACGTAACATTAAGACAATCCACCACTACCTAACATGCACACACGTAACATTAAGACAATCCACCACTACCTAACATGCACACACGTAACATATAGACAATCCACCACTACCTAACATGCACACACTTAACATATAGACAATCCACCACTACCTAACATGCACACACGTAACATATAGACAATCCACCACTATCTAACATGCACACACGTAACATTAAGACAATCCACCACCACCTAACATGCACACACGTAACATAAAGACAATCTACCACGACCTAACATGCGCACACGTAAAATTAAGACAATCCACCACTACCTAACATGTAGTCGATGAACAGCATTCTCACATAGGTATTCCTCTTGTCCAGATGGGTTAGGGCAGTGTGCAGTGTGGTTGAGATTGCATCCTCTGTGGACCTATTTGGCGGTAAGCAAATTGGAGTGGGTCTAGGGTGTCAGGTAGGGTGGAGGTGATATGGTCCTTGACTAGTCTCTCAAAGCACTTCATGATTGAGGAAGTGAGTGCTCAATTACCTTAGCTTTCTTGGGAACAGGGACAATGGTGGCCCTCTTGAAGCATGTGGGAACAGCAGCCTGGGATAAGGCTAGATTGAATATGTCCGTAAACACACCAGCCAGCTGGTCTGCGCATGCTCTGATGACGCGGCTGGGGATGACGTCTGGGCGTGCAGCCTTGCGAGGGTTAATACGTTTAAATGTTTTACTCACGTCGGCTGCAGTGAAGGAGAGTCCGCAGGTTTTGGTTGCGGGCCGTGTCAGTGGCACTGTATTGTCCTCAAAGCGGGCAAAAAAGTTATTTAGTCTGTCTGGGAGCAAGACATCCTGGTCCGTGACGGGGCTGGTTTTCTTTTTGTAATCTGTGATTGACTGTAGACCCTGCCACATACCTCTTGTGTCTGAGCCGTTGAATTGTGAATCTACTTTGTCTCTATACTGACGCTTAGCTTGTTTGATTTCCTTGCGGAGGGAATAGCACCACTGTTTGTATTCGGTCATGTTTCTGGTTACCTTGCCCTGGTTAAAAGCAGTGGTTCGCGCTTTCAGTTTCACGCAAATGCTGCCATCAATCCACGGTTTCTGGTTTGGGAATGTTTTAATCGTTGCTATTGGAACGACATTGTCAATGCACTTTCTAATGAACTCGCTCACAGAATTAGCGTATTCGTCAATGTTGTTGATGGAAGCAATGCGGAACATATCCCAGTCCACGTGATCGAATCAGTTTTGAAGCGTGGAATCAGATTGGTCAGACTAGCGTTGAAGAGACCTGAGCGCGGGAGCTTCTTGTTTTAGTTTCTGTCTGTCGGCAGGGAGCAACAAAATGGAGTCGTGGTCAGCTTTTCCGAAAGGAGGGTGGGGGAGGGCCTTATATGCGTCACGGAAGTTAGAATAGGAATGATCCAAGGTTTTACCAGCCCTGGTCGCTCAATCGATATGCTGATACATTTTAGGGAGTGGTTTCGATATGTGGTTATGTGGTTTCCAGTTATACTCGGTTTCCAGTTTATGTGGTTATGTGGTTTCCAGGATATGTGGTTTCCAGTTTGCAAAGGATATGTGGTTTCCAGTTTGCAAAGAGTCAAATAAAGTTCGTTCAGGACCATCGATGTGTCTGCTTGGGGGGGAATATATACGGCTGTGATTATAATTGAAGAGAATTCCCTTGGTAGATAATGCGGTCAACATTTGATTGTGAGGAATTCGAAGTCTGTTGAACAGAAGGACTTGCGTTCCTGTATGTTGTTGTGATCACACCACATCTCATTAATCATAAGGCATACGCCCCCGTCCCTTTTCTTACCAGAAAGATGTTTGTTTCTGTTGGCGCGATGCGTGAAGAAACCAGCTGGCTGCACCGATTACGTTAGTGTCTCTCGAGTGAGCCATATTTCCGTGAAGCAAAGAACGTTACAGTCTCTGATGTCTCTCTGGAATGCTACCCTTGCTCGGATTTGATCAACCTTTCTTTCAAGAGACTGGGCATTGGCGAGTAGTATGCTAGGGAGTGGTGCGTGATGCGTCTCCGGAACCTAACGAGAAGAACGCTTCGTTTGCCTTTTTTACGACGTCGTTGTTTTGGGTCGCAGGCTGGGATCCATTTCGTTGTCCAGGGTGGAAGGCAGAACACAGGATCCGCTTCGGGAAAGTCATATTCCTGGTCGTGCTGATAGTGGGTTTACGTTGCTCTTATATTCAGTAGTTCTTCCCGACTGTATGTAATGAAACCTAAGATTACCTGGGGTACCAATGTAAGAAATAACATGTAAAAAAAAAAATACAGCATAGTTTCCTAGGAACGCGAAGCGAGGTGGCCATCTCTGTCCGCGCCCGAAATCAATGTGAAATTGTTCTTCCAGACTTGACTGCCCTTGACCAGCAAAAAAACGTCCTGTGGTGTACTGCACTAGCGAGCAAGCATTTCTAATCAACCTGGACCGGGTATCCTGGAAGGATAATGACCTCCTTCCATCAGTAGAGGATGCCTGGTTATTCTTTAAAAGTACTTTCCTCCCCATCTTAAATGAGCATACCCCATTAAAAAAATGGTAAACCAGGAACAAATATAGCCCTCATTCCAGACTTGACTGCCCTTGACCGGCACAAAAACATCGTGTGGCGTACTGCACTAGCATCGAATAGCCCCCGCGATATGCAACTCTTCAGGGAAGTTCGGAACCAATATACACATGCAGTTAGGAAGACAAAGGCTAGCTTTTTCACACAGTAATTTTCATCCTGTAGCACCAACTCCAAAAGGTTCAGGGACACTGTAAAGTCCATGGAGAATAAGAGCTCCTCCTCCCAGCTGCTCACTGCACTGAGGCTAGGAAACAGTGTCACCACCAATATATCTGCGATAATTGAGAATTTAAATTAGCATTTTTCTACGGCTGGCCATGCTTTCCACCTGGCTATGCCTACCCCAGTCAACAGCCCTGCGCCCCCCACAGCAACTTCCCCAAGCCTCCCCATTTCTCCTTCATCCAAATCCAGACAACTGATGTTCTGAAAGACCTGCAAAATCTGGACCCGAACCAATCAGCCGGGCTAGACAATCTGGGCCCTCTCTTCCTAAAATGATCTGCCGAAAATGATGTAACCCCTATTACAAGCCCGTTCAACCTCTCTTTCTTATCATATGAGATCCCCAAAGATTGGAAAGCTGCCGCGGTCATCCCCCTATTCAAACACGGAGATATTCTAGATGTAAACTGCTACAGACATATATTCATCCTACCCTGCATTTCTAAGGCCTTCAAAAGCCAAGTTAACAAACAGATCACCGACCATTTTGAATCCCACCGTTTCTTCTCCACTGTGCAATCTGGATTCTGAGCTGGTCATGGGTGAACCTCAGCCACACTCAAGGTCCTAAACGATATCATAACTGCCATAGATAGGAGACAATACTGTGCAGCTGTATTCATCGACCTGGAAAAGGCTTTTTACTCTGTCAATCCCCACATTCTTATCGGCAGACTCAACATCCTTGGTTTCTCAAACATACCCTCGTAAAACTGACTATGCTACCGATCCTTGACTTCGGTGATGTCATTTACAAAATAGCATCCAACACCCTACTCAGCAAATTGATTTTGATTAGTTTTGTCACTAAAGCCCCAAATACTACCCACCACTGTGACCTGTAAGCTCTTGTTGGCTGGTCCTCGCTTCATATTGGTCTCCAAACCCACTGGCTCCAGGTCATCTATAAGACCTTGCTAGGTAAAGCCTCACCTTATCTCAGCTCACTGGTCACCATAGCAGCACCCACCCATAGCATGCACTTCAGCAGGTATATTTCACCCCCATAGCCAATTCCTCCTTCGGCCGCCTTTCCTTCCTGTTCTCTGCTGCCAGTGACTGGAGTGAACTGCAAAAATCACTGAAGCTGGAGACTCATATCTCCCTCACTAGTTTAAGCACCAGCTGTCAGAGCAGCTCAAAGATCACTGCACCTGTACATAGCCCATCTGTAATTGTCCATCCAACTACCTCATCCCCATACTGGGGCGGAAGCGTAGCCTAGTGGTTAGAGTGTTGAAATAGTAACCGAAAGGTTGCAAGATTGAATCCCAGAGCTGACAGGGTACATATATGTCATTCTACCCCCGAACAAGGCAGTTATCCCACTGATCCTAGGGCCATAATTGAAAATAAGAATTTGTTCTTATTTTAACTGACTTGCCTAGTTAATTAAAGGTTAAAAAAAAATACTGTCTTTTTTTTATTATTGTTGCACCCCAGTATCTCTACTTGTACACTCATCTTCTGCACATTTATCACTCCAGTGTTAAATTGCAATATTATAATTATTTAGCCACTATGGCCTATCCATTGCCTTACCTCCCTTATCCTACCTCATTTGCACACACTGTATAGAGACTTTGTATTATTGACTGTATGTTTGTTTATTCCTTGTGTAACTCTGTGTTGTTTGCGTCACACTGCTTTGCTTTATCTTGGCCAGGTCACAGTTGTAAATGAGAAATTGTTCTAACCAGCCTACCTGGTTAAAAAAGCTGAAATAAAAGTAAATAAATTAAAATCCTCCAGATCTATTGAGACTACCTAGAGCTTCTCAATTTGTTATCATTCTATGACCGTTTGTGTCTGGGTTATTTCTCCTAATGGCTCCTTCTAGGGGACATATAAAAAAAGAAATCCTCTCACTGTCAACTGCGTTTATTTTCAACAAACTTAACGTGTACATATTTTTGTGAAGATAACAAGATTCAACAACAGATATGGAATAATGTGTCCCTGAACAAATGTGGCGTCAAAATCCAAAGTAACAATCAGTATCTGGTGTGGCCACCAGCTGCATTAAGTACTGCAGTGCATCTCCTCCTCATTGACTGCACCAGATTTGCCAGGTCTTGCTGTGAGACGTTACCCCAATCTTCCACCAAGGCACCTGCAAGTTCCCAGACATTTCTGGGGGGAATGGCCCTAGCCCTCACCCTCCAATTCAACATGTCCCATACGTGCTCAATGGGATTTAGATCCGGGTTCTTTGCTGGCCATGGCAGAACACTGACAGTCCTGTCTTGCAGGAAATCACTCAGCATTCTAGAATGCGCAGGATGGTTGGTGGCATTGTCATGCTGGAGGGTCAGGTCAAGATGAGCCTGCAGGAAGGGTGCCACATGAGGGAGGAGTATGTCATCCCTGTAACGCACAGCATTGAGTTTGTCTTCAATGTCAACAAGCTCAGTCCGATAATGCTGTGACACACTGCCCCAGACCATGACAGACCCTCCACCTCCAAATCGATCCTGCTCCATAGTACAGGCCTCAGTGTAACGCTCATTCCTTCTACGATAAACGCAAATCCGACCATCACCACTGTTGAGACAAAACCACGACTCGTCAGGGAAGAGCACTTTTTGCCAGTCCTGGCTGGTCAAGCGACGGTGAGTTTGTGCCCACAGGTGACGTTGTTGCCGGTGATGTCTGGTGAGGACCTGCCTTACAACAGGCCTACAAGCCCTCAGTCCAGCCTCTCTCAGCCTATTGCGGACAGTCTGAGCACTGATGGAAGGATTGTGCATTCCTGGTGTAACTCGGGCAGTTGTTGTTGCCATCTTGTACCTGCCCCGCAGCTGTGATGTTCGAATGTATCAATCCTGTGCAGGTGTTGTGACACGTGGTGTGCCACTGCGAGGACTATCAGCTGTCCATCCTGCCTCCCTGTAGCGCTGTCTTAAGCGTCTCACAGTGCAGACATTGCAATTTATTGCCCTGGCCACATCTGCAGACCTCATGCCTCCTTGCAGCATTCCTTAGGCACGTTCACGCCGATGAGCAGGGACCCTGGGCATCTTTCTTTTGGTATTTTTCAGAGTCAGTAGAAGTGCTCTTTAGTGTCCTAAGTTTTAAAACTGTGACCTCAATTGCCTACCATCTCTGTTAGTGTCTTAATGACTGTTCCACAGGTATATGTTCAATACTTGTTTATGGTTAATTGAACAAGCATGGGAAACAGTGTTTAACCCTTTACAATGAAGATCTGTGAAGTTATTTGTATTTTTACAAATTATTTTTGAAAGACAGGGTCCTGAATAAGGGACGTTTCTTTTTTTGCTGAGTTTATAGGACACATAAAGTTGAATTCAGATGTTCGTTTTAGCAGAATTCGAGAATGATGAGGTTGCACCCTCAACAACCACAGTGAATATTATTATTTGAACCTGCTGGTCATCTGTGAACATTTGAACATCTTGGCCATGTTCTGTTATAATCTCCACCCAGCACAGCCAGAAGAGGACTGGCCACCCCTCATAACCTGGTTCCTCTCTAGGTTTATTCCTAGGTTCTGGCCTTTCTAGGGAGTTTTTCCTAGCCACCGTGCTTCTACACCTGCATTGCTTGCTGTTTGAGGTTTTAGGCTGGTTTTATATATAGCACTTTGAGATATCAGCTGATGTAAGAAGGGCTTTATAAATTCAATTGATTTGATGAGGTCTCATCATTGTTTACCGTTGAGCTCATTCTTGCCTCTGTTATTTAAAGGAGCAATAATGATAAGTTCCTGAAACAAGTTTGAGACTTTTGCTAGAATAATGATTTTTGTTTGAGGTGATAATTTCAGAAATATCTAAGTGGTGTGAGCCATAAAGGTGATCTCTACATTGTATGTTCAATGTCTCCTCCATGTCTCATTTATTTATCTTAAAATTACTACAGACGCTATACATGAGCTTGATTAATGAGATATGAGACAGAATTGAGAAATATATATTTTTGCTTTAAATTGCAGTATTAATTATGATTAGCCGTTAAAAACATTAATGAAAACTGATACAGTTCAACAAATGTATTCAACAGTGATTATTATATTAGCAAAGCATCTCACTTTTCATTCCCAGCACAGATTGGGTTGCATTAACTGTAAGAATGTAAATCAAATAAATATACAACATACGCTCTTGTACCTGATTTGAAACAATAGCTACACCCAAAAGTAATAATGTATAATTGATCATGGGCAGTTGTCACCCACCAAATGTAGTCAATAAAAAGTCTAACATTCATGTGACAACAAGCAGAAGCAACAAGCACAAGTATGTTCTTAACTTAACCTTATTGCAAATATGAACATGGCACATCTTACGCAAACAACAATATTTTAGTCACTACTCTGTCCTGCTCTGGTCCTACACATCTTCCTTCTTCAGTTTGGCTTCATCGATTCTGGTCCAATCATCCAAGGTAGCACTGTTATGCAGGTGAATGAGGACCCAAAAGCGACTTGGCGAAAACAGAGTTTTTAATCCAGTAAGAAACTTTACAAAACAAAAAGCATAATACTACTCGTAAAGACGAGAACAGACAGGAGACTTGATCGAGAACTGCAGGTTGCCTCGGGAAGGCACTTGAACCTAGCAGACTCAGACACCTGCTCACCACGCAGCATCTGAGGGAAACACGACACGACAGGGCAAAACATAGACACAGCACGGTGAATTATAGATGAGGATCCGACAGGGCAGGTACGGAAAACAAGGAGAGAAATAGGGACTCTAATCAGGGAAAAGGATCGGGAACAGGTGTGGGAAGACTAAATGATGATTAGGGGAATAGGAACAGCTGGGAGCAGGAACGGAACGATAGAGAGAAGAGAGAGCGAGAGAGTGAGAGAGGGGGGGGAGAGAGAGGGATAGAAAGAGGGAAAGAACCTAATAAGACCAGCAGAGGGAAACGAATAGAAGGGGAAGCACAGGGACAAGACATGATAATTAATGACAAAACATGACAGTACCCCCACTCACCGAGCGCCTCCTGGCGCACTCGAGGAGGAATCCTGGCGGCAACGGAGGAAATCATCAATGAGTGAACGGTCCAGCACGTCCCGAGACGGAACCCAACTCCTCTCCTCAGGACCGTAACCCTCCCAATCCACTAAGTATTGGTGACCCCGTCCCCGAGAACGCATGTCCATGATCTTATGTACCTTGTAAATAGGTGCGCTCTCGACAAGGACGGGAGGGGGGGAGGGAAGACGAACGGGGGTGCGAAGAAAGGGCTTGACACAGGAGACATGGAAGACAGGATGGACACGACGAAGATGTCGCGGAAGAAGCAGTCGCACAGCGACAGGATTGACGACCTGGGAGACACGGAACGGACCAATGAACCGCGGAGTCAACTTACGAGAAGCTGTCGTAAGAGGAAGGTTGCGAGTGGAAAGCCACACTCTCTGGCCGCAACAATACCTTGGACTCTTAATCCTGCGTTTATTGGCGGCTCTCACAGTCTGTGCCCTGTAGCGGCAAAGTGCAGACCTCACCCTCCTCCAGGTGCGCTCACAACGTTGGACAAACGCTTGAGCGGAGGGAACGCTGGACTCGGCAAGCTGGGATGAGAACAGAGGAGGCTGGTAACCCAGACTACTCTGAAACGGAGATAACCCGGTAGAAGACGAAGGAAGCGAGTTGTGAGCGTATTCTGCCCAGGGGAGCTGTTCTGCCCAAGACGCAGGGTTTCTGAAAGAAAGGCTGCGTAGTATGCGACCAATCGTCTGATTGGCCCTCTCTGCTTGACCGTTAGACTGGGGATGAAACCCGGAAGAGAGACTGACGGACGCACCAATCAAACGACAGAACTCCCTCCAAAACTGTGACGTGAATTGCGGGCCTCTGTCTGAAACAGCGTCTAACGGGAGGCCATGAATTCTGAACACATTCTCGATAATGATTTGTGCCGTCTCCTTAGCGGAAGGAAGTTTAGCGAGGGGAATGAAATGTGCCGCCTTAGAGAACCTATCGACAACCGTAAGAATCACAGTCTTCCCCGCAGACAAAGGCAGACCGGTAATGAAGTCTAGGGCGATGTGAGACCATGGTCGAGAAGGAATGGGGAGCGGTCTGAGACGACCGGCAGGAGGAGAGTTACCCGACTTAGTCTGCGCGCAGTCCGAACAAGCAGCCACGAAACGGCGCGTGTCACGCTCCTGAGTCGGCCACCAAAAGTGCTGGCGAATAGACGCAAGAGTGCCTCGAACACCGGGATGACCAGCTAACTTGGCAGAGTGAGCCCACTGAAGAACAGCCAGACGAGTGGAAACAGGAACGAAAAGGAGGTTACTAGGACAAGCGCGCGGCGACGCAGTGTGCGTGAGTGCTTGCTTAACCTGTCTTTCAATTCCCCAGACTGTCAACCCGACAACACGCCCATAAGGAAGAATCCCCTCGGGATCAGTAGAAGCCACAGAAGAACTAAACAGACGGGATAAGGCATCAGGCTTGGTGTTCTTGCTACCCGGACGGTAAGAAATCACAAACTCGAAACGAGCGAAAAACAACGCCCAACGAGCTTGACGGGCATTAAGTCGTTTGGCAGAACGGATGTACTCAAGGTTCTTATGGTCTGTCCAAACGACAAAAGGAACGGTCGCCCCCTCCAACCACTGTCGCCATTCGCCTAGGGCTAAGCGGATGGCGAGCAGTTCACGGTTACCCACATCATAGTTGCGCTCAGATGGCGACAGGCGATGAGAAAAATAAGCGCAAGGATGAACCTTATCGTCAGACTGGAAGCGCTGGGATAGAATGGCTCCCACGCCTACCTCTGAAGCGTCAACCTCGACAATGAATTGTCTAGTGACGTCAGGAGTAACGAGGATAGGAGCGGACGTAAAACGTTCTTTTAGAAGATAAAAAGCTCCCTGGGCGGAACCGGACCACTTAAAACACGTCTTGACAGAAGTAAGAGCTGTGAGAGGGGCAGCAACTTGACCGAAATTACGAATGAAACGCCGATAGAAATTAGCGAAACCTAAAAAGCGCTGCAACTCGACACGTGACCTTGGAACGGGCCAATCACTGACAGCTTGGACCTTAGCGGAATCCATCTGAATGCCTTCAGCGGAAATAACGGAACCGAGAAAAGTAACGGAGGAGACATGAAAAGAGCACTTCTCAGCCTTTACGTAGAGACAATTCTCTAAAAGGCGCTGTAGAACACGTCGAACGTGCTGAACATGAATCTCGAGTGACGGTGAAAAAATCAGGATATCGTCAAGATAGACAAAAACAAAGATGTTCAGCATGTCTCTCAGAACATCATTAACTAATGCCTGAAAAACAGCTGGCGCATTGGCGAGACCAAACGGCAGAACCCGGTACTCAAAATGCCCTAACGGAGTGTTAAACGCCGTTTTCCACTCGTCCCCCTCTCTGATGCGCACGAGATGGTAAGCGTTACGAAGGTCCAACTTAGTAAAGCACCTGGCTCCCTGCAGAATCTCGAAGGCTGATGACATAAGGGGAAGCGGATAACGATTCTTAACCGTTATGTCATTCAGCCCTCGATAATCCACGCAGGGGCGCAGAGTACCGTCCTTCTTCTTAACAAAAAGAACCCCGCCCCGGCCGGAGAGGAAGAAGGCACTATGGTACCGGCGTCAAGAGACACAGATAAATAATCCTCGAGAGCCTTACGTTCGGGAGCCGACAGAGAGTATAGTCTACCCCGAGGAGGAGTGGTCCCCGGAAGGAGATCAATACTACAATCATACGACCGGTGAGGAGGAAGGGAGTTGGCTCGGGACCGACTGAAGACCGTGCGCAGATCATGATATTCCTCCGGCACTCCTGTCAAATCGCCAGGTTCCTCCTGAGAAGTGGGGACAGAAGAAATGGGAGGGATGGCAGACATTAAGCACTTCACATGACAAGATACGTTCCAGGATAGGATAGAATTACAAGACCAATTAATAGAAGGATTATGACATACTAGCCAGGGATGACCCAAAACAACAGGTGTGAAAGGTGAACGAAAAATCAAAAAAGAAATAGTCTCACTGTGGTTACCAGATACTGTGAGAGTTAAAGGTAGTGTCTCAAATCTGATACTGGGAAGATGACTACCATCTAAGGCAAACATGGGCGTAGGCTTGTCTAACTGTCTGAAAGGAATGTTATGTTTCCGAACCCATGCTTCGTCCATGAAACAACCCTCAGCCCCAGAGTCAATCAAGGCACTGCATGTAGCACCCGAACCGGTCCAGCGTAGATGGACCGACATAGTAGTACAGGATCTAGATGAAGAGACCTGAGTAGTAGCGCTCACCAGTAGCCCTCCGCTTACTGATGGGCTCTGGCCTCTTACTGGACATGAATTAACAAAATGTCCATCAAATCCGCAATAGAGGCACAGGCAGTTGGTGATCCTCCGTTCCCTCTCCTTAGTCGAGATGCGAATCCCTCCCAGCTGCATGGGCTCAGTCTCAGAGCCAGAGGAGGGAGATGGTTGCGATGCGGAGCAGGGAAACACCGTTGATGCGAACTCTCTTCCACGAGCCTGGTGACGAAGATCTACCCGTCGTTCTATGCGGATGGCGAGAGCAATCAAAGAGTCCACACTGGAAGGAACCTCCCGGGAGAGAATCTCATCTTTGACCACTGTGTGGAGTCCCTCCAGAAAACGAGCGAGCAGCGCCGGCTCGTTCCAGTCACTAGAGGCAGCAAGAGTACGAAACTCTATAGAGTAATCCGTTATGGATCGATCACCTTGGCATAGGGAAGCCAGGGCCCTAGAAGCCTCCCCACCAAAAACTGAACGGTCAAAAACCCGAATCATCTCCTCTTTAAAGTTCTGGTAATTGTTAGAACAATCAGCCCTTGCCTCCCAGATAGCTGTGCCCCACTCTCGGGCCCGGCCAGTAAGGAGTGAAATGACGTAAGCAACCCGAGCTCTCTCTCTAGAGTATGTGTTGGGTTGGAGAGAGAACACAATCTCACACTGGGTGAGAAAGGAGCGGCACTCAGTGGGCTGCCCGGAGTAGCAAGGTGGGTTATTAACCCTAGGTTCTGGAGGCTCGGCAGGCCAGGAAGTAACAGGTGGCACGAGACGAAGACTCTGGAACTGTCCAGAGAGGTCGGAAACCTGAGCGGCCAGGTTCTCCACGGCATGGCGAGCAGCAGACAATTCCTGCTCGTGTCTGCCGAGCATGGCTCCTTGGATCTCGACGGCAGTGTTACGAGCCTCTGTAGTCGCTGGGTCCATTCCTTGGTCGGATCCTTCTGTTATGCAGGTGAATGAGGACCCAAAAGCGACTTGGCGAAAACAGAGTTTTTAATCCAGTAAGAAACTTTACAAAACAAAAAGCATAATACTACTCGTAAAGACGAGAACAGACAGGAGACTTGATCGAGAACTGCAGGTTGCCTCGGGAAGGCACTTGAACCTAGCAGACTCAGACACCTGCTCACCACGCAGCATCTGAGGGAAACACGACACGACAGGGCAAAACATAGACACAGCACGGTGAATTATAGATGAGGATCCGACAGGGCAGGTACGGAAAACAAGGAGAGAAATAGGGACTCTAATCAGGGAAAAGGATCGGGAACAGGTGTGGGAAGACTAAATGATGATTAGGGGAATAGGAACAGCTGGGAGCAGGAACGGAACGATAGAGAGAAGAGAGAGCGAGAGAGTGAGAGAGGGAGGGGGAGAGAGAGGGATAGAAAGAGGGAAAGAACCTAATAAGACCAGCAGAGGGAAACGAATAGAAGGGGAAGCACAGGGACAAGACATGATAATTAATGACAAAACATGACAAGCACATTGCAAGACATAAGCTGGAATAGTATATAAAACAATTGATTAATATTTTGACAAATAACACATAAACAACACATGACTATTCTACTCAAGGACTCAGTAAGCAAAACTCAAACAGTAACAGTAAGCAAAACTCAAACAGTAACAGTAAGCAAAAACTCAAACATCGTAAAACACGAACGTCTTAAAAGGACATTGGGGAATTTGTTTTGTTTTAAAGGTATTTAAGATACAGTTTTCAGAAACTTGATTAGACTTGATTGCAGTGATGCATTAGCAAATAACATACGTAAATCCTTTTCATCAAGAATTAACCCTGATTTGCTGTAGGCAGTTTTTAAGTAACAAAGTAACTTAGCTTTGAGAAAAAAGGCAACTGAATTGACACATTCTTTCACTGAGAACAAATAGTCAACAAGCAAATGAAACAGATGCAAGCAATCTTTCCTAGATGCCTGATGGATGGCAGCAAGGTGGAACGATGAGAGGAACGTGCCACTGTCAGGAAACAACTCTTGTTCTCCTGTAGCTCACAGTGTTGTTCTCCAACGATGTCAATAAGAGCGTGCAGCTCTCGGATCTGTACTGGGTCTGAGAGGAGACAGTAGCACATACAGTACATTCATTATTATGTTCAAACACCAAATGTAAACAAAAAAAGCACACAACAGAAATGCGATTAAAGGATTTTATCAACATTTTTTACAATTCAACTTCACAAAATAAAGTTTGATAGGTGACATGATATTAATTACTTACCTATTCTCAAAATTACTTCCTCCATCCTTCCCTTGTCACAGAATACTTTTTCGACCTCTTCCCTGCAACTATCACATTGCTGCCGTGCGCCTGGTCTGTGCTGTCCAACTGGGACTGTTACGTTCCATCCAGTGGGGGCTGGTGCGTGCTGTCCCACTGGGACTAGTGCATTCCATCCAGTGGGAGCCGGTGCGTGCTGTCCCACTGGGACTGGTGCGTTCCATCCAGTGGGGGCTGGTGCGTGCTGTCCCACTAGGACTGGTGCATTTCATCCAGTGGGGGCTGGTGCGTGCTGTCCCACTAGGACTGGTGCATTTCATCGAGTGGGGGCTGGTGCGTGCTGTCCCACTAGGACTGGTGCATTTCATCCAGTGAGGGCTGGTGCGTGCTGTCCCACTAGGACTGGTGCATTTCATCCAGTGGGGGCTGGTGCGTGCTGTACCACTGGGACTGGTGCATTCCATCCAGTGGGAGCCGGTGCGTGCTGTCCCACTGGGACTGGTGCGTTCCATCCAGTGGGGGCTGGTGCGTGCTGTCCCACTAGGACTGGTGCATTTCATCCAGTGGGGGCTGGTGCGTGCTGTACCACTGGGACTGGTGCATTCCATCCAGTGGGGCTAGTGCGTGCTGTCCCTGCACTGCTGGTGGATGCTGTCCCTGCACTGCTGGTGGATGCTGTCCCTGCACTGCTGGTGGATGCTGTCCCACCGCTGGTGGATGCTGTCTCACTGCTGGTGGATGCTGTCCCACCGATGGTGGATGCTGTCTCACTGCTGGTGGATGCTGTCCCTGCACTGCTGGTGGATGCTGTCCCACCGCTGGTGGATGCTGTCTCACTGCTGGTGGATGCTGTATCACTGCTGGTGGATGCTGTCCCACTGCTGGTGGATGCTGTCTCACTGCTGGTGGATGCTGTCCCACTGCTGGTGGATGCTGTCTCACTGTTGGTGGATGCTGTCTCACTGCTGGTGAATGCTGTCCCACTGCTGGTGGATGCTGTCTCACTGCTGGTGGATGCTGTCCCACTGCTGGTGGATGCTGTCTCACTGCTGGTGGATGCTGTCCCACTGCTGGTGGATGCTGTCCCACTGCTGGTGGATGCTGTCTCACTGCTGGTGGATGCTGTCTCACCGCTGGTGGATTCTGTCTCACTGCTGGTGGATGCTGTCCCACTGCTGGTGGATGCTGTCTCACTGCTGGTGGATGCTGTCCCACTGCTGGTGGATGCTGTCTCACTGCTGGTGGATGCTGTCTCACTGCTGGTGGATGCTGTCCATGCACTGCTGGTGGATGCTGTCTCACTGCTGGTGGATGCTGTCCCACTGCTGGTGGATGCTGTCTCACTGCTGGTGGATGCTGTGTCACTGCTGGTGGATGCTGTCTCACTGCTGGTGGATGCTGTCTCACTGCTGGTGGATGCTGTCCCACTGCTGGTGGATGCTGTCTCACTGCTGGTGGATGCTGTCCCACTGCTGGTGGATGCTGTCCCTACACTGCTGTTGTATTTCTGATCAGCCAGCTGCTAACCTGGTTGTAGCTAATGTTGGCAAATATATTTTCCAACAACATTAACTGAGTGACATGCAGCCGGGTTAGCAGCTGGCTGTTCAGAAATACAACAGCATGCTATTATTTTCCTTGTTGATATAGCCCTGAAAATGATATATTACATATGTTATTATTTCACCTTGGAGTATGGTAAATTAATTGTTCACAATGTATTCAGTTGATTACGATTCTTAACTTCTTAACTTAGCAAATTCAAACTATCTGAAGCGAGGATCAGCATGGATCACTCATCATCAGCATTAGCAAAGCAATGACCTCAATCGTAACCGTCTTTCCAGCGGGACTTTGACTGGCGTCCAATCACATTTCAAGTAAGGTCGTCCAGTCGTCCAGTGATTATATGTCATACATTCTGTAAAGAAACTCTCCCTGGCAATGAGGTATGGAGAGAGAGTTTCACAGTAAGACAAAGGGAACTTCCGCCCAAATCTACTACATTCTAGAATTTGAGAATAGAACAATATTCCTGTTTCGGAGAATGTGTAAACGGTCGGTGGAGAAGCCAGCTACGACAAGGTCTGTTTTGTTTCAAAATTTGTGACCACATGAAAGATAATGAAGCCACATTACCCTAACTCTGTTTCTATACAGCTAAAGTCGGAGGTTTACATACACCTTAGCCAAATACATTTAAAATCAGTTTTTCACAATTCCTGACATTTAATCCTAGTAAAAGTTCCCTGTCTTAGGTCAGTTAGGATCATCACTTTATTTTAAGAATATGAAATGTCAGAAAAATAATAGAGAGAATGATTTATTTCAGCTTTTACTACTTTCATCACATTCCCAGTGGGTCAGAAGGTTACAAACACTCAATGAGTATTTGGTAGCATTGCCTTTAAATGATTTGACTTGGGTCAAATGTTTTGGGTAGCCTTCCACAAGCTTCCCACAATAAGTTGGTTGAATTTTGGCCATTTCCTCCTGAAAGAGCTGATTTTTGTAGGCCTCCTTGCTCGCACATGCTTTTTCAGTTCTGCCCGCAAATGTTCTATAGGATTGAGGTCAGGGCTTTGTGATGGCCACTCCAATACCTTGACTTTGTTGTCCTTAAGCCATTTTGCCACAACTTTGGAAGTATGCTTGGGGTCATTGCCACACCCGTGCTTCACGGTTGGGATGGTGTTCTAAGGCTTGCAAGCCTCTCCCTTTTTCCTCCAAACACAACAATGGTCATTATGGCCAAACAGTTCTATTTTTGTTTCATCAGACCGAGAAGATATTTCTCCAAAAAGTACAATCTTTATCGCCATGTGCAGTTTCAAACCATAGTCTGGCTTTTTAGGGGGGCGGTTTTGGAGTAGTGGCTTCTTCCTTGCTGAGTGGCATTTCAAGTTATGTTCATATAGAATGCGTTTTACTGTGGATATAGATACTTTTGTACCTGTTTCCTCCAGCATCTTCACAAGGTCATTTGCTGTTTTTGGAAAAATAACATTCCCAAAGAAAACGGCCTATTTCTCAGGACCAGATGCTAGAATATGCATATAATTGACAGCTTAGGATAGAACACTCTAACGTTTCCAAAACTGTAAAAATATTGTCTGAGTATAACAGAACTGATATTGCAGGCGAAATCCTGAGAAAAAATCCAATCAGGAAGTGACTCATATATTTTGAAACCTTTGTGTTCCTATGCATCCCTACTGACTATTGACAGGGATATCAACTACATTCCCATTTGTACGTATTCCCTAAGGTGTCTACAGCCTTTAGACGTAGTTTCACGCCATTATGTTGAAGAATGAGCGTAAAGGACCACATTGCATAAGTGGCAGGGGTTTCAAAATAAGAGTCATTTTCTGATTGGATTTTTCTCAGGATTTCGCCTGCAATATCAGTTCTGTTATACTCAGGGACAATATTTTTACAGAGTGTTCTATCCTAAGCTGTCAATTATATGCATATTCTAGCATCTGGTCCTGAGAAATAGGCAGTTTACATTGGGAACGTTATTTTTCCAAAAATAAAAATAGTGCTCCCTAGCTTCAAGAGGTTTTAACTGACTTGCCTAGTTAAACAAAAACATGTAATGTCAACTGTGGGACTCTATGTGGGCAGGTGACAGCCTTTCCAAATCATGCCCAATCAATTGAATTTACCACAGGTGGACTCCAATCAAGATGTAGAAACATCTCAAGGATGATCAATAAAAACAGGATCAATTTGCTCAATTTGCTCAATTGGCTTCCAGTTGAAGCTCGCATCCGCTACAAGACCATGGTGCTTGCCTACGGAGCTGTGAGGGGAACGGCACCTCAGTACCTCCAGGCTCTGATCAGGCCCTACACCCAAACAAGGGCACTGCGTTCATCCACCTCTGGCCTGCTCGCCTCCCTACCACTGAGGAAGTACAGTTCCCGCTCAGCCCAGTCAAAACTGTTCGCTGCTCTGGCCCCCCAATGGTGGAACAAACTCCCTCACGACGCCAGAACAGCGGAGTCAATCACCACCTTCCGGAGACACCTGAAACCCCACCTCTTTAAGGAATACCTAGGATAGGATAAAGTAATCCTTCTCATCCCCCCCTTAAAAGATTTAGATGCACTATTGTAAAGTGGCTGTTCCACTGGATGTCATAAGGTGAATGCACCAATTTGTAAGTCGCTCTGGATAAGAGCGTCTGCTAAATGACTTAAATGTAAATGTAAATGTAATGGAACTCCATGTATGGAACTCCAGATCTCTTATGGAACTCCACATATGCAACTCCTATGTGGAACTCCAGATCTCTTATGGAACTCCATATACAGAACTCCACATCTCTTATGGAACTCCACATCTCTTATGAAACTCCATGTATGGAACTCAACATCTCTTATGAAACACCATGTACAGAACTCCACATCTCTTATGGAACTCCCCATCTCTTATGGAACTCCACATCTCTTATGGAACTCCACATCTATCATAGAACCCCCCATATCTTTTGGAACTCCATGTATGGAACTCAACATCTATTATAGAACCCCCCATATCTTTTGGAACTCCATGTATGGAACTCCACATCTCTTATGGAACTCCATGTATGGAACTCAAAATTTCTTATGAAGCTCCATGTACAGAACTCCACATCTCTTATGGAACTCCACATCTCTTATGGAACTCCACATTTCTTATGGAACTCCGCATCTCTTATGGAACTCCATGTATGGAACTCCACATCTATTATGGAACTCCACATCTCTTATAGAACTCCATGTATGGAACTCCACATCTATTATAGAACTCCACTTATCTTTTGGAACTCCATGTATGGAACTCCACATCCATTATAGAACTCCACATATCTTATGAAACTCCATGTATGGAACTCCACATCTATTATAGAACTCCATGTATGGAACTCCACATTTATTATAGAACTCCACATATCTTTTGGAACTCCATGTATGGAACTCCACATCTATTATATGACCCCACATATCTTTTGGAACTCCGTGTATGGATCTCCACATCTATTATAGAACCCCCCATATATTTTGGAACTCTGTGTATGGAACTCCACATCTATTAAAGAACCCCACATATCTTTTGGAACTCCATGTATGGAACTCCACATCTCTTATGGAACTACACATCTCTTATGAAACTCCATGTACAGAACTCCACATCTCTTATGGAACTCCGCATCTGTTATGGAACTCCACATCTCTTATGAAACTCCACATCTCTTATGGAACTCCATGTATGGAACTCAAAATCTCTTATGGAACTCCACATCTCTTATGGAACTCCACATCTCTTATGGAACTCCACATCTCTTCTGGAACTCCACATCTATTATGGAACTCCACATATCTTATGGAACTCCACATCTCTTATGAAACTCCATGTACAGAACTCCACATCTCTTATGGAATTCCGCATCTGTTATGGAACTCCACATCTCTTATGAAACTACACATCTCTTATGGAACTCCATGTATGGAACTCCACATCTCTTATGGAACTCCACATCTCTTTTGAAACTCCATGTATGGAACTTCACATCTATTATGGAACTCCACATATCTTATGAAACTCCATGGATGGAACTCCACATCTATTATAGTACCCCACATATATTTTGGAACTCCATGTATGGAACTCCACATCTCTTATGGAACTCCAAGTATGGAACTCCACATCTCTTATGGAACTCCACATCTCTTATGGAACTCCACATCTCTTATGAAACTCCACATCTCTTATGAAACTCCAGATATGTTATGGAACTCCACATCTCTTATGAAACTCCACATCTCTCATGTACCTCCACATCTCTTATGAAACTCCATGTATGGAACTCCACATCTATTATAGAACTCCACATATCTTTTGGAACTCCATGTATGGAACTCCACATCTCTTATGGAACTCCACATCTCTTATGAAACTCCATGTACAGAACTCCACATCTCTTGTGGAACTCCAAGTATGGAACTCCACATCTCTTATGGAACTCCACATCTCTTATGGAACTCCACATCTCTTATGGAACTCCACATCTCTTATGGAACTCCAAATCTCTTATGAAACTCCACATCTCTCATGGACCTCCACATCTCTTATAAAACTCCATGTATGGAACTCCACATCTATTATAGAACTCCACATATCTTTTGGAACTCCACATCTCTTATGAAAATCCATGTACAGAACTCCACATCTCTTATGGAACTCCAAGTATGGAACTCCACATCTCTTATGGAACTTCACATCTCTTATGGGACTCCATGTATGGAACTCCACATCTATTATAGAACCCCACATATCTTTTGGAACGCCATGTATGGAACTCCACATCTATTATAGAACCCCACATATCTTATGAAACTCCATATATGGAACTCCACATCTATTATAGAACTCCATGTATGGAACTCCACATCTATTATAGAACCCCCCATATCTTATGAAACTCCATATATGGAACTCCACATCTATTTTAATAATAATATAATATATGCCATTTAGCAGACGCTTTTATCCAAAGTGACTTACAGTCATGTGTGCATACATTCTACGTATGGGTGGTCCCGGGGATCGAACCCACTACCCTGGCGTTACAAGCGCCATGCTCTACCAACTGAGCTACAGAAGGACCATTTTAGAACTCCACATATCTTATGAAACTCCATGTATGGAACTTCACATCTATTTTTGAACTCCACATCTCTTATGAAACTCCATGTATGGAACTCAACATCTCTTATGAAACTCCATGTACAGAAGTCCACATCTCTTATGGAACTCCAAGTATAGAACCCCCCATATCTTTTGGAACTCCCCTGTATGGAACTCCACATCTATTATAGAACCCCACATATCTTTTGGAACTCCATGTATGGAACTCCACATCTATTATAGAAGCCCCCATATCTTAGGAAACTCCATATATGGAACTCCACATCTATTATAGAACCCCCCATAACTTTTGGAACTCCAAGTATGGAACTCCATATCTATTATAGAACCCCACATATCTTTTGGAACTCCATGTATGGAACTCCACATCTATTATAGAACCACCCATAACTTTTGGAACTCCAAGTATGGAACTCCACATCTATTATAGAACCCCACATATCTTTAGGAACTCCATGTATGGAACTCCACATCTATTATAGAACCCCCCATATCTTTTGGAACTCCATGTATGGAACCGCACATCTATTTTAGAACCCCACATATCTTTTGGAACTCCCCTGTATGGAAGTCCACATCTATTATAGAACCCCCCATATCTTTTGGAACTCCATGTATGGAACTCCACATCTATTATAGAACCCCACATATCTTTTGGGACTCCCATGTATGGAACTCCACATCTATTATAGAACTCCACATCTCTTATAGAACTCCATGTATGGAACTCCACATCTATTATAGAACTCCATGTATGGAACTCCACATCTATTATAGAACTCCATGTATGGAACTCCACATCTATTATAGAACCCCCATATCTTTTGGAACTCCCCTGTATGGAACTCCACATCTCTTATGGAACTCCACATCTCTTATGGGACTCCATATATGGAACTCCACATCTATTATAGAACCCCACATATATTTTGGAACTCCATGTATGGAACTCCACATCTATTATAGAACCCCACATATCTTTTGGAACTCCCATGTATGGAACTCCACATCTATTATAGAACCCCCCATATCTTATGAAACTCCATGTATGGAACTCCACATCTATTATAGAAGCCCCCATATCTTATGAAACTCCATATATGGAATTCCACATCTATTATAGAACCCCCCATAACTTTTGGAACTCCAAGTATGGAACTCCATATCTATTATAGAACCCCACATATCTTTTGGAACTCCATGTATGGAACTCCACATCTATTATAGAACCCCCCATATATTTTGGAACTCCATGTATGGAACTCCACATCTATTATAGAACCCCCCATATCTTTTGGAACTCCATGTATGGAACTCCACATCTATTATAGAACCCCACATATCTTATGAAACTCCATATATGGAACTCCACATCTATTATAGAACTCCATGTATGGAACTCCACATCTATTATAGAACTCCACATATCTTTTGGAACTCCATGTATGGAACTCCACATCTATTATATAACTCCACATATCTTATGAAACTCCATGTATGGAACACCACATCTATTATAGAACTCCACATATCTTATGAAACTCCATTTATGGAACTACACATATCTTATGAAACTCCATGTATGGAACTCCACATCTATTAGAGAACTCCACTTATGGAACTCCACATCTATTATAGAACTCCATGTATGGTACTCCACATCTATTTTAGAACTCCACATATCTTATGAAACTCCATGTATGGAACTTCACATCTATTTTAGAACTCCACATATCTTATGAAACTCCATGTATGTAACTTCACATCTATTTTAGAACTCCACATATCTTATGAAACTCCATGTATGGAACTTCACATCTATTTTAGAACTCCACATATCTTATGAAACTCCATGTATGTAACTTCACATCTATTATAGAACTCCACGTATCTTTTGGAACTCTGTGTATGGAACTTCACATCTATTATAGAACTCCACATATATTTTGGAACTCCGTGTATGGAACTTCACATCTATAATAGAACTCCACATATCTTTTGGAACTCCATGTATGGAACTCCACATCTATTATAGAACTCCGTGTATGGAACTCCACATCTATTATAGAACTCCACATATCTTTTGGAACTCCATATATGGAACTCCACATCTCATCTGGAACTCCACAAACACATCTAGTTAAGTTAAATTCTCTGCAGGACACAAATACATTATCCAACCATTAGCACATTGGATTCGACAGATAAAGATACTTTTCCAAATAAATCACTGTTCACTTAGTATAGTAAATGATATACAGTTGAAGTCGGAAGTTTACATACACTTAGGTTTGAGTCATTAAAACTCATTTTTCAACCACTACACACATTTCTTGTTAACCAACTATAGTTTTGGCAAGTCAGTTTGGACATCTACTTTGTGCATGACACAAGTAATCTTTCCAACAATTGTTTACAGACAGATTATTTCACTTAAAATTCACTGTATCACAATTCCCGTGGGTCAGAAGTTTACATGCACTGATTTGACTGTGCCTTTAAACATCTTGTAAAATTCCAGAAAATGATGGCTTTAGCAGCATCTGATAGGCTAATTGACATCCTTTGAGTCAATTGGAGGTGTACCTGTGGATGTATTTCAAGGCCTAACTTTAAACTCAGTGCCTCTTTGCTTGACATCATGGGAAAATCAAAAGAAAACAGCCAAAACTTCAGAAAACAATTGTAGACCTCCACAACTCTGTTTTATCCTTGGGAGCAATTTCCAAACGCCAGAAGGTACCATGTTCATCTGTACAAAAAATAGTACTCAAGTATAAACACCACGGGACCCTGCAGCCGTCATAACGCTCAGGAAGGAGATGTGTTCTGTCTCCTAGAGATTAACTTACTTTGGTGTGCGAAAAGTGCAAATCGATTCCAGAACAACAGCAAAGGACTTTGTGAAGATGCTGTAGGAAACAGTTCTAAAAGTATCTATATCCAAAGTAAAACGAGTCCTATATCGACATAACCTGAAATGCCACTTAACAAGGAAGAAGCCACTGCTCCAAAACCTAAAAAAATAAACTACGGTTTGGAGCTGGATATAGGGACAAATATCGTACTTTTTGGAGAAATGTCCTCTGGTCTGATGAAACTGTTTGGCCATAATGAAAACTGTTATGTTTGGAGGAAAAATGGGAGGCTTGCAAGCCGAAGAATACCATCCCAAACGTGTAGCATGGGGGCAGGAAGATTATGTGAATATAATAATAATCTCAAGACATCAGTCAAGAAGTTAAAGCTTGGTTGCAAATGGTTCTTCCAAATGGACAATGACCCCATGCATACTTCCAAAGTTGTGGCAAAATGGTTTGAGAACAACAAAGTCAAGGTATTGGAGTGGCCATCAACAAAGCCCTGACCTCAATCCTATAGAGCATTTTTGGGCAGAACTGAAAAAGTGTGTGTGAGCAAGGAGGCCTACAAACATGACTCAGTTACACCAGCTCTGTCAGGAGGAATGGGCCAAAATTCACCCAACTTATTGTGGGAAGCTTGTGAAAGGCTACCTAATAGGTTTTAACCAAGTTAAACAATTTAAAGGCAATTCTACCAAATACTCATTGAGTGTTTGTAAGCTTCTGACCCAATGTGATGAAAGAAATAAAAGCTGAAATAATTCATTCTCTTTACTATTATTCTGACATTTCACATTCTTAAAGTAGTGTTGATCCTAACTGACCTAAGACCTAATCGGCTTCCTATATCGCACAAAGCATCCTTCACTCATGCTGCCAAACATACCCTCGTAAAACTGACCATCCTACCGATCCTTGACTTCGGTGATGTTATCTATAAAATAGCCTCCAACACACTACTCAACAAACTGGATGCAGTCTATCAAAGTGCCAACCGTTTTGACACCAAAGCCCCATACACTACCCACCATTGCAACCTGTATGCTCTCGTGGGTTGGCCCTCGCTTCATATTCGTCACCAAACCCATTTATTTCGCTCCTTTGCACCCCAGTATCTAAATGCACATTCATCTTCTGCCGATCTACCATTTCAGTGTTTAATTGCTATATGGTAATTACTTCGCCACCATGGCCTATTTATTTCCTTATTTGCACTCACTGTATATAGACTTTTTTTCTACTGTATTATTGACTGTATGTTTGTTTATCCATGTGTAACTCTGGGTTGTTGTATGTGTCGAATTGCTATGCTTTATCTTGGCCAGGTCGCAGATGCAAACTAGCCTACCTGGTTAAATAAAGGTGAAATAATAATAATAATAATACTTTTTTTAAAGACAGGGAATTTTTACTAGGATTAAATGTTGGGAATTGTGAACTGAGTTTAAATGTTTTTGGCTAAGGTGTATGTACATTTCTGACTTCAACTGTATATGATGTAAGTGGAAGGGTGTGAAATAGTTGTTGAGCTGTCAATACATTTGTCTTCAAACTCATCTGATCTGAACAAGGTCTTTTGTAATACTCTTTTGTAATGCTTTTAAAATAGTTTTATATCACCGGCCAATGAATCAATTATTTCCATCTTTGTAAATATTGGGGGGGTGACTATACCAAAATCACCAAAAGTTGATTATCATCACTGCCAATCTAGCATTTTAACCTTTTATAAATTGTTGCTTTACCCTCTAAGCAGTCCATGGACAAGATAAGACAGAAATCCATGCTTTGGTTTTGTTCACCCATAATTTAGGTGAAATATCCATATACAGTGCCTTGCGAAAGTATTCGGCCCCCTTGAACTTTGCGACCTTTTGCCACATTTCAGGCTTCAAACATAAAGATATAAAACTGTATTTTTTGTGAAGAATCAACAACAAGTGGGACACAATCATGAAGTGGAACGACATTTATTGGATATTTCAAACTTTTTTTAACAAATCAAAAACTGAAAAATTGGGCATGCAAAATTATTATCTTCAGTACCTCGTCTCCGCCAACCCCACTCCCTGAAGCCAGAAACTTGTGTGGGTGGAGAATGTCTGTAACACCCTTCCCTGGTCGGCCACTGGTCTCTCCACCTTGGAATGTTCCTTGGGATATCAGCCACCGCTCTTCCATGAGCAAGAAGTCAGCATATCCTCTTCCCAAATGTTGGTCCCCCGTTGTCGCCGTACCTGGAAGATAGCCTGGGCTGCTCTTCTGAAGACCACATCCAGGTATCGTAGACAGGCAGATCGCCACCGGACCCCTGCTCCACGCTTGGGCAGAGGGTATGGCTTTCCACTCGGGACCTGCCCATCCGGGTGGAGTCCAGTAAACTTTCCCCACATTTCATCTGCCCTTTACCCATCTCTAAAATCCTTAACCCCTCTGCTGTTCATTTTCTGTTGCCCCGCACACTCTGTGTACATCCCACTTTTCATGTGTCTAGGATTAAACCTCTGTCTCACAGCCCTTTTGTCTCCTGTTTCCTACCTGCCTCTATTGTAGGTAAATTATTTCCAATAAACCTAACCTGTCACACTGGCCCCCAAAAGTCAACTAATGGTTAAAGTCAACAGAGGCCTACTTTTTGTGAATCCTGCCTGTTCTGCAGGTGCCTTCTTCATCCCGTATATCCTGTACCTGGTGACCTGTGGCATCCCTCTGTTCATCCTGGAGACGGCACTTGGACAGTACACCAGCCAGGGGGGCATCACCTGCTGGAGGAAGATCTGCCCGCTGTTTGAAGGTGAGGATCATTGAATTACATAGTGATCTCTGTGTTGAGTATAGATGTACAGCAGTGATGTTCAGTGCCGTTTAAGATGAGGGAGGACAATATTTTTTATGAGCATGTTCTTATTTAAATTACAGCATATTGGATGACTGTCATTCATATTCCATTCACCCAGTTCAATGTAACATCAATAGGTTTAGCCTACTACATGATAGTCACATTTTAACTATAGCCAGCATGAGGTTGCTTGTGGACTTCAGTGCACTACACATCAGCTGTCTGTGACAAGCAAAACCTTCTTATCATGATGCTAACCGCTACACACAGCCTACATCTTTGTCACGTCATAGTCAACTAGAACTACTAGAACTGATGCATTAGTAAACCCGCTACAATCATGAAAGACAGTCTACAGTCAGAAAGCAGTTTAGCAGTTACACTGGTGGGCCCCTGTCCAATAAATTAATAAAACCAAAAGCTTACCTTGACTTGGAAGAGTTCCAATGTTGGAAAGCTATGGCCAGCTAGGTAACATAGCATCCTTCTCTGTTTGAGTATGCTAAACTAGCTAGCTTCATTCGCTAGCTAAGTGAAAACAATACAATGAAATATCTATCTCTCTCTCTCTCTTTGTATCTTTCTATCTTGCTTTTCTTTCATTTTTGAATTAATGAATTTGATTAAAACTGTTCAACTATTGTCTTTCTCTTTCTGTAAGTCAACTACTTACCACATCTTATGCACTGCAGTGCTAGCTGGCTGTAGCTTATTTTTTCATTACTAGATTTGTTTTCAGATCCTTTGGGTGGATCAACATGTCAGTTCATAATGACAGTTTGAAGGACATCCTCTAGAAGTTTTCATAATTACTGTGTAAATCTATGGAAGGGGTTGAGCACCATAAGCCTCTTAGGTTTCATATTGAAGTAAATGTAACAAGAGGAAGATGGAAACTAGCTGTCCTCCAGCTTCACCATGATGCTACCCTACTGAGTGCTGTTGAGTCTACTGTACATGTTCATTACAAAACATTGTGTCAATCAGTTATTTGGTGACATTTTAATATATTTAGTATGATTTCATCAACAAATGTGAATTCACTGAGTAGGATGGTTCTCCCCTTCCTCCTCTAAGGAGCCTCCACTGCTGTACAGTTCTGTGCACAAGGATACATTGTTATTGTGACACACTTTTATCATTGCTTCACACATATCTTATCTATAAGATGTCTTAATGCAGATGTTGTCTAGACTGGTCTAAACATTATGCTAGCTACATCAGATTGTAAAGTTGTAACATTGGTGAAGTAAAATAAATCACACTGCAATGAAAACTTTCAGTTCTACTCTAAAGGCAGCATTATACTTTATAAGCCCCAAGGAAGGGTGTTCCTTAACCGTGCTGAGACACATTTATTCATTTCTATATGAGTTCTGCAAAACAAACAAGTGCTGAGTGACCTTAATGAATATGCAGTAACATAGGGCTCCATTAATTTTCCAACATATATCCTGTTAGGTTTTATGAGCATGCTGCTATGCTTCTGTTCTTGTCTTCATCAGGATTGGGCTACGCCGCCCAGGTGATCACTATATATGGATGTATGACCTACATTGTGGTCCTGGCCTGGTCTTTCCACTACCTGTTTTCATCCTTCACTGTTGACCTGCCATGGGCCAACTGTAATAATGACTGGAACACAGGTATTTACAATATTGGTGGCTGAACTGAAACTTCATGGCAATTTTATCAGTTAGTACATTGGAGGCTAATGGGTTACAATATTCCCTTCAGGAGCTACTACCTCTGTAGCTTAGTTACAGTTGAAGTTGGAGGTTTACATACACCTTAGCCAAATACATTTAAACTGCGTTTTTCACAATTCCTGACATTTAATCCTAGTAAAAAATCCCTGTTTTAGGTCCGTTGGGATTAGCACTTTATTTTAAGAATGTAAAATGTCAGAGTAATAGTAGAGAGAATAATTTATTTCAACTTGTATTTCTTTCATCACATTCCCAGTGGGTGAGAAGTTTACATACACTCAGTTAGCGTTTGGTAGCGTTGCTTTTAAATCGCTTAACTTGGGTCAAACATTTTGGGTAGCCTTCCACAAGCTTCCCACAATAAATTGGGTGAATTTGGGCCCATTCCCCATGACAAAAGCACACGCTTTTCAGTTGTGCCCACACATTTTCTATTGTATTGAGGTCAGGGCTTTGTGATGGCCAGTCCAATACCTTGATTTTGTTGTCCTTAAGCCATTTTGCCACATTGAAAGTATGCTTTGGGACATTGTCTATTTGGAAGACCGATTTGCGACCAAGCTTTAACTTCCTGACTGATGTCTTGAGATGTTGCTTCAATATATCCACATAATTTTCTTCCTCATGAAGCCATTTATTTTGTGAAGTGCAGCAAAAAAAACACAACATTTTATTTTTATTTTACCAGGCAAGTCAGTTAAGAAAAAATCTTATTTTCAGTGACGGCCTAGGAACAGTGGGTTAACTGCCTGTTCAGGGGCAGAACGACAGATTTGTACCTTGTCAGCTCAGGGATTCGAACTTGCAACCTTTCGGTTACTAGTCCAACGCTCTAACCACTAGGCTACCTGCCGCCCCCGTGCTTCCCGGAAGGGATGGTGTTCTTCGGCTTGCAAGCCTCCCCCGTTTTCCTCCAAACATAACGATAGTCAATATGGTGAAACAGTTCTATTTTTGTTTCATCAGACCAGAGGACATTTCTCCAAAAAGTACAATCTTTGTCCCCATGTGCAGTTGCAAACCGTAGTCTGGCTTTTTTATGGAGGGTTTGTAACAGTTTCTTCTTCCTTGCTGAGCGGCCTTTCAGGTTATGTCTATATAGGACTCGTTTTACTGTGGATATAGGTACTTTTGTACCTGTTTCCTCCAGCAACTTCACAAGGTCCTTTGCTGTTGTTCTGGGATTGATTTGCACTTTTTGCACCAAAGTCCGTTCTTCTATAAGAGACATAAGCGGTTTGACGGCTGTGAGCCTTTTGATGGCTGTGTGGTCCCATGATGTTTATACTTGCGTTCTATTGTTTGTACAGATGAACGTGGTACCTTCAGGCATTTGGAAATTGCTCCCAAGGATGAACCAGACTTGTGGAGGTCTACATTTTTTTCTGAGCTCTTGGCTGATTTCTTTTGATTGTCCCATGATGTCAAGCAAAGAGGCACTGGGTTTGATGTTAGACCTTGAAATACATCCACAGGTACACCTCCAATTGACTCAAATGATGACAATTAGCTACTCAGATGCTTCTAAAGCCATGATGTCATTTCCTGGAATTTTCCAAGCTGTTTAAAGGCACAGTCACTGTCATGTTTCTGACCCACTGGAATTGTGATACAGTGAATTTTAAATGAAATAATCTGCCTGTAAAAATGCTTGTCATGCACAAAGTAGATGTCCTAACCGACTTGACAAAACTATAGTTAGTTAACAAGAAATTTGTAGAGTGGTTGAAAATCAAGTTTTATTGACTCCAACCTAAGTGTATGTAAACTTCCTTCTTCAACTGTATGTTACAAAGCACAGTGCTGATAATAAATAACATCCACCACTGCAATTCAAAGACAGAAATGCCTAAATGTTTGCAGGTTGTTCCGTGAGGAGAGATCATGAGCAGTCAGTGTGTTAGTGCAAGGCTCTTCTGACGGTCTGGAAAAGACTGAACCATGAGAATAGTATCGGAGCTGGCCATTGCAGGCTGTCACAGCCTTGTCTCACACATACCCACATCTTAAACTAGTCCTTGAAAATAAGTTCAGATGAAATTAAGTACATTCAAATGTATTCTCTTTTTGAAAACTAGACAAGCGTTAAACATAGTGTTGTACATTTAACTCGTGTACATTTAGCTTTTGAGTCAATTACTTTGAAAGGATTGAGATAGTATGTTGCAATTCCACTTGAAGCTGTCAATCTGAGTAATATAATTAAACAATCCCCATTTAGATAATTCAGTTTAAGTTAGTTATATGTTTTTTGTTTGTTGCATTGGCTGTGTCTCAATCCACCACATCCAGCTGTCAGCCTTCCACATTTGTCTATTTTTTACTTTTTTTGTGATGCAAGGAAACCACCACTAAAGGACACCATTGAGAAGAAGATACTTGCATGGGCCAAGAAATGGTCTATGGACATTAGACCATTCGAAATCTGTCCTTTGCTCTTAAGAGTCAAGATTTGAGATATTTGGTTCAAACCGCCGTGTCTTTGTGAGACGCAGTGTAGGTGAACGGATTACCTCTGCATGTGTTGTTCCCACCATGAAGCATGGAGAAGGAGGTGTGATGGTGTTGGGGTGCTTTTATGGTGACACTGGCACTGATTTATTTAGAATTCAAGGCACACTTAACCAGCATGGCTACCACAGCAGTCTGCAGCGATACGCCATCCCATCTGGTTTGCGCGTAGTGGGACTATCATATTTTCTTCAGCAGGACAATGACCCAACACACCTCCAGGGTGTGTAAGGGCTATTTGACCAAGACAGAGAGTGACGGGGTGCTGCATCAGATGACCTGGCCTCCACAATCACCCGACCTCATATATTTTTATTTGTTTTACACTTTTTGGTTACTACGTGATTCCATATATGTTATGTCATAGTTTGATGTCTACACTATTATTATACAATTTAGAGAAAAGTACAAATAAAGAAACATCCTTGCATTAGTAGGTGTTATAAAACTTCTGACTGGTAGTGTGTGTGTGTGTGTGTGTGTGTGTGTGTGTGTGTGTGTGTGTGTGTGTGTGTGTGTGTGTGTGTGTGTGTGTGTGTGTGTGTGTGTGTGTGTGTGTGTGTGTGTGTGTGTGTGTGTGTGTGTGTGTGTGTGTGTGTGTGTGTGTGTGTGTGTGTGTATATATATATATATACTGTACATACACACACACACAGTGGGGAGAACAAGTATTTGATACACTGCCAATTTTGCAGGTTGTCCTACTTATAAAAGCATGTAGAGGTCTGTCATTTTTATCATAGGTACACTTCAACTGTGAGAGACGGAATCTAAAACAAAAATCCAGAAAATCACGTTGTATGTGATTTTATATTATATAACATTTTCCCCAACATGAAAATGTTCCCAGTTCAATAATTGCATGTGTATCTCTTTATGTGTATGGCCGAGCTTGTCTCTTTAAGTAGATGGCCGAGTTTGTCTTTTTATGTAGATGGCAGAGCTCGCCTCTTTATGTGGATGGCCGAGCTCGCCTCTTTATGTGGATGGCCGAGCTCGTCTCTTTATGTGGATGGCCGAGCTCGTCTCTTTATGTGGATGGCCGAGCTCTCCTCTTTATGTGGATGGCGGAGCTCGTGCAGATGTTTCTCTCACACCCTCACCCTCTCTCGACCCGGACTCATGCGTCAAAGTGCTCAGGGTTGATGTGAGGAGAGATTTTTTATGATTGCAAAGACTTGGCCGCTACGTTTTTGATTGACAGTTCATACAGTATGTTAGTTAGTTCAATAATTACCTAAATCAAGGGCGAGGGGATGTGAGAGAAACATCTGCAGGAGCTCAGCCATCCACACAGACATGCATGCAATTACTGACTAGGACCAGTTTCACGCTGTGAAAATCTTTACAATATGACATCACAATCAGAACTATTAGGAACTATTTCACGCTGGGAAGTTTTTTTCATGACACGTGGCCGGGTATCGGGTGGAGGCTGGCTAGTGATGGCTATTTAAAAGTCTGATGAACTTGAGATAGGAGCTGTTTTTCAGTGTCTCGGTCCCAGCTTTGAAGCACCTGAGCTGACCTTGCCTTCAGTATAATAGCGGGGTGAGTAGACCGTGGCTCACCTGGCTAAAGTCCTTGATGATTTTGGCCTTCCTGTGACACCGGGTGCTGAAGATGTCTTGAAGGGCAGTCAGTGTAATCCCACCGATGCGTTGTGCTGACCGTTGTGCTGACCGCACCACCCTCTGGAGAGCCCTGCGGTTGCGGACAGTGCAGTTGCCTGAAGTCCACAATCAGCTTTTTCATTTGGTTGGCGTTGAGGGTTAGGCTATTTTCCTAGCTCCCCTCCACCAGTGACCTCACCTCCTCCCTGTAGGCTGTCTCGTCATTGTTTTTAATCAGTCCCACCAGTTACCTTCACTTTATTGGGCACAAGAACAATGGGGGACATCTTGAAGCAATTGGAGACAGCAGACTGGGATAGGGAGAGATTAAGTATGTCCGTAAACACTTCAGCCAGCTGGTCTGCGCATGCTCTGAGGACATGGCTAGGGATGCTGTCTGGGCTGGCAGCCTTGCGAGGGTTAACACGCTTAAATGTCTTATTCACATCGGCCGCAGAGAAGGAGAGCTCACAGTCCTCGAGAGCAGCCTATGTTGTCCTCAAAGCGAGCGAAGAAGGTGCTTAGCTTGTCCGGGAGTAAAATGTCGGTGTACGCAATTTGGCTGGCTTTCCTTTTATAATCTGTGATTGCCTGGAGTCCATGACACATACAGTGCAATTTATGAATATGTTATTCAAGGCCAAAATCAATATTTTATCAAATAACTTTAAAATATATTTTTTCATACCTACAGGGGTCATACATTTTAAAATCAAATATCTAAATGATCCATGGTATGACCATCTTAAAAACAATTCCATATGTTAACTTAATAGAACCCCCCTTTTTTTCTTACCTGCTTCAACTCAACATCCATATATTTCAGATCCTGCCTCACGTTTGGTACTAAACTGTCAACTTTTAACTTGCTAGAAATAGACTTCAATGTATTTCAGATGCGTGTGTCACATTTGGTACCAATAATGTAACCAGCAATTGGACTGGTCCTCTTCTGAATACGTCATCTTCAGTTGTAGAGTTTTGGCAGTAAGTAATTCTATAATAATGCTGTGTTTTTAACCATGACATCTTTCATGAGTAGATTTTTGCCTCAAAAAATGTTGAAATAATTATTCTAAGTGCATACAATAAATTACAATAGGCTACAATATATTTATATCAGATACATTTTATTTTGGTGACGAAATGTTTTGCAGTGTCTACCTTTTCTCCTCACAGGCGGCGAGTGCTGCGGATATCGGATGGAATAGAATCACTTGGAGGCATTAGATGGGAGCTGGCTCTGTGCCTTCTGCTGTCCTGGGCCATCTGCTACTTCTGTATCTGGAAAGGAGTGAGGTCTACAGGAAAGGTGAGACTGAACACATTCCAATCTCAATCAATCTATAAATCAAAGGTAAAAAAGAAAAGGAAATCAACAACAACAAAAAACAGAGCTGTAATATTTCCTGTAGCTGTACCCTACTTGGTGAGATGTATGGGTCCGAAGCAGGTTAGCGTTATTCATCACGAATATTGTTCTGGACGCAGCTCTGCAGAGTGGACGCGAGCTAGCACAGCCACAAGTCATCAGGGGACCTCCTCATGGGTCATGACCTCCTCCTAGACTATTTGGCAGAATGCCCAGAAGGTGTTCTTTAAGTTAAGATATGAGACGGTGCCAGACACTTGCCAGAACCAACTCTATGAACTGTGCCTATGTAACATGTCTGTAACCAGTATACAAGGGAACTAAACTGGACTGCCCCGTGAGATGTTCACTATGGTGCATCAAGTTTGTTGGAACCTCTCCAGCATGCTGACAATAAACAATGATTAACTTAAGATTGACTTTGAGTGACCCTGTGTAAGCATTTCCACAACATTGGTATCGTAATAGATACCACTTGGTATGGTAATACCTGCTAGTTGCTATGGTAATACTTGCTAGTTGGTATGATAATAACTGCTAGTTGGTACGGTAATACCTGCTAGTTGGTACGGTAATATTTGCTAGTTGGTACGGTAATACCTGCTAGTTGGTACAGTAATACCTGCTAGTTGCTATGGTAATACATCCTATTTGGTATAACTGCTAGTTGCTACGATAATAACTGCTAGTTGGTACGGTAATACCTGCTAGTTGGTACGGTAATATCTGCTAGTTGGTACAGTAATACCTGCTAGTTCCTATGGTAATACATGCTAGTTTCTATGGTAATACATGCTAGTTTGTGCGGTAATACATGCTCGTTGGTACGGTAATACCTGCTAGTTGCTATGGTAATACCGGTAATGTCAATATTGTGTTGTTCTGTGTTATACCTGTACTGTTTATTCCTAGGCAGCGTGCTTCACGGCAACGTTCCCCTATGTCATGCTAATGGTGCTATTCGTCCGAGGAGTGACCCTACCTGGAGCTATAGATGGCATCTTCTACTACATGTATCCCAATGTTACACGGCTTGCTGATCCACAGGTATTATGCGTAGTGTAAATTTATGAGCCAGTTTCCCGGACACAGATAGAGCATCGGCCGGGAATAAAAAACATTTTAAATTTAACATTTCCATTGCACATCCTTCAGAAGTATGCTCAATCAGTGTCCAGGAAACCTGCCCTCTAAGTCCTTCTTCAATCTCATCACATCTTACCGGAATACATTTCTGTTTTGATTCTTGAATGTTCCGTTTATGACTTGAGTTGAACTCCTATTTGTGTTCAATAAGGTTTGGATGGATGCAGGAACCCAGGTATTTTTTTCTTACGCCATATGCCTGGGATACCTGACTTCTCTCGGAAGCTACAACAAATACAACAACAACTGTTACAAGTGAGTCTTCAGTTTTAGGGTGTGGGTTTGATTTAAAATACACAGCATTAATTTGTCACAGTGAAGATCTTGCATAGATGGCTCATTCCGTGGTGCTAACTGGTCTGAAGATGTAAAAAAATGCACACCTGGTTAATTAAGCATGGAGGAATAGAACACTTAGAAAGGAAAATCTACACTGGCTTGGATAGCTCGGATAGCTCGGATGGCTCGGATGGCTCGGATGGATCGGATGGCTCGGATGGATCGGATGGCTCGGATGGATCAGATGGATCGGATGGATCGGATGGATCGGATGGATGTGTAGCTCAGTTGGTAGAGCATGGCGCTTGTAACGCCAGGGTAGTGGGTTCGATCCCCGGGACCACCCATGGCTCAGAATGTATGCACACATGACTGGAGTCGATGGATAAAAGCGTCTGCTAAATGGCATATATTATTATTATTATTATTATATATTATTATTATTATTATTATTATTATTATTATGGATCGGATGGCTCGGATGGATCGGATGCGATACATCCAATCCCTTAAATGCATAGTCATCTCATTCAGCTACGCCTAGAAGAGTCACGGCACAACATGCCCTGCCTGACAAGGCATTACGTGGGGCTAAATGTTAATCCCCTAAATGTAAATATTTTTAGACCTTCACCAATTACAATAGTGTGTAAAAGAGGATTGAGACCTAATATGAAAGAGTATTCAAACATAATATGAACGAGAATCGAGAACTAAGACAGTGCATTCGGAAAGTACTCAGACGCCTTGACTTTTTCCACACTTTGTTACCTTAGAGCATTATTCTAAAATGGATGATAAAAAAATCCCTCGTCAATTTACACCTAATACCCCATAATGACAAAGAAAAACTGGTTTTTAGACATCATTGTAAATGTATAAAAAAAATGAAATTGTACATTTCCATAAGTATTCACACACTTTACTCTTATTGAAGCACCTTTGGCAGCCATTATAGGCCTGAGTCTTTTTGGATATGACGCCACCAGCTTGGGACACATGCATTTGGGGAGTTTCTCCCATTCTCCTCTGCAGATCCTCAAGCTCTGTCAGGTTGGATGGGGAGTGTCACTGCACAGCTGTTTTCAGGTCTCCCCAGAGATGTTCAATCGGGTCAAAGTCCAAGCTCTGGCTGGGCTAGTCCAAGCTTTGTCCCGAAGTCACTCCTGCAGTGTCTTGGCTGTGTGCTTAGGGCTGTTGTCCTGTTGAAAGGTGAACCTTCGCCCCAGTCTGAGGTCCTGAGCACTCTGGAGTAGGTTTTCATCAAGGATCTCTCTGTTTTTTTTCCGTTCATCTTTCCCTCAACTATCTTTCCCTGACTAGTCTCCTAGGACCTGCCGCTGAAAAACATCCCCACAACATGATGCTGCACTACCATGCTTCATCGTAGGTATGGTGCCAGGTTTCCTCTAGATGTGATGCTTGGTATTCAGGCCAAAGAGTTCAAACTTGGTTTCATCAGACCAGAGAATTTTGTCCTTCAGGTTCCTTTTGGCAAACTCCAAGCGGGCTGTCGTGTTCCTTTTACTGAGGAGTGGCTTCCGTCTGGTCATTCGAACATTGGTGGAGTGCTGCAGAGATGGTTGTCCTTCTGGAAGGTTCTCCCATCTCCACAGAGGAACTCTAGAGCTCTGTCAGAGTGACCATCGGGTTCTTGGTCACATCCCTGACCAAGACTATTCTCCCCCGATTGCTCAGTTTGACCGGGCGGCCAGCTCTGGAAAGAGTGTTAGTGGTTCCAAACTACTTCCATTTAAGAATGATGGAGGTCACTGTGTTCTTGGGGACCTTCAATGCTGCAGAAATGTTTTGGTACACTTCCCCAGATCTGTGTCTCGACACAATAGTGTCTCGGAGCTCTACGGACAATTCCTTCGGCCTCATGGCTTGGTTTTTGCTTTGACATGCACTCTCAGCTTTGGGACATTACATAGACAGGTGTGTGCCTTTCATATTATGTCCAAACAATTGATTTTACCACATGTGGACTCCAATCAAGTTGTAGAAATATCTCAAGGATGATCAATGGAAACATGATGCACCTGGGCTCAATTTTCCTAGTCTCATAGCAGAGGTTCTGACTACTTATGTAAATAAGGTATTTTCTGTTTTTTATTTCTAGTACATTTGCAAAAAGGTCTAAAACTGTTTTTCGCTTTGTCATTGTTTGGTATTGTGTGTAGATTGATGAGGAACATTTTTTATTTAATCCATTTTAGAATAAGGCTGTTAACACAACAAAATGTGGAAAAAGTAAGGGGCTCTGAATACTTTCCAAATGCACTGTATGTTGAAGACTGTTTTGTGCCTTGCAGAGACTCCTTCTACCTGTGCTTGTTGAACAGTGGGACCAGCTTCCTGTCTGGTTTTGCTATTTATTCCATCCTGGGTTATATGGCTGGAGAACAGGGTGTGGACATCTCTATGGTAGCTGAGTCAGGTAAGTCTCTAATGCAATGTAACAGAGGTACACGTAGAGTATTCGGTAACGTTTTGTTTTGTTGCTATCTGCTGCAGGTCCTGGCCTGGTGTTCATAGTGTACCCACAGGCAGTGTCCCTGCTCCCCTGTCCTCAGTTCTGGGCCGTGTGTTTCTTCAGCATGATCATCCTGTTAGGATTGGACAGCCAGGTTAGAGCTCAATACCCACCACACCCTACACCTGTGTATCCTGCTCGGTTCTTCCCGGCACCTTACCCTCCCTCCACCTGGCTGTCCTGCTGTGTTCTTCCCTGCACCTTACCCTCCCTCCACGTGGGTGTCCTGCTGTGTTCTTCCCTGTACCTTACCCTCCCTCCACCTTTTTTGTCCTGCTGTGTACTTCCCTGCACCTTACCCTCCCTCCACCTGGGTGTCCTGCTGTGTTCTTCCCTGCACCTTACCCTCCCTCCACCTGGGTGTCCTGCTGTGTTCTTCCCTGCACCTTACCCTCCCTCCACCTGGGTGTCCTGCTGTGTTCTTCCCTGTACCTTACCCTCCCTCCACCTGGGTGTCCTGCTGTGTTCTTCCCTGCACCTTACCCTCCCTCCACCTCTGTGTCCTGCTGTGTTCTTCCCTGCACCTTACCCTCCCTCCACGTGAGTGTCCTGCTGTGTTCTTCCCTGCACCTTACCCTCCCTCCACCTCGGTGTCCTGCTGTGTTCTTCCCTGTACCTTACCCTCCCTCCACCTGGGTGTCCTGCTGTGTTCTTCCCTGCACCTTACCCTCCCTCCACGTGGGTGTCCTGCTGTGTTCTTCCCTGCACCTTACCCTCCCTCCACCTCGGTGTCCTGCTGTGTTCTTCCCTGTACCTTACCCTCCCTCCACCTGGGTGTCCTGCTGTGTTCTTCCCTGCACCTTACCCTCCCTCCACCTCGGTGTCCTGCTGTGTTCTTCCCTGTACCTTACCCTCCCTCCACCTGGGTGTCCTGCTGTGTTCTTCCCTGCACCTTACCCTCCCTCCACGTGGGTGTCCTGCTGTGTTCTTCCCTGCACCTACCCTCCCTCCACCTCGGTGTCCTGCTGTGTTCTTCCCTGTACCTTACCCTCCCTCCACCTGGGTGTCCTGCTGTGTTCTTCCCTGCACCTTACCCTCCCTCCACCTCGGTGTCCTGCTGTGTTCTTCCCTGTACCTTACCCTCTCATGTACACTGCCCTCTCTCTCTTCTGTCATGTTCCCCAGTTTGTCGGCCTTGAGAGCCTTATGACCTCGGTAACGGATGTCTACCCCAACGTCCTCAGAAAGGGCCACCGGAGGGAGCTTCTGCTGCTGCTCATCTGCTGTTGCTGCTGCCTGGTCGGACTCATCATGGTCACAGAGGTGAGAGGTCCCAGACACAGGTCACACATGCTCTCAAAAAGTTTCTGCTGTGTGAACAGGTAGAGGAGGGTCTCTGTTAAACTGTAAAAACACATATCAATAACATGTCTATTGAATAATGAATGTCTATTTCTCTGCAGGGTGGCCTCTACATCATACAGCTGTTTGATCATTATGTGTGCAGTGGTGCCACTCTGCTACTCCTCTCCATATGCCAGTCTTTAAGTATTGGATGGATATATGGTATGAATGGGGAAATTACATTTTGTAAATAGTAGTTCATACTTATAGTTCCTTCAACTATCCTTTTAACAACAAGGAAACTGTTCATGAGTACCCCCTATATGTCTCTGTCCAAGGTGCTGAACGTTTCTGTGACAATATAGAGGATATGATTGGCTACAGGCCCTCCTCTCTGGTGAAGTACTTTGGCTATACATCACCCCTACTATGTGCACAGTGAGTTTAAGTCAAGTGCATTTTCATCATTATTTTACTTACATTTACGGATATTATTTCACAATGCAGTTGCTTTCAGAACCTTGTGCTGTTAATATCAAAACAAGACAAGTGATAAGGCAAAACAACATATTTCGGGCATCTTTTTCCTCTTCCAGGGAACATTTGTGTTCTCGCTGCTGAAGTACAGCCCTCTGAAGTTCAACAACACCTATGTGTACCCGTGGTGGGCTTACGGGCTGGGCTGGTTCCTGGCTATGTCCTCCCTCTCTCTCATTCCCATCACCATGGTCTACAAACTGTACTGAGGACAAGGGACATTCTGGCATGTCAGTGGCATTTTAGATATTCTCTTTAATATTTAGCACTCGTGTGAAAAACTACTTATTGTTGCATTAAATGCATGAATCAAATGAATTATGACATTCTGATCAATAACGCTTGTCTATGTGTTTCTGAGCTATTCTGAGATAGATTTTGAAGATTACTTTTGCTGCTACTTGATTGTACGTATATTGATACCTCTTTGCTTCCCCAGCGCCTCCAGGCAATCTGTCGGCCAGCAGATGACCTTCCCAGGATCAGGGCTGGGATGTAATCGGGGTTGGGATGTTACATGTAATCCGTTACAAGTAAAGGATTACACAAAACCTGTAACTGTAATCATTTACTGTTACCAGCACAACCGTGCTGAGGGTGTTGCAGAACTCCCCCGAATAAAAAATAAACATTACCAGTCAAAGTGTGGACACACCTACTCATTCAAGGGTTATTCCTTATTTTTACTATTTTCTAAATTGTAGAATTATAGTGAAGACATCAAAACTATGATATAACACATATGGAATCATGTAGCAACTCAAAAAGCGTTTTAAACAAATCAAAACATATTTTGGATTCTTCAAAGTAACCACCCTTTGCCTTGATGTCAGCTTTGCACACTCTTGGCATTCTCTCAACCAGCTTCACGAGGAATGCTTTTCCAGCAGTCTTGAAGGAGTTCCACATATCCTGAGCACTTGTTGGCTGCTTTTCCTTCACTCTGCGGTCTGGAGGTGTGTTGGGTCATTGTCCTGTTGAAAAACATATGATAGTCCCACTAAGCGTAAGCCAGATGGGATGGTGTATTGCTGCAGAATACTGTGGTAGCATGCTGGTGACTTGAATTCTAAATAAATCACTGAACGTGACATCAGCAAAGCAACCGCACACCATCACACCTCCTCCTCCATGCTTCACGGTGGGAACCACGCATGCTCAGATCGTCCATTCACCTAGTCTTACAAAGACACAGCGGTTGGAGCCAAATTTAGACTCATCAGGCCAAAGGACAGATTTCAACCGGTCTAATTTCCATTGCTGGTGTTTCTTGGCACAATCAAGTCTCTTATTCTCAATGGTGTCCTTTAGTAGTGGTATCTTTGCAGCAATTCGACCATGAAGGCCTGATTCATGAGTCTCCTCTGAACAGAGGATGTTGAGATGTGTCTGTTACTTGAACTCTGTGAAGCATTCATAAGGGCTGCAATTTCTGAGACTCGTAACTCTAATGAAATTATCCTCTGCAGCAGAGGTAATTCTGGGTCTTTCTTTCCTGTGGTGGTCCTCATTAGAGCCAGTTAAATCATAGCGATTGATAACGATTGACTGGACTTGAACAAACCTTGAAATGTGACTGACCTTCATGTCGTAAAGTAATGGAATGTAATGATTTTCTTTGCTTATTTGAGCTTTTCTTGCCATAATTTGAACCAAGGATGTAGGACGATGGTCCGATGTCAGAATGGTTCAGATAATAACTACAGAATGGAGCCAACATCAGTGTGAGCTTTGGTTGCATGGTATGAACTTTGAACTCTTATTCACTACAGAAGTGATACCTCCTAGCCGTTGAGTTAGCAACAGCAGATGCAACGAGGGTTAGGAAGGAAGAGACAGAGTATCCCGTCTATCACCCAACGACGTTAATACAACGTATCAAATTGACAACCAGGGAAATTCTTCAAAGGACTTGGTTTGGCAACACGGCCTTCCATCTACCACCAACCTACCAAGCTCATCTCAGAGTAAAGATTTATTGCATTTTCCTTTTCCAAATGGCGGTAATTTAGAATGCATCAGATACTGTATTTATGATAGCACAGCTTCTCCCTGTGTCCCTCAGTCTTCCCGCACTTTCACTCAAGCCCTTTTCCTTTGTGTAACAAGCTGTCATATCTGTTCCGCCCGCTAGGGACGTTTTCCTTTATGACATAATTTGTAATCAAGTTATGATTTAATTATGTGTGTGTAATTCTGTGTGATTAGTTGGGTATTTAGTAAATAAATTATTAAACCAAATTTTGTATTGCTGATTCAAATTGTTAGCCAGGGTTCGTGCAACTTTCAGATCAGACTGAATTAAGATGACGATTGATATTGACTGCTATTGATGTAAAATATTACTAGGTCATTAAGAGTTTATTCGGAAGATAACAGCTCTATAAATATTATTTTGTGGTGCCCGACTCTCTAGTTAATTACATTTACATGATTAGCTCAATCAGGTAATAGTAATTACAGAGAAATTATTTTATAGAATAGCAGGTCATATTACTTAATCCGGCATAGCCAAAGACACGACAGCACCATATCAAAGAAAAATAAATAACAAAATGCAAAACCGCAACATGCCTCTTAATTAAAACATTAAACTGGTCCCTCTTTTCTCTCTCATCTTTATTGCCATGTTATAACCAGCAGCACACAGCAATGCTGACCATATTTAGCTTTTATGAGAGATTTACATTGAGAAATCCAAGTTGCCTCACTTTCGAGGGGCTTATGCGGTTTCTTCTCATAGTAATTATTTTTCCCATTTTCGAGAAAATCTTACATTTACATTTAAGTCATTTAGCAGACGCTCTTATCCAGAGCGACTTAGAGGGAACGGATGTTTTTCGACTATGCAGTCTCCCTGTCATGACTTTAGTAAGCTATGGGTAGACAGAGGCCTTGTTCTTCCACCATTTCAGAGGATCTGCTCCTCCAAATGGGATAGGACCTCGATTATGGTATCTGCTGAGGGATTCCTTCGTACTGCATACCCAGTTGCTCTCTCGTCAAACAGCATCCAAACAGCAGACATTTGTTGCATGACTGCTGGGGCTGTCCCTCCATGCTGCTGAGGTTAGTCTTTGAAGAGCCTCATCAATCGCTCTGGAATCACTGAAGGCCAACTTCTTCCCTGCTTGTTCCTGAATGGTATACTACATAACAGGATCAATGAGTATACCCCTCTGGTGTTCATCGTTCCCTCTTTGTTCCTGGATGGTATACTACATAACAGGATTAATGAGTATACCCCTCTGGTGTTCAGCGTTCCCTGTTTGTTCCTGGATGGTATACTACATAACAGGATTAATGAGTATACCCCTCTGGTGTTCAGCATTCCCTGTTTGTTCCTGGATGGTATACTACATAACAGGATCAATGAGTATACCCCTCTGGTGTTCATCGTTCCCTCTTTGTTCCTGGATGGTATACTACATAACAGGATCAATGAGTATACCCCTCTGGTGTTCAGCGTTCCCTCTTTGTTCCTGGATGGTATACTACATAACAGGATCAATGAGTATACCCCTCTGGTGTTCATCGTTCCCTCTTTGTTCCTGAATGGTATACTACATAACAGGATCAATGAGTATACCCCTCTGGTGTTCATCGTTCCCTCTTTGTTCCTGGATGGTATACTACATAACAGGATCAATGAGTATACCCCTCTGGTGTTCATCGTTCCCTCTTTGTTCCTGAATGGTATACTACATAACAGGATCAATGAGTATACCCCTCTGGTGTTCATCGTTCCCTCTTTGTTCCTGAATGGTATACTACATAACAGGATCAATGAGTATACCCCTCTGGTGTTCATCGTTCCCTCTTTGTTCCTGGATGGTATACTACATAACAGGAGCAATGAGTATACCCCTCTGGCATTTACCCTGCCTGGAATGGTATACTACATAACAGGATCAATGAGTATACCCCTCTGGCATTCAGCGTACCCTGCTTGTTCCTGAATGGTATACTACATAACAGGATCAATGAGTATACCCCTCTGGTGTTCAGCGTTCCCTCTTTGTTCCTGGATGGTATACTACATAACAGGATCAATGAGTATACCCCTCTGGTGTTCAGCGTTCCCTGTTTGTTCCTGGATGGTATACTACATAACAGGATCAATGAGTATACCCCTCTGGTGTTCAGCGTTCCCTCTTTGTTCCTGGATGGTATACTACATAACAGGATCAATAGTATACCCCTCTGGTGTTCATTCCCTCTTTGTTCCTGAATGGTATACTACATAACAGGATCAATGAGTATACCCCTCTGGTGTTCATCGTTCCCTCTTTGTTCCTGAATGGTATACTACATAACAGGATCAATGAGTATACCCCTCTGGTGTTCATCGTTCCCTCTTTGTTCCTGGATGGTATACTACATAACAGGAGCAATGAGTATACCCCTCTGGCATTCAGCGTACCCTGCCTGTTCCCGAATGGTATACTACATAACAGGATCAATGAGTATACCCCTCTGGCATTCAGCGTACCCTGCTTGTTCCTGAATGGTATACTACATAACAGGATCAATGAGTATACCCCTCTGGTGTTCAGCGTTCCCTCTTTGTTCCTGGATGGTATACTACATAACAGGATCAATGAGTATACCCCTCTGGTGTTCAGCGTTCCCTGTTTGTTCCTGGATGGTATACTACATAACAGGATCAATGAGTATACCCCTCTGGTGTTCAGCGTTCCCTCTTTGTTCCTGGATGGTATACTACATAACAGGATCAATTAGTATACCCCTCTGGTGTTCATCGTTCCCTCTTTGTTCCTGAATGGTATACTACATAACAGGATCAATGAGTATACCCCTCTGGTGTTCATCGTTCCCTCTTTGTTCCTGAATGGTATACTACATAACAGGATCAATGAGTATACCCCTCTGGTGTTCATCGTTCCCTCTTTGTTCCTGAATGGTATACTACATAACAGAATCAATGAGTATACCCCTCTGGTGTTCAGCGTTCCCTCTTTGTTCCTGGATGGTATACTACATAACAGGATCAATGAGTATACCCCTCTGGTGTTCAGCATTCCCTGTTTGTTCCTGAATGGTATACTACATAACAGGATCAATGAGTATACCCCTCTGGTGTTCATCGTTCCCTCTTTGTTCCTGAATGTTCTGAAGCGTTCCCTCTTTGTTCCTGGATGGTATACTACATAACAGGATCAATGAGTATACCCCTCTGGTGTTCATCGTTCCCTCTTTGTTCCTGGATGGTATACTACATAACAGGATCAATTAGTATACCCCTCTGGCGTTCTCTCCGTTAGTTTGATAAATAGCTTGATATGTCTGTTCTTGTTCTTCTCCTGTGTTTATATTTTAGGTCAGTGTTTGCTTTTATCTCATTGGGAAATAATATAAATTGATATTTGCATGCCTCATTCCATCACTCATCTGGAATTGGATAGCTCTATTGAAGTCACGGATTCTTGAAAATGTAGGCCTAACTCATAAATGCATCATAACGTTGCACCTTAAAAATCTGATTAAAGAAAGTGGGATCATCTGGGTTTGAACCTGTGATGTCAACGTGCCACAAGACTGCTAAAGCCTAGAGGAGAATAAAGGGGGAACTTGTGTACAGTACAAAATACAGTGTTGCAGGTACCCCATTCCAAAGCCTAACAATCATATGGGTTATACTGCCACTATCTGACCAGTCAGTGAAATCACAACTAATAGTATCACTTCTAGAGTATGTTCTGTTACCCTTTTTTCAAATGGTTCAAAACAAAACAAGGAGCCCAATGTCCTAGACCTCTGGAGTGGATACTGTGTGACAGGCACTGTCCCTGGGTTGCATTTACAGTGTTAAGAGGCACGAACGGAACTCATAAATAAATGATCCTGTGAACTACAGAGCTAAATACGCTCGATAAGAGGATGACAGGCTGGTGCCGTTACAGCCCCACATAGAGTCAGAGACGGAAAGAGGCTGGACCCAGACTGCTTCCCAAATGGCACCCTATACCGTAAGTAGTGCACTACTACCAATAGGGCTCCCATAGGGCTCCCATAAGGCTCTAGTCAAAAGTAGTGAACAGGGTGTCATTTGGGACACTGTCCTAAAGGCTAATGAAACAATGATAAGTAAACCTAATTATACCCAGTACCTTCCATTCTAAAGCCTTTTGGATCACCATTAATCTACATGGTGTAGCGAGTGATTAGTGGAACCACATGCTGTAATCTCCTCTCAATGCTTTTCTCTTACTCTCTCTCATGGCCATCAGTAGTTGGCTGGCAGGCAGGCTGGGGGTGCATTCCAATGACACCCTATACCCTACATGGGCCTTGGTCAAAAGTAGTGCACTAGGGTGCTATTTAGGACACAAACCTGCGCTGATGGTAGAGTAGCAATTGTTAAAATGCCCAGGTTAATCAGCATTCCCACTGGTACACTACCCTTCAGAGCCCACATAGCTTGGATGCTGTGGAATCACTCCCTGGACAAAGAGCCCAGCATAGCAGAGTGGTAAGGCTATGGGGAGATAAGGAGGCATAGACAGACAGAGACAGACAGACATACTGAACATATCTGACACAAAGCACATGACACACACACAAACACAACACACACACACACACACACACACACACACACACACACACACACACACACACACACACACACTCACACACACACACACACACACACACACACACACACACACACACACACACACACACACACACACACACACACACACACACACACACACACACACACACACACACACACACACACACTCACACTCATACAAATGCATAGTCTTTCATACTCAATGGTTAAGGGTAGACCATAAGTCATAATCACAGATGTTGATAGGCAGTGGTCAGACATGTGACCCTGTGTGATTAGTCTGACTGGTCAGACCAATCAGTAGGCAGCGGTCAGACGTGTGACCCTGTGTGATTAGTCTGACTGGTCAGAACAATCAGTAAGCAGCGGTCAGACGTGTGACCCTGTGTGATTAGTCTGACTGGTCAGAACAATCAGTAGGCAGCGGTCAGACGTGTGACACTGTGTGATTAGTCTGACTGGTCAGAACAATCAGTAGGCAGCGGTCAGACGTGTGACACTGTGTGATTAGTCTGACTGGTCAGAACAATCAGTAGGCAGCGGTCAGACGTGTGACCCTGTGTGATTAGTCTGACTGGTCAGAACAATCAGTAGGCAGCGGTCAGACGTGTGACCCTGTGTGATTAGTCTGACTGGTCAGAACAATCAGTAGGCAGCGGTCAGACATGTGACACTGTGTGATTAGTCTGACTGGTCAGATCAATCAGTAGGCAGCGGTCAGACATGTGACCCTGTGTGATTAGTCTGACTGGTCAGAACAATCAGTAGGCAGCGGTCAGACATGTGACCCTGTGTGATTAGTCTGACTTTTCAGAACAATCAGTAGGCAGCGGTCAGACATGTGACCCTGTGTGATTAGTCTGACTGGTCAGAACAATCATTAGGCAGCAGTCAGACATGTGACCCTGTGTGATTAGTCTGACTTTTCAGAACAATCAGTAGGCAGCGGTCAGACATGTGACCCTGTGTGATTAGTCTGACTGGTCAGAACAATCAGTAGGCAGCAGTCAGACATGTGACCCTGTGTGATTAGTCTGACTGGTCAGAACAATCAGTAGGCAGCGGTCAGACATGTGACCCTGTGTGATTAGTCTGACTTTTGAACAATCTGGTCAGACATGTGACCCTGTGTGATTAGTCTGACTGGTCAGAACAATCAGTAGGCAGCGGTCAGACGTGTGACCCTGTGTGATTAGTCTGACTGGTCAGAACAATCAGTAGGCAGCAGTCAGACATGTGACCCTGTGTGATTAGTCTGACTGGTCAGAACAATCAGTAGGCAGCGGTCAGACATGTGACCCTGTGTGATTAGTCTGACTTTTCAGAACAATCAGTAGGCAGCGGTCAGACGTGTGACCCTGTGTGATTAGTCTGACTGGTCAGAACAATCAGTAGGCAGCGGTCAGACGTGTGACCCTGTGTGATTAGTCTGACTGGTCAGAACAATCAGTAGGCAGCGGTCAGACATGTGACCCTGTATGATTAGTCTGACTGGTCAGAACAATGGTGTTGTACAGAGCATAGAAATATGATGACGAGAAGGGAAATGTTGCATTAAAAATAATGCCATAATGGGTAGATTATATTTCTATGTTACTGAGCTACTGGTTTGTGTAACAAACCGTTGGACAAGTCCTCGGAGGAAGAGATCTCGTCTTCACAAGAACTGTTGTAGCTGCAGGTCACTGCACTAAATCACACACACACACACACACTCACTCTGTCCATCTGGATAATGTTCAGACTGCCGCCATTCATAGGCCCTTCGTGGCATCAGGGGAATTCGGGATCCCTCCACACCCCTTTATACCTTCTCTCTCCCTCTCTCCTTCTATTTCTCTGCGTAACAATTAAACACCACATGGAAAACATATTCTTATGGTTCATTGGCTTGTATAGCTCTTAATTAGAAAACGGGCCTTGGCAGTGGGGGTGTTCCGGCAGGGGTCTGAAGAAGTAAAGAATATAGCCTGTCACTGTTGGCCATTAAACACACTTTATTTCTATTAGCCCAGTTATCCGCCGCTCTGGGACTTTTGAAACCACGGTGGTTAATTAGGAAAAAAAAACAGAACAATGTTACATGTCTTTAAACTCGACTTGAAACTGCACCTTATGCATCTACACAGCAGCACTTGTTCACTTGACAGACAGAATGGTCACTTCTGCTATGTAGTCCAATTTGATTTAGTCAGTTTACTGCACAGTGGAGTGTTTTCATTGGGAGAGTCGGCAGTATGTCTGGATGGATAAACAATAACTGGATATAGTCTGCTTTGGTTATACTTTGCAGGATAAAGGTGACACATGTTTTATGTTTCCCTAAAGCCAATCCCATCTCCACTAGTCAATGGTTTGTACTGAGTTGTTTCCAGGAGCTGGGCTAGTACATGGCAATTGCTGTTCACACTCATATCAATGTTTTCTTGTTCTCTTTGGAAGCTTTTGGAAACGATGTCCTTCAACATTGAGTTAGAATCCCTAGTGACATTACTTGTCTCGGGATAACGTGTTGAGTTTACCACTGGTGACATCCTAAAAAACAGACCAAGCGCAACCTCAGAAGAAAAGACTGAATTTCGGAACTCCGGAAATAAAGTCTTAAACTCCAGAATTCAATCTTTCTGCGATTTCATGCCCATTCGGCTCATTCTGCTAGGTGGGGTATAGAGTTCGGCCCTCTCCTAAAACCCAATGAGGGTTTTAACGATGGGCCGTAAATCATTTGGACAGAGGCCTGCACCCCGTCACTGACCCGCATCTGGACAGCATCTGGGGTCACAGGGTCACTCTGACAAGTGCTAAACCATCTGGAGACTTCCTGCTGGAGTGGACAGAGAGGACAGAGAGGAGAGAGGGATGGAGGGGATTAGGATGGGAGCAGGAAATAAAGGGGAAATATATTGATGTGAAAAGCGACAATAACAAATAAAGTATATTAATTCAAGTCTATCATCTATTCATCATATACACTTTTGTTTTGAAATACTCTGAAAGTTTGTCTCCACCACATATGTTGTACCAAAGTAGCCTTTCACATACGGGTCTGCTCCCTTTACCCTCAGACTCCAGCAGCCTCACAGTTTTCACTGGTAACAGAGAGGGCTAGGATCAATATTTATTTTACTAGGCAAGTCAGTTAAGAACAAATTATTATTTTCATTGACAGCCTAGAAACAGTGGGTTAACTGCCTGTTCAGGGGCAGAACGACAGATTTGTACCTTGTCAGCTAAGGGATTTGAACTTGCAACCTTCCGGTTCCAAGTCCAACGCTCTAACCACTAAGCTAACCTGCCGCCCCTTACATCCATGTAATTTGTTATCAATTATCTGTCCTTCAGTTTTCACATCCTACCCAACTCTCCATCTCCTCCCCCTCCTCCCCTTCAATCTCCCCACTTTCTTCCTCCACGTTGCTCCGGCATACGTCCTCATCACTTGATTAACGTCCCTCCTCGCCTCCATAACCCTCATCTTTTTTTCTATCCACCACTGACAAACACTTCCCTCTGTTTCCAGGGCCTTGTTGACATCCTTGACCAATGACCCTCATACTGAGTGGACATTGGTTACCCAAGAACTCGGCTAGACAAAGCATTTCAAGTGTCTCAAGCAACTTGGAGCATTGGGTGCTTTGTGCCCTCCTGAGAGCTCTCTCTCTCCTCTCCCTTCTCTCTCTTCTCTTGTGGTCCTGGGATGTTTTTCACCTGTTTTCTTTCGCCCGACACCCTTTAACCCAATTGCCTGTCATCTTAAAGCCACTTGTTTTCTGGTCTGGAATGTTGTTTTTGACTCTTCATCCTGTTTCCCAGTGGAAACTAAAAAGGTCCTTTCAGTTGCTGCATGAGAGAGAGAGAGAGAGAGAGAGAGAGAGAGAGAGAGAGAGAGAGAGAGAGAGAGAGAGAGAGAGAGAGAGAGAGAGAGAGAGAGAGAGAGAGAGAGAGAGAGAGAGAGAGAGAGCGGGCGGGCGGATGGGCGGGCGGGAGAATAACAACATTATGACTGGATAACAGTTTGACTGGATAACAGTATGACTGGATAACAGTTTGACTGGATAACAGTATGTCTGGATAACAGTATGTCTGGATAACAGTATGTCTGGATAACAGTTTGACTGGATAACAGTATGTCTGGATAACAGTATGTCTGGATAACAGTATGACTGGATAACAGTTTGACTGGATAACAGTGACTGGATAACAGTTTGACTGGATAACAGTATGTCTGGATAACAGTATGTCTGGATAACAGTATGTCTTGATAACAGTTTGACTGGATAACACGATGTCTGGATTACAGTATGACTGGATAACAGTTTGACTGGATAACAGTTTGACTGGATAACAGTGACTGGATAACAGTTTGTCTGGATAACAGTATGTCTGGATAACAGTTTGACTGGAAAACAGTATGTCTGGATAACAGTTTCATTGGATAGCAGTTTGACTGGATTACAGTATGTCTGGATAACAGTATGTCTGGATAACAGTATGTCTGGATAACAGTTTGACTGGATAACTGTATGACTGGATATCAGTATGTCTGGATAACAATATGACTGGATAACAGTTTGACTGGATAACTGTATGACTGGATAACAGTTTGACTGGATAACAGTTTGACTGGATAACAGTATGACTGGATAACAGTTTGTCTGGATAACAGTTTGACTGGATAACAGTATGTCTGGATAACAGTTTGACTGGATAACAGTTTGACTGGAAAACAATATGTCTGGATAACAGTTTGACTGGATAACAGTTTGACTGGATAACAGTATGTCTGGATAACAGTATGTCTGAATAACAGTTTGACTGGATAACAGTTTGACTGGATAACAGTTTGACTGGATAACAGTATGACTGGATAACAGTTTGACTGGATAACAGTTTGACTGGATAACAGTTTGACTGGATAACAGTTTGTCTGGATAACAGTTTGACTGGAAAACAGTATGTCTGGATAACAGTTTCACTGGATAACAGTTTGACTGGATAACAGTTTGACTGGATAACAGTATGTCTGGATAACAGTATGTCTGAATAACAGTTTGACTGGATAACAGTATGTCTGGATAACAGTTTGACTGGATAACAGTTTGACTGGAAAACAGTATGTCTGGATAACAGTTTCACTGGATAACAGTATGTCTGGATAACAGTATGTCTGAATAACAGTATGTCTGGATAACAGTATGTCTTGATAACAGTTTGACTGGATAACAGTATGTCTGGATAACAGTATGCCTGGATAACAGTTTGACTGGATAACAGTTTGACTGGATAACAGTGACTGGATAACAGTTTGACTGGATAACAGTATGACTGGATAACAGTATGACTGGATAACAATATGACTGGATAACAGTTTGACTGGATAACAGTATGTCTGGATAACAGTTTGACTGGATAACAGTTTGACTGGAAAACAGTATGTCTGGATAACAGTTTCACTGGATAACAGTATGTCTGGATAACAGTATATCTGAATAACAGTATGTCTGGATAACAGTATGTCTTGATAACAGTTTGACTGGATAACAGTATGTCTGGATAACAGTATGCCTGGATAACAATTTGACTGGATAACAGTTTGACTGGATAACAATATGACTGGATAACAGTTTGACTGGATAACAATATGTCTGGATAACAGTATGACTGGATAAAAGTTTGAATCGATAACTGTATGACTGGATAACAGTTTGACTGGATAACAGTATGACTGGATAACATTTTGACTGGATAACTGTACGAATCAATAACTGTATGACTGGATAACAATATAACTGGATAACTGTATGACAGTATAACTGGATAACATTATGACTGAATAACAGTATTATTTGATAATATTGTGACTGGATAACAGTATGACTGTATGACTGGATAACAGTTTGACTGGATAACAGTTTGACTGGATGACCGTATGATAGGTTAATGGATAACTGGATAACTGGTGCGCGATGAGACACGGATTTCCCTCCCGGCCAAACCCTCCCTCATCCGGATAACAATATGACTGGATAACAGTTTGACTGGATAACAATATGTCTGGATAACAGTATGACTGGATAAAAGTTTGAATCGATAACTGTATGACTGGATAACAGTTTGACTGGATAACAGTATGACTGGATAACATTTTGACTGGATAACTGTACGAATCAATAACTGTATGACTGGATAACAATATCTGGATAACTGTATGACAGTATAACTGGATAACAGAGCCTGGGCAGTATTATTTGATAAAACCCAGAGTTTCTGGTGGCACAGCTGATGCTGCTGTACAGCGCCCTTAACCACTGCGCGACACGTGAGGCCCAGATAGTGTTTTAAAGCAAATTTCTGCTGCAATGGTGAAGATGTGATCAACACATGTTGATGATTTAGTTCCTGAACTATTTCTAACTACTCTGGTAGGTTGACTGTTAACCTGAACCAGGTTGCAGACATTGACCTTGACTACACCATATCTGTCTCGCAGCTGTGGCCCCTGTCTTCGCCTCACCCCTCCCAATAGCCTGCAGGTAGAGACTGAATAAACTGACAAGACAGAGTCTGGGGTCCTGACACCTCATTGGCTGCCTGCATGTGTTCATGGACAATGTGGCCCCTCAGTGATCGTTACAAAGGGCCCAGGGCACTGTAGGACGTCCCCATATGATCTCCCTTCTGTCTGGGGCTCTGGTCAACAGTAGTGCACTATATGGATAATAGGTTGTGTTAAGAGACACAGCCTCTGCATCTCTTGATGTGACAGTGACTGTGTTTATGAAGATGTCTAATGTCTATGTCTTATTTGCAACATATTTGGCCAATCAATGGAGGTTCTTTTACCATGGCATTTCTGAGCAGGAAGTATCTGGTATCAGGGAGGTGGAGATGTGTTCTGGAGGCGGCAGGTGGATGGCAGAGGCAGTGTCTGTTGTGTCTGTTGTGTGTTCTCCTCATTCCTTCCTCCTATAGCATGCGGAACCACCAGCTGCCCCACCAAGAACCACAGAGAGGTCAATGCACCCACATTCACTTTACTCCTTTGGAAAAAGTGTCAGGATTTGGCCAGGGTTGTTCCGGATTTTGGTCACTAGATGCCCCCATTGTGCTTTTTGACCTTTTGTTTTCCCTTGATCCCCTTTATTATTTGCACCATGTGCCTCGTTTCCCCTGATTGTATTTAAACCCTTAGTTTCCCTCAGTTCTTTGCTCTGTGGTTGTATGTTAGCACCCAGCCCTAGTATTCTGTGAACTCTTGTTGATCCCGGTAGAGTCTCTTGTGGAATTCTGTTTTTTGTTCTTGTTTATTTATTTTTGAGTATCTTTTGAGGCTTTTTATGCTATACCTACCACCTTGTGGATTTACCTTTTTGTCTTGGAGGATTACCTTTGTTCTTGTGGAATTTCTTTTGAGGTTGTGGAGTTACATGTTTTACTGAAGAACTTCTCTTTTTACTTCATTAAATACACCGTCTCAAGTACTGCTGTGTCTGCCTCATCTTCTGGGTTTTGCCGACTATTCGTGGCTCAGTTGGTTAAGTGATTGTTTCTCACTCCGGAGACCCGGGTTCGTAACCGGGTCCTGACACAAATACAGAGCCAAGAACTGAGGGAAACTAAGGGTTTAAATACAATCAGGGGAAACGAGGCACAGGTGCAAATAATAATGGTGATCAAGGGAAAACAAAAGGTCAAAAAGCACAATGGGGGCATCTAGTGACCAAAAACCGGAACAACCCTGGACAAATCCTGACAGAAAGGTTGGCGCAGCGTGACGGACTATGCCATCCAGTTCCGCACGGTGGCAGCAGCGAGTGGCTGGAACAACGAGGTGCTCACTGTGTGCTTTCTGAAAGGCCTTTCCGACACTATCCAAGATGAACTGGCCCCTCGGGAACCACCGGACAATCTCGAGTCCCTGATCAAGTTGGCCTCACGCATTGACCAGCGTCTGAGAGAGAGAGAACTCAACCGTAGACCTCTGGCCCCTATCAGTCCCAGCTCCGAGTCCCCACCTTTATCCTCGCTGGCTCCACCGGAACCCATGCAGATTGGACGCATCTCCCAGGCTGAGAGAGACCGCCGGATGAGGGAGCGATGCTGTCTATATTGCGGCAAACCGGGCCATTTCCGTTCCACGTGTCCCGGGCTCCAGGGAAACGCTCTGTCCCGTACAGACCGGGGGAAACTGTAACGGGAAACATAACCTCCTCCCATCCGTCCAACTCCCGTCTGCTCATTCCAGTCACCCTTTCCTGGGACAACCACAAGCTTCACCTTCAAGCCTTAGTAGACTCTGGAGCCGCAGGTAACTTCATGGATGGTGTCTGGGCGAAGGAGAATGGCGTTCCCTCTGAACCTCTAAGTGACCCCATGAGGGTTACTACATTGGATGGAAGCCCTTTGAGATCTGGACTTGTCACTACCTCCTTGCGACTTTCAGTTTCACAACACCAGGAATTGATGAACTTTCATTTGATCTCCTGTTCCGAGTTCCCTCTCGTCCTTGGATACCCCTGGCTTCAACCAACTGAGCCACGAATAGTCGGCAGAACCCAAAAGATGAGGCAGACACAGCAGTACTTGAGACGGTGTATTTAATGAAGTAAAAAGAGAAGTTCTTCAGGAAAACATTTAACTCCACAACCTCAAAAGAAACTCCACAAGAACAAAGGTAATCCTCCAAGACAAAAAGGTAAATCCACAAGGTGGAAGGTATAGCATAAAAAGCCTCAAAAGATACTCAAAAATAAATAAACAAGAACAAAAAACAGAATTCCACAAGAGAGTCTACTGGGATCAACAAGAGTTCACAGAATACTATGGATGGGTGCTAACATACAAACACAGAGCAAAATACTGAGGGAAACTAAGGGTTTAAATACAATCAGGGGAAACGAGGCACAGGTGCAAATAATAATGGGGATCAAGGGAAAACAAAAGGTCAAAAAGCACAATGGGGGCATCTAGTGACCAAAAACCGGAACAACCCTGGCCAAATCCTGACAAAAAGCCTTAGTTTCTAGCAAAGAACAGCTAGTGTACAGCTAACTAAGTAAGTTAATTGTTCCGTCCCACGGTTAGCCAATATGTTTTCATAGCTAGCTGAGGTTGTGTACCGTTAGTAATCGGTCACTCCTACCCTATTTTGCTAGGCATGGTAGTGCCAGACACGTGTCTTTGCAAATGACAATGTCTACAGTTTCGGTTTACAAGAAAAGCAGAATAAAAGAGAGAATGTAAGGAAAGCAGAATAAAAGAGAGAATGTAAGGAAAGCAGAATAAAAGAGAGAATGTAAGGAAAGCAGAATAAAAGAGAGAATGTACGGAAAGCAGAGTAAAAGAGAGAATGTAAGGAAAGCAGAATAAAAGAGAGAATGTAAGGAAAGCAGAATAAAAGAGAGAATGTAAGGAAAGCAGAGTAAAAGAGAGAATGTAAGGAAAGCAGAGTAAAATAGAGAATGTAAGGAAAGCAGAAAAAAAGAGAGAATGTAAGGAAAGCAGAGTAAAAGAGAGAATGTAAGGAAAGCAGAATAAAAGAGAGAATGTAAGGAAAGCAGAATAAAAGAGAGAATGTAAGGAAAGCAGAATAAAAGAGAGAATGTAAGGAAAGCAGAGTAAAAGAGAGAATGTAAGGAAAGCAGAATAAAAGAGAGAATGTAAGGAAAGCAGAATAAAAGAGAGAATGTAAGGAAAGCAGAGTAAAAGAGAGAATGTAAGGAAAGCAGAATAAAAGAGAGAATGTAAGGAAAGCAGAGTAAAAGAGAGAATGTACGGAAAGCAGAGTAAAATAGAGAATGTAAGGAAAGCAGAATAAAAGAGAGAATGTAAGGAAAGCAGAAAAAAAGAGAGAATGTAAGGAAAGCAGAAAAAAAGAGAGAATGTAAGGAAAGCAGAATAAAAGAGAGAATGTAAGGAAAGCAGAATAAAAGAGAGAATGTAAGGAAAGCAGAATAAAAGAGAGAATGTAAGGAAAGCAGAAAAAAAGAGAGAATGTAAGGAAAGCAGAGTAAAAGAGAGAATGTAAGGAAAGCAGAATAAAAGAGAGAATGTACGGAAAGCAGAGTAAAATAGAGAATGTAAGGAAAGCAGAATAAAAGAGAGAATGTAAGGAAAGCAGAAAAAAAGAGAGAATGTAAGGAAAGCAGAGTAAAAGAGAGAATGTAAGGAAAGCAGAATAAAAGAGAGAATGTAAGGAAAGCAGAATAAAAGAGAGAATGTAAGGAAAGCAGAATAAAAGAGAGAATGTAAGGAAAGCAGAGTAAAAGAGAGAATGTAAGGAAAGCAGAATAAAAGAGAGAATGTAAGGAAAGCAGAGTAAAAGAGAGAATGTAAGGAAAGCAGAGTAAAAGAGAGAATGTAAGGAAAGCAGAATAAAAGAGAGAATGTAAGGAAAGCAGAGTAAAATAGAGAATGTAAGGAAAGCAGAAAAAAAGAGAGAATGTAAGGAAAGCAGAAAAAAAGAGAGAATGTAAGGAAAGCAGAGTAAAATAGAGAATGTACGGAAAGCAGAGTAAAATAGAGAATGTAAGGAAAGCAGAGTAAAATAGAGAATGTAAGGAAAGCAGAAAAAAAGAGAGAATGTAAGGAAAGCAGAGTAAAAGAGAGAATGAAAGGAAAGCAGAATAAAATACCCCCTTGTCTCTCTTTCTCTCTGAGAGGCCATAAGTATCCTAGTACCCAACGACCTCTTGAGAGCTCACCCTGCCACTTTCTCTTTTTTAACTGTGGCCTGACAATGAGCTCGCACCTCTTTTCACCGGCCGATAAAATCAGTCATTAACCTTGTAAAATCACATTGTCTTTAAGAAAGGGGAGTGGTTGGGAGGAGGCATTCATCTCAATAGAGCGTTTCAGGGTGTAGAGAATTACCTTCATATGGCCAGAGGAACGCCTGGGTCTCAATTAGATGTATAACAGAGAGAGAAGGGGAACAATTTGGCTGGTCCCTATTAGCAGATGAAAGGGCTATTCTCTATTCTTCCTCTGGTCCTGGTGGTGGTTTAAGTTGTGGAAAACCCCTGGGTTCCTTCAGCAGGAGGAGTGACTTGGGCTGATTCCCAATTAGAACCCCATACCCTATATAGTGCCCTACTTTTCAACAGAGCCCTATGGACACTGGTCAAAAGTAATGCACTACATAGAGAATAGGGTGCCCTTTGGGATGCAGACAGGTGGGAAATGGGTGTGGAGGAGAGACAATGGGTTTAGATATCTCCTGTCACAAAGTCCTACAGAGCCCTTTGGTCCAATAAATTACCACTATAGAGAAGGTAATGGGAGAACGATTAGAATGGATTTAATATTAGAATTTTTGTTGTTGTAATTTTTACCACCATTTTGTCCCCAATTTTGTAATTACCATCCTGTCCCATCACTGCAACTCCACAATGGGCTCAGGGGATATGAAGGTTGAGTCCTGCGTCCTCTGAAACATGATCCGCCAAGCCACTCGCTTCTTAACAACCACTCGCTTAACCTGGAAGCCAGCTGCACTAATGTGTCAGAGGAAACACAGTTCAACTGATGACCAAAGTCAGCCTGCAGGTGAGACTCCTGGTCATGGGATCAAACCCCAGACTGTAGCGATACTGCAACACTGCGATGCAGTGCCTTAGACCGCTGAACCACTCGGTAGGCCCCCTAAAGGACTTATTCTATAGCTAATTTCATTTGCCTATCATTTTCTGTCCTTGAGCAGAGGAAAAGTACTTTCTCATGCTGTAAATCATATATTGTGGAGATCATTGGCTGAAGTTGGAGACTTTTATCTCCCTCACCAACTTCAAACATCTGCTATCTGAGCAGCAAACCGATCGCTGCAGCTGTACATAGTCTATCGGTAAATAGCCCACCCAATTTACCTACCTCATCCCCATACTGTTCATATTTATTTACTTTTCTGCTCTTTTGCACACCAGTATCTCTACCTGTACATGACCATCTGATCATTTATCACTCCAGTGTTAATCTGCTAAATTGTAATTATTCACCTACCTCCTCATGCCTTTTGCAAACAATGTATATAGACTCTCTTTTTTAATTTTTTTCTACTGTGATATTGACTTGATAATTGTTTACTCCATGTATAACTCTGTGTTGTCTGTTCGCACTGCTATGCTTTATCTTGGCCAGGCCGCAGTTGTAAATGAAAACTTGTTCTCAACTAGCCTACCTGGTTAAATAAAAGTCAAATAAAAAAAATGGAGAGTCTCTCTTTCACACAGATACCGTTGGGGTTCACAGTGCACTTTTGTTTCAGAGAAAATGTTTGACAAAAACATCAAAACAATATGGTCAAATGCAATAGCTCCTACCTAACCCTAGGAACAAGGCACAGATGCTCCCCCCAAAAAGAAAGGTGGTCTTTATACTGTACTGTATTCAGAATGTTTTTCATCTCTACCCCCAAACCAGTGTAACAGTCATCTAGGGATCCCACTTAGAATGCTGTGGTGTTCCAGAGGTTCTAGAGGGGGAATTCCCAAACTTGGTCCCCCCCCCCGGGGAACCATCATATAAAACGATAGTAAAAAAAAACATACAATTTCCACTTATCAGAAATGAAAAGGTGCAGTAGTCAAATGATAAATGTCATGGAATTTAAGCACTCTGCGGGTGATAGACGTAGGCACAAAATAAAATGAAATGAGCATCATTAAACTAAAATAAAAAGTGACAGAGGCAGGGGGTTCTTGCCATACAAAGGCGGCACTTCTTTCTGGCTGGTTCTATATTGTGTGTGAGTTATTACCTCTAGACTGAGTCAAATAAAGTCCTAAACACAGGCGTGTTTGAGGGGACCATGACCATGATGCATAGACCGAAGGTCCTCAATTACTCAGTCTTACCCATAGAGATCCTTTTAAATGACTAGAGGGACTATGTCATAAACCCTCAAAGTTCCACAATGTGGTCAAATGGCAGCCATATTGGTAAGGGAGAAATCAAAACCAGTCTATTTGGAATGAATGGCAATAGAGGCATAATCCAGATTGCATTTATGCAGGAAAATAAAAGTAAGGCATGTGATATGTGTAACGAGTGCGCTGAGAGCCAGGAAGCAAGTTCAGGGAGTGAGTGTTTTAATAAATAAACACAACTAAATGCAAAACAGGAAACGCAAACAAAGCACATGACACTGAAACAGAAACAATGATACCTGGGGAAAGGACCAAAAGGAGTGACATGTATAGGGCAGGTAATCAAGGAGGCGATGGAGTCCAGGTGTGTCTGAAGGTGACAGGTGTGTGCCATAACGAGCAGACTAGTGACCTGGAGGCCGAAGAGGTAGCAAACTTGACAATATGTCAGAAATTGTGTAAAATAAGTATTGTCAACCTAAAATAAATAAAGAATTTACAGGTTTTACGAAAACTTTCTTTATACTGTAAATATTCTCTAAAATATGTGTAAACACATCATACATGTCTACATGTAGGTTTTCTTGGAAGGCTGCAATTGCTTTTATATCATAAAATATCAGTACTTGTTGCATTTGCAACTTTTCTAAGTCTCATCATCAACTGATGTTAGTCAGGGTATGGCTGTAGACTGACTGTATTGTTCAAATTAAATGTTGGCATATTGGCAATTAATTTAGAATAACTGTCTGGCAGGGTAGCTCACAAGATACAGTGTGGATAAATTCTATTAATTATTACAAATACAGAACTGGCAAATTATGGTTGACTAACTCCCTGACCAAAATGGCAGAGATTTATCCCATCATCCATTCTAGAATTCTAATGACTAATTCTATGGGCTCACCTCACCGCTGCCTAAGCTTCACCCCCCTACCCCGCGCCAACTCAACTACCCCATGCCACTCATGATTTGTAGTTGCCAAATTAGGACCCAATTAGAAGCAATCTGCCTTACTTTGTAACATTTATTACCATCAGGATTTGATTAAGCACCAACAAGGTGTACTCTGATTGTTCTGTCAGTGGGTGAAGCCTAACTCTTATGGTTGTTAACCGTTTCTACACACGACAGAAACCTTCAGGAACCAGCAATTGCCTTATTTTGTTTTGGACAAACTGTTGTGTAGAAATGTATAGTGTAGAAAATGGAGATCAATTATGTGGAGCTTGTGCGTTACGGCTCGCAAAAACCACGTCTTGTTCAAGGCTACCTACTTAACTGGTGAGTAGCGTCTGATCCTCGGTTAAAGTTCAGCTATGTTTGGTGTCACACACACACTTGCACACAAAAGGCTATTTTCCTTTAAATCAGCCCAGTACAGTATAGTTGTGTCTGTAATTATTACAGCTGTTCTGCATATATTATTCACAATTTGATTAAAGGTGAATTTCACTCTGGCTCTGCCATGGCATATAGTCATTACTATATTAACAACATTACATTTTTATCATAAACATCACAATTATCCAAACTACAAGCTAGAATTAGCACATTTTCATTTCACTGGTAGATTCAGGAAGTTTCAAATCCCTGTGAAATTGTCTGCACATAGTGAACCACAAAATGCGGCATTCGTAGCAAATGCTAATCTCGCCCACTAGGTAAAGGGGGGGGCGTGGCCACAAGTGTGACAAATGGCATTGTTTACTTCGAACGGTCAACACACAGTGATCTCAGAACTTCTCTTGGCACGATTTGTTTGAAAACATTTGTTTTCAATGACTGCTTGCGGCAATCAAAACTGATGCCGTGACCAAAGATTATCAGAGGGATTTTCAGGCTGAACTGATGAGGAATCCATTTTGACTACAGTTAGAAAGTGATGTGATGCCATAAAATGTTTTTCCTTCACAACAAAACAGATGGTTCTTAATTAGAGAACCTAACATTAGCTAGTTTGATAGCCTAGCTGGGTAAGTTTGCTAGCTAGATAACATTACAGTCATGTATTGAACTCTGATAGCCAGCTATCTTTTGGTATACACACTGTCAATGATTTCCCCTACGCCATAGTAGTCACTGCTGGACTGGTAGCTACTTTCAGCAGAGTAAACTTGTTTGTTTGTTCATTCTATTTATGACTGACATTAGCTAACATAAGCTGGCTAACATTACTCATTATCTCAATTTGGTTGCCATCTATTCCACCTTCGTCTGGAAAACACTCTGTTACTAAAAATAGAATTGTCAATGTAACTAACACACTCTGATTTTGATGAATGTGTATAAATTGTTTATGGTTGATTAGTTGATTCTCAGCCAGTCTCAGCTGGCTAGTGATCTTGCTACCCATTTAGTGACGTTAGTTAGCTAACAGCAAGCTGACAATACTGAAATGTCCATGTTAAGTATGCTTAGCTAGCCAGTCCAATGTAGATCGATACAATTTGTGGGGTGGTTAAATTGTGCATACATGCACATTTTGTTGTAGGTGATACAAAATCTGATTCCACCAACATGTGCTTCCATCCTCTAGCTCTGAACAAGGTGAACCTAAGTTGGCCAACATATTTACAAGCTGATGGCTTGTAAAGATTGCTCAATTTACAGTAAGCGTGACATACATGAATTGGGAGGTGTTTGTATGGTTTGTGTTTCTGTTATGGGGTTACAGGTGGTTAGATTTAGCCTGAGGGTCACAGAGTACCTTCCAGACAATGTAATCAATTTAGTGTACTTCTCTTTTTAAATCTTATTATAGTTAAAAGTTATCTATAGTCATTCCACAGTGCCCTACTGAAAAATACAAAAAAAAGCTAGCCCCTCTCCCAAACAAATATTCTCTAATCCTAAACCTTTGCATAGGGACAAGACCATACAATTGAGCCTATTTAAGTAGACAGACAGTATTTAGCAAAAGCCATGTCTATAAAGCATGGTTAGGCAAGTATTTGTATGGTAAAGCCTGCTTCATTTTTAGGTATTTGCAACAGTAAATGTTGTATTATTGTTTCTCCTCACTGTTTGGTAGTAAACTTAGCTAGATAGCTTGCTGGATATGCAATACTTGTTATTTACATGCACTGCCGTTCAAAAGTTTGGGATCTCTTAGAAATGCCCTTGTTTATGAAAGAAAGATAGATGAAAAGCACATTTTTTTGTCCATTAAAATAACATCAAATTGATCAGAAATACAGTGTAGGCATTATTAATGTTGTAAATGACTATTGTAGCTGGAAACGGGTGATTGTTAATGGAATATCTACATAGGCGTACAGAGGCCCATTATCAGCAACCATCACTCCTGTGTTCCAATGGCACGTTGTGTTAGCTGATCCAAGTTTATCATTTTAAAGGCTAATTGACCATGAGAAAACCTGTTGTACTGATTAAAGAAACAATACAACTGGTCTGCTTTAGACGAGTTCAGTATCTTGAGCATCAGTATTTGTGGGTTTGATTACTGGCTCAAAATGGCCAGAAACAAAGTACTTTCTTCTGAAACCATATCTCAGACTGGCCAATAAAAAAAAAAAAACAAGATGGGCAAACGAACATAGACACTGGACAGAGGGACTCTGCCTAGAAAGCCAACATCAGTCGCTTCTTCACTGTTGACATTGAGACTGGTGTTTGTGGGTACTATTTAATGAAGATGCCAGTTGAGGAATTGTGAGGTGTCTGATTCTCAAACTAGACACTCTAATGTACTTGTCTTCTTGCTCCGTTGTGTACACGGTGTTGTAATAGATTGTCACGCCTTGGTCATAGTATTTTGTGGTTTCGTTATATATTTGGTCAGGCCAGGGTGTGACATGGGTTTATTTTGTTGTATTTTGTATTGGGGTTTTGTAGTTATTGGGATTGCGGCTGAGTAGGGGTGTAGCATAGGTTTGGCTGCCTGAGGCGGTTCTCAATCAGAGTCAGGTGATTATCGTTGTCTCTGATTGGGAACCATATTTAGGTAGCCGGGGTTTCACTGTGTATTTCGTGGGTGATTGTTCCTGTCTCTGTGTAGTTTCACCAGATAGGCTGTAATTAGATTTCACATTCCGTTTGTTGTTTTTGTATTTATAAGTTATTTCATGTGTCGCTATATTCATCATTAAAGAACATGAGTAACCACCACACTGCATTTTGGTCCGACTCTCTTTCGACAAACGAACGCCGTTACATAGATCTTCAGTTTCTTGGAAATTTCTTGCAGAGAATTGCCTTCATTTCTCAGAACAAGAATAGACTGACAAGTTTCAGAAGAAACTTATTTCTTTCTGGTCATTTTGAGCCTGTAATCGAACCCACAAATGCTGATGCTCAAGATATCTAATCTAAAGAAGGCCAGTTGTATTATGTATTTAATCAGCACAACAGGTCCTACAGCTCTGTCACACGCTGGTATGTACACAGTCAATGGTAGGCTTCAATGGGACTCGTATGGTAGGTACTCTTATAGCTCATCTCTTGGCTGTAATTATGTAGACAATTTTATCACTGACCTCAACCAAGAGTCTCTCAGAGCATTCACAGTCAGTCCACTGACACCCCTTTCAGATCACAGCAAAACCACAGTCTACTTGAACAGAGCAATACTCAATTATGAGGGATCAAAGCCAAAGGAACTCAATAATATTAAGACATGCTCTAGAAAGTAGTGTGGAAACCTACTAAAAACAATTAGGCAAGAACAAATTCAATCCCTTCTAGACAACTTCCTGGAAAAAAACATACTACTTTAATAGTGAATGAATAACCTTGGCAGTAGAAAACCTTAAATATATATTTGACCTCTCAGCTTCCAAATGAAATGTAAAATTTTCAAACACTGAAGAAAATTTACCTCAGCGATTGGACCTTTTTTTCAATTTTTGCCCTAAATGACATAATCTAACTGCCCATAGCTCAGGACGTGAACCAAGGATATGCATATTCTTGATAGCATTTGAAAGGAAACACTTTGACTTTTGTGAAATGGTTAAATTAAGGAGAATATAACACATTAAATCTGGTAAAAGATCATATAAAGAAAAAAAAACATGTTTCTTTTGTTCGATCATATTTGAAATGCAAGAGAAAGGCCACAATGTATTTCTCCAGTTTAGGAACAATTTAGATTTTGGCCACTAGATGTGCAAAGTTTTAAACGGATCAAATGACCCATTGCATTTATGTTCAAAATGTTGATTCAAAGTCTGCCCAAATGTGCCTAATTGGTTTATTATTACATTTTCAAGTTCATAACTGTGCACTCTCCTCAAACAATAGCATGGTGTTATTTCTGTCACGCCCTGGTCGAAGTATTTTGTGTTTTTCTTCATGTATTTGGTCAGGCCAGGGTGTGACATGGATTTTTGTATGTGGTGTGTAGCTTAGTGGGGTTGTAGCTTAGTGGGGTGTTCTAGGAAAGTCTATGGCTGTCTGAAGTGGTTCTCAATCAGAGGCCGGTGGTTATCGTTGTCTCTGATTGGGAACCATATTTAGGCAGCCATATTCTTTGGTTGTATTGTGGTTGATTGTCCTTAGTGTCCTGATGTCCTTGTTCGGTGTTAGTTTACACAAGTATAGGCTGTCTTCGGTTTTCGTTACGTTTATTGTTTTGTATTGTTTGTGTTTATTCGTCTTTACGTTTGTTTCAATAAACATGGATCGCAATCGACACGCTGCAGTTTGATCCGACTCTCCTTCACCCTATGAAAACCGTGACAGAATCACCCACCACAAACGGACCAAGCAGCGTGTCAACAGGCAGGAGCCACAGGAGAGGCAACGGAGGCAGCAGCAGCAGGAGCAGCAGCAGCTGCAGTGGGAGAGGCTGCACTACCTGGAGAAATGGACTTGGGAGGAGATTCTAGACGGGAAAGGACCCTGGGAACAGCCTGAAGATTATTGTCGCCCCAAAGCCGAGCTGGAGGCAGCAAAAGTAGAGAGGCGGCATTATGAGGAGCTAGCACGGCAGAGCAGATGGAAGACCTTGGGGGGGGCTCACAGGAAGTATGGCTACGCCAGGTAGGAGACCTGAGCCAACTTCCTGTGGTTACCGGGGGGCTAGAGAGACCGGGCAGGCACCGTGTTATGCAGTGGTGCGCACGGTGTCCCCAGTGCGGGTGCATAGCCCGGTGCGGTATATTCCTACTCCTCGTATCGGCCGGGCTAGAGTGGGCATCGAGCCAGGTAAGGTTGGGCAGGCTCGGTGCTCAAGAGCTCCAGTGCGCCTGCACAGTCCGGTCTATCCAGTACCACCTCCACACCCCAGCCCTCCGGTAGCAGCTCCCCGCACCAGGCTTCCTGTGCGAGTCCTCGGCCCAGTACCACCAGTGCCAGCACCACGCATCAGGCCTACAGTGCGCCTCGCCTCTCCTGTGCTGCCGGAGCCTCCCGCCTGTTCAGCGCTATCAGAGCCTTTCTCCTCTCCTGCGCTACCGGAGTCTCCCGCCTGTCCCGCGCTGCTGCCGGAGTCTCCCGCCTGTCCGGCGCTGCTGCCGGAGTCTCCCGCCTGTCCGGCGCTGCTGCCGGAGTCTCCCGCCTGTCCGGCGCTGCTGCCGGAGTCTCCCGCCTGTCTGGCGCTGCTGCCGGAGTCTCCTGTGCTGTCGGAGCTTTTCTCCTCTCCTGCGCTACCGGAGTCTCCTGTCTGCATGGAGCAGTCAGAGCTGTCAGCCTGCATAGAGCAGCCAGAGCTGCCAGTCTACATGGAGCAGCCAGAGCTGTCAGTCTGCATGAAGCAGCCAGAGCTGTCAGTCTGCAACGAGCTGTCAGTCTGCAAGGAGCTATCAGTCTGCATGAAGCAGCCAGAGCTGCCAGTCTGCAAGGAGCTGCCAGTCTGCAAGGAGCTGTCAGTCTGCAAGGAGCTGCCAGTCTGCAAGGAGCTGCCAGTCTGCAAGGAGCTGTCAGTCTGCAAGGAGCTGCCAGTCGGCCAGGATCCGCCAGTCAGCCAGGATCCGCAGGTCTGCCAAGATCCACCAGTCAGCCAAGATCCGCCAGAACTGCCAGTCGGCCAGGATCCGCCAGTCTGCCAGGATCCGCCAGAACTGCCAGTCGGCCAGGATCCGCCAGTCGGCCAGGTTCCGCCAGTCAGCCAGGATCTGCCAGAACTGCCAGTTGGCCAGGATCCGCCAGTCGGCCAGGATCCGCCAGTCGGCCAGGATCCGCCAGTCGGCCAGGATCCGCCAGTCTCCAGGATTCGCCAGTCTGCCAGGATCCGCCAGAACTGCCAGTAAGCCAAGATCCGCCAGTCAGCCAGGATATGCCAGTCAGCCAGATTCTTCCAGATCTGCCAGTCAGCCATATTCTTCCAGATCTGCCAGTCAACCAGGCTCTTCCAGATCTGCCAATCAGCCCCGATCTGCCAGAACTGTCAGTCAACCAGGCTCTTCCAGATCTGCCAGTCAGCCAGACTCTTCCAGATCTGCCAGTCAGCCGGGATCTGTCAGTCGGCCAGGATCCGCCAGTCAGCCAGGATCTGCCAGTCAGCCAGGATCTGGTAGATCCATCAAGCTGCCTGAGCTTCCTCTTACTCCTGAGCTTATTTTCACTCCTGAGCCTCCTTTCGCTCCTGAGCTTCCTTTTCACTCCTGAGCTTCTTTTCACTCCTGAGCTTCCTTTCACTCCTGAGCTTCCTTTCACTCCTGAGCTTCCTTTCACTCCTGAGCTTCCTTTCACTCCTGCGCTTCCTTTCACTCCTGAGCTTCCTTTCACTCCTGAGCTTCCCCTCAGTCCCGAGCTTCACCTCAGTCCCGAGCTTCACCTCAGTCCCGATCTGCTCCTCAGTCTAGTGGGGTTCTGGGTGAGGACTACTAGGCCATGGTTGGCGGCGAGGTTGGACTATCCAGGGACGCAAGGAGAAGGGACTAAGACATTAACTGAGTGGGGTCCACGTCCCGCGCCGGAGCCCGAGCCGCCACCATGGACAGACGCCAACCCGGACCCTCCCTATTGATTTGAGGTGCGTTCGGGAGTCCGCACCTTAGGGGAGGGGGGTTCTGTCACGCCCTGGTCGAAGTATTTTGTGTTTTTCTTCATGTATTTGGTCAGGCCAGGGTGTGACATGGGTTTTTGTATGTGGTGTGTAGCTTAGTGGGGTTGTAGCTTAGTGGGGTGTTCTAGGAAAGTCTATGGCTGTCTGAAGTGGTTCTCAATCAGAGGCAGGTGGTTATCTTTGTCTCTTTTATATTTTATATTTATAAGTGCCATTGCATTGAGCACAGCCATTACATTTGTAATTTCCATCCAGTAGGGGAGCAAATAGATGTTGTTCAGGAATATCTTGGGGTGGTAAATCAGAGTTTACCAATTGGTCTCTGAGATTTCTGCCCTGCGAGAATACGACCAAGGGAAGGTCTTAAAACACATTACCGAGACTATCATCGGATTTTAGGTAGTGCCAATGTTTGTGAACAATTCCCTTAATTTGTTCAGAGCACTTTGAATAGCGGGTAGTTAGATAAAAGTCGCTTAGGAGTCGCTTTGGATAAAAGCGTCTGCTAAATGGCATATATTATTATTATTATTATCTCAGCCATATTTCTGTCGAAATCAGATTATTTTTTGCAAATTCTTTTGATTCGACAGAATTGGCTGTAGGGCAAACTATTTTTCAAGGGAAGTGGGTGACTTATAACATGCTAATCATATTAGTGCACCTTAGCTCAACCGTCTGGCAGGGGGGACACCGATCCTGTAGAAGAATTAACAAAAATACAGAGCAAACTAGAATGCTATTTGGCCTAAAACAGAGAGTTTGTGGCAGAATACATAACCATAGTGACTGACCCGAACTTAAGGAAAGCTTTGACTATGTACAGACTCAGTGAGCACACTGCCCACAAAATGAGGTGGAAATTGAGCTGCACATCCTAACCTTCTGCCAAATGCATGAACATACAGTGCTAAAAAAATAAAGGGAACACTTAAACAACACAATGTAAATCCAAGTCAATCACACTTCTGTGAAATCAAACTGTCCACTTAGGAAGCAACACTGATTGACAATAAACTTCAAATGCTGTTGTGCAAATCGAATAGACAACAGGTGGAAATTATAGGCAATTAGCAAGACACCCCCAATAAAGGAGTGGTTCTGCAGGTGGTGACCACAGATCACTTTTCAGTTCCTATGCTTCCTTGCTGATGTTTTGGTCACTTTTGAATGCTGGCAGTGCTTTCACTTTAGTGGTAGCATGAGACAGAGTCTACAACCCACACAAGTGGCTCAGGTAGTGCAGCTAGAAGCTTTGCTGTGTCTGTCAGCGTAGTGTCCAGAGCATGGAGGTGCTACCAGGAGACAGGCCAGTACATCAGGAGACGTGGTGGAGGCCGTAGGAGGGCAACAACCCAGCAGCAGGACCGCTACCTCCGCCTTTGTGCAAGGAGGAGCAGGAGGAGCACTGCCAGAGCCCTGCAAAATGACCTCTAGCAGGCTACAAATGTGCATGTGTCTGCTCAAACGGTCAGAAACAGACTCCATTAGGGTGGTATGAGGGCCCGACGTCCACAGGTGGGGGTTGTGCTTACAGCCCAACACCGTGCAGAACGTTTGGCATTTGCCAGAGAACACCAAGATTGGCAGATTTGCCACTGGCGCCCTGTGCTCTTCACAGATGAAAGCAGGTTCACACTGAGCACATGTGACAGACGTGACAGAGTCTGGAGACACTGTGGAGAACATTGCCTGCTGCCTGCAACGTCCTCCAGCATGACCGGTTTGGCGGTGGGTCAGTCATGGTGTGGGGTGGCATTTCTTTGGGGGGCCGCACAGCCCTCCGTGTACTCGCCAGAGGTAGCCTGACTGCCATTAGGTACCGAGATGAGATCCTCAGACCCCCTGTGAGACCATATGCTGGTGCGGTTGGCCCTGGGCTCCTCCTAATGCAAGACAATGCTAGACCTCATGTGGCTGGAGTGTGTCAGCAGTTCCTGCAAGAGGAAGGCATTGATGCTATGGACTGGCCCGTCCGTTCCCCAGACCTGAATCCAATTGAGCACATCTGGGACATCATGTCTCGCTCCATCCACCAACGCCACGTTGCACCACAGACTGTCCAGGAGTTGGTGGATGCTTTAGTCCAAGTCTGGGAGGAGATCCCTCAGGAGACCCTCCGCCACCTCATCAGTAGCATGCCCAGGCATTGTAGGGAGGTCATACAGCCACATGGAGACAACACACACTTCTGACCCTCATTTCGACTTGTTTTAAGGACATTACATCAAAGTTGGATCAGCCTGTAGTGTGGTTTTCCACTTAAATTTTGAGTGTGACTCCAAATGCAGACCTCCATGGGTTGATAAATTTGATTTCCATTGATAATTTTTGTGTGATTTTGTTGTCAGCACATTCAACTATGTAAAGAAAAAGTATGTAATAAGAATATTTAATTCATTCAGATCTAGGATGTGTTATTTTAGTGTTCCCTTTATTTTTTGGAGCAGTGTATAATAAACACATATATACCTCAGATTACACACAGATCCACCAAATGTATTTTCCCTTTTGTACGTTAACTATTTGCACATCGTTACAAAACTGTATACAGTGGGGAGAACAAGTATTTGATTCACTGTTTTGCAGGTTTTCCTACTTAAAAAGCATGTAGAGGTCTGTATTTTTATCATAGGTACACTTCAACTATGAGAGACGGAATCTAAAACAAAAATCCAGAAAATCACATTGTATGATTTTTAAGTAATTAATTTGCATTTTATTACATGACATAAGTATTTGATACATCAGAAAAGCAGAACTTAATATTTGGTACAGAAAACTTTGTTTGCAATTACAGAGATCATACGTTTCCTGTAGTTCTTGACCAGGTTTGCACACACTGCAGCAGGGATTTTGGCCCACTCCTCCATACAGACCTTCTCCAGGTCATTCAGGTTTCGGGGCTTTCGCTGGGAAATACGGACTTTCAGCTCCCTCCAAAGATTTTCTATTGGGTTCAGGTCTGGAGACTGGCTAAGCCACTCCAGGACCTTGAAATGCTTCTTACGGAGCCACTCCTTATTTGCCCTGGCTGTGTGTTTCGCAAAGTTGTCATGCTGGAAGACCAAGCCACAACGTATCTTCAATGCTCTTACTGAGGGAAGGAGGTTGTTGGCGAAAGATCTCACGATACATGGCCCCATCCATCCTCCCTTTAATATGGTGCAGTCATCCTGTCCCCTTTGCAGAAAAGCATCCCCAAATAATGATGTTTCCACCTCCATGCTTCACGGTTGGGATGGTGTTCTTGGGGTTGTACTCATCCTTCTTCTTCCTCCTAAAATAGTGAGTGGAGTTTAGACCAAAAAGCTCTATTTTTGCTTCATCAGACCACATGACCTTCTCCCATTCCTCCTCTGGATCATCCAGATGGTCATTTGCAAACGTCAGACGGGCCTGGACATTCGCTGGCTTGAGCAGGGGGACCTTGCGTGCGCTGCGGGATTTTAATCCATGATGGTTTAGTGTGTTACTAATGGTTGTCTTTGAGACAGTGGTCCCAGCTCTCTTCAGGTCATTGACCAGGTCCTACCGTGTAGTTATGGGCCCATCCCTCACCTTCCTCATGATCATTGATGCCCCACGAGGTGAGATCTTGCATGGAGCCCCAGACCGAGGGTGATTGACCGTCATCTTGAACTTCTTCCATTGTCTAATAATTGCACCAACAGTTGTTGCCTTCTCACCAAGCTGCTTGCCTATTGTCCTGTAGCCCATCCCAGCCTTGTGCAGGTCTACAATTTTATCCCTGATGTCCTTACACAGCCCTCTAATCTTGGCCATCGTGGAGAGGTTGGAGTCTGTTTGATTGAGTGTGTGGACAGGTGTCTTTTATACAGGTAATGAGTTCAAACAGGTGCAGTTAATACATGTCATGAGTGGAGAACAGGAGGGCTTCTTAAAGAAAAACTAACAGGTCTGTGAGAGACGGAATTCTTACTGGTTGGTATGTGATCAAATACTTATGTCATGCAATAAAATGCAAATTAATTACTTAAAAATCATACAATGTGAAGTTTTGTGAAGTGAAATATAGACCTCTACATGTTTTGTAAGTAGGAAAACCTACAAAATTGGCAGTGTATCAAATACTTGTTCTCCCCACTGTACCTGAATTTGTCCAATACAACTCTCATTTGCAACTGTTGGATTAATAATTACACCATAGGTCAGCTAGATGCAGGCAAGTATGTGCAGGTGGTATTGATGGTGTCACTGTCTGTCCATGTGTCACAATTTTCTCTCTACCTTTGTGCATTTACGTTAATTTATGGGCTAGGTTTTACCAACCTCATGATGGGTATAGGGCAAATTTGACAATCATGTAGTAGCCTAAACCTATCGATAGTACATTGAACTGGGAGGGATGGAATATGAATGACAGTCATATAATATGCTGTAATAGAAATAAGGCTATGCTCATGAAAAAAATGATCACCCATCCCAATCACAAACAACACAACCATCACTGCATTAGACATGGAGAAACCAGTTGGAGATCACATGGCCTGCATACAGACCAAGAATACTTTGCGGTCTTCATTGTGTCTTACAGTAAATAGTTTAATAAAGAAACTCTAAGCAATAATATCCTGCAGGTGATGAGATGGGTTTGAAAAGGAATGTCAGTGGAGATGAAGGGAAGAAGAAAAAGACAGAGGAGTAGAATGAAGAGGAAGGGAAAGAGGGAGGAGTGGAGATGAATAGAATACTAAAAAAAGACAGGAGTGGAGAGGAAGGGAAGGGAAAGAGAGAGGAGTGGAATCAAAGACTAAAAAGAGAGAGGAGATGAAGGGAAGACTAAAAAGAGAGAGGAGATGAAGGTAAGACTAAAAAGAGAGCGGAGATGAAGGGAAGACTAAAAAGAGAGAGGAGTGGAGAGGAAGGAAGGAAAAGAGAGAGGAGTGGAGAGGAAGGAAGGAAAAGAGAGAGGAGTGGAGAGGAAGGGAAGGTAAAGAGAGAGGAGTGGAATCAAAGACTAAAAAGAGAGAGGAGATGAAGGGAAGACTAAAAAGAGAGAGGAGATGAAGGGAAGACTAAAGAGAGAGAGGAGTGGAGAGGAAGGGAAGGAAAAGAGAGAGGAGTGGAGAGGAAGGGATGGGTAAGAGAGAGGAGAAGAGAGGAAGGGATGGGAAAGAGAGGAGTGGAGAGGAATGGAAGGAAAAGAGAGAGGAGTGGAGAGGAAGGGATGGGAAAGAGAGAGGAGTGGAGAGGAAGGGATGGGAAAGAGAGGAGTGGAGAGGAAGGGAAGGAAAAGAGAGAGGAAGGGAAGGGAAAGAGAGAGGAGTGGAGAGGAAGGGAAGGAAAGAGAGGGATGGGAAAGAAAAAGAGAGGAGTGGAGAGGAAGGGATGGGAAAGAGAGGAGTGGAGAGGAAGGGATGGGAAAGAGAGAGGAGTGGAGAGGAAGGGATGGGAAAGAGAGAGGAGTGGAGAGGAAGGGAAGGGAAAAGAGAGGAGTGGAGAGGAAGGGATGGGAAAGAGAGAGGAGTGGAGAGGAAGGGATGGGAAAGAGAGAGGAATGAGAGAGGAAGGGAAGTGGAGAAAGGGAGAGAGGAATGAAGAGGAAGGGAGGGAAAGAGAGAGGAATGGAGAGGAAGGGAAGGGAAAGAGAGAGGAATGAAGAGGAAGGGAAGGGAAAGAGACAGGAATGAAGAGGAAGGGAAGGGAAAGAGACAGGAATGAAGTGGAAGGGAAGGGAAAGAGACAGGAATGAAGAGGAAGGGAAGGGAAAGAGAGAGGAATGAAGAGGAAGGGAAGGGAAAGAGAGAGGAATGAAGAGGAAGGGAAGGGAAAGAGAGAGGAGTGGAGAGGAGAGGAAGGGAAGGGAAGAGAGAGGAGTGGAGAGGAAGGGAAGGGAAAGAGACAGGAATGAAGATGAAGGGAAGGGAAAGAGACAGGAATGAAGATGAAGGGAAGGGAAAGAGAGAGGAATGAAGAGGAAGGGAAGGGAAAGAGAGAGGAATGAAGAGGAAGGGAAGGGAAAGAGAGAGGAATGAAGAGGAAGGGAAGGGAAAGAGAGAGGAGTGGAGAGGAAGGGAAGGGAAAGAGAGAGGAGTGGAGAGGAAGGGAAGGGAAAGAGAGAGGAGTGGAGAGGAAGGGAAGGGAAAGAGAGAGGAATGAAGAGGAAGGGAAGGGAAAGAGAGAGGAGTGGAGAGGAAGGGAAGGGAAAGAGAGAGGAATGAAGAGGAAGGGAAGGGAAAGAGAGAGGAATGAAGAGGAAGGGAAGGGAAAGAGAGAGGAATGAAGAGGAAGGGAAGGGAAAGAGAGAGGAGTGGAGAGGAAGGGAAGGGAAAGAGAGAGAGAGGAGAGGAAGTGAGAAAAAAAGAGAGATCAGTGCATCTCCTTATCAGAGGATTAGACTGATTTAGTGAATCTCAATTTCAGAGCATTAGATTTGTTTGTGTGATCAGAGAGCCATCAGACTTCCAGCTGTCCACCCTCAGGGCTCTAGACGTCTCTATACACATAACAACATTCATTGGTTTACCCCTTGCACTTAATCAAAGTATTGGTCCTTGCATGTTCATGGGAGTCCAATCATTACTCTGTCCACAGACACAGACCCTCTCCCTTTTTCTTTTTTAAGCATTGTGGTTTTGCCACTCCTTCATAGTCCCTTCTCACCCCTCCTTCTCTGTCTTCTTTTAAATAGCATAGTCACCACCTGGTCTCCATTCAATTATTGATTGTTGCAGGCTATGGTGATCAGCTGTTTCAGGATCAGTATTTAGCATTTATAATGCTCCTATACCTTCAAAAGAACCCACACAAACAATGTAGATCAGCCCTCCCTTTGGACCTCCTCACCTCTCTGATCAGTGTTCTTTTGCTTCACCGTATGAACTATCCCTGGCCTTCTACTCTCCTCCTCTCTTCTCCTCTTCTCCTCCCCCTTCGTCTCCTCCTATCCTCTCTCTGCTTTTATTCATTACAGTCCTCGATCAGTCATCAGAGAGAAGATGAATCAATAAGTTTTTCATCATTATGAATATATCAGTGCTCAGCCTTGACCTCTTCAGAAGTACCTTTGTTTTAGGCCAGGCCCGGTCTTTTTATGAAGTTGCCTTGTTATTCATTCATGCCCCGTGTTGACAGGTTGGGGAGCTGAGTTGCCAATCAACCACCCAACCCCGGACCCTTCTGTGATTCCATTTTCCTTCTTGTCCTCTGTTAACAGAATCCATCACACTGAGACAAACGGACAAAAGGTTTCTCGTCTGTTGTAGGGGGTGTTGGGAGGGGGGGTCCTCTATTGGATCCCACTAGAGTAATGAATGCTGTAAATTACAATGTGTAAAGTATAGGCCTAATATTTTTACTAACAATTAAATACTCCATGTTTAGTTACAAGTGAGTAAGAATCCATAAATACATTCATTTACGTTCCCAATTTAACTCGACATTAATATCACCCTCAGATTACGCATTTTTTATGAAGTTAACATATAGGATTAATTGAAGAGTAATTTTCACAAATCAACAGTTAATCGCTCGATTCTCTCTTAACCATGTTACCCTGTCTTACTTTAATTACAATGGTGTAGCAAGGCCTCTTGCTGCATTCGTTAATGTAGCTAATTTAACTATCCACTGAATAAATCCTCTAATTTAAGAACATTAATTTGATTATAGAGACCCAAGTATGTCTTCATAGTGCACTCCTATGGGCCCGGGTCAAATGTAGTGCACTATATAGGGAATACGGTGCCATTTGGGACGCATAGGGTGTCAGACAGGAGGATGCTTGCGCTGCAATAGGCTGCTAATAAGGTTATTACTTCCTTGATTATGTGTTAATAACCTCTGGATTCAATAAAGCATGTAGGGGACTCTTTTCTCTTTATCCGCTCGCTTCAGAGAGGGTGTTTATGGGAACAGAGAGGGTGGTTATGGGAAGGCTTAATAAAACACCACTACACTAGACTACAGGGATGATAGATCTTTAGTGGAAATATATGATGCTTAATGGTCTTATACGGTAGTCTTATAGTTTTGAGTGTAACAATTACAGATGTTCTTTTAGGCGGGTTGGCTGACAACGTCACAATGTGGCCGAAAGGCATGAGTTGTTATGATTCTGAATGGTCATATAACTAGTAACAATGATAAGAAGCTGTCATGTAGGGAATCGTAGGTGGCTTGTTTCAGCTCGTTGTGGAACTGTTAGATACTGCTGGACTGTCGGATCTTGAAGGATAAACGTTTCGTTACACTCGCAATAACATCTGCTAACCATGTGTATGTGACCAATTAAATGTGGTTTTATTTGACTTGATCTGATTGATTCCATGTCTTGTTTTGAGGTGTTTTGAACGATGTCATGTCCATGCTAATATAGTTAAAATATTTAATAAACATTGAAGACAAGATATAGTTTACATGTCGTCAACAGTCTAACAGTCTGTTTTGCCCCATACTTCTGCTAAACAACCAACCCATCTTTATGCTGGAGGTAAGCGGTACAACAGGGAAGACATAGCAGAGTCAGAGCAGATTATTGTTTGCACGATGCTCATACAGTACATCAATGACACTTCATGTATGGCTCAGTTGGTAGAGCATGGCACTTGAAATTGTGGGTCCCTAGAAGGCCAGCATCCCGGAGTTGCCTCTTCACTGTTGACGTTGAGACTGGTGTTTTGTGGGGACTATTTAATGAAGCTGCCAGTTGAGGACTTGTGAGGCGTCTGTTTCTAAAACTAGACACTCTAATGTACTTGTCCTCTTGCTCAGTCATGCACCAGGGACTCCCACTCCTCTTTCTATTCTGGTTACAGCCTGTTTGCGCTGTTCTGTGAAGGGAATGGTACACAGCGTTGTACGAGATCTTCAGTTTCTTGGTAATATCTCGCGTGGAATAGCCTTCATTTCTCAGACTAAGAAGAGACTGATGAGTTTCAGAAGAAAGGTCTTTGTTTTTGGCCATTTTGATCCTGTAATCGAACCCACAAATGTTGATGCTCCAGACACTCAACTAGTTTAAAGAAGGCCAGTTTTATTGCCTCTTTAATCAGAACAACAGTTTTCAGCTGTGCTAACATCATTGCAGAAGGGTTTTTAACGATCAATTAGCCTTTTAAAATGATAAACTTGGTTTAGCTAACACAACGTGCCATTGGAACACAGGAGAGATTGTTGCTGATAATGGGCCTCTGTACACTTACATGGATATTCCATAAAGACAATCTGCCATTTACAGCTACAATAGTCATTTCCAACATTAAAAATGTCAACACTGTATTCGGATCAATTTGATGTTATTTTAAAAGACTATTCTTTAACATTTTCTTTAAAAAACAAGGACATTTCTAAGTGAACCCAAACTTTTGAACGGTAGTGTACATGTCATTCAGTCTTATAGGGATTCAAAAAGCTTAGTTAATTTATCTACCCCGCCTGGCTAGAAGTGGAAGTAACTAGAGCACAAATCAAAGTGGCTCTTCAGAGCTGAAGATCATCTTTATCTAATTCAGGTTGAACTTTGAAGTTGTGGAGACGAGGAATAAGGAGACGGCTGATTTAGCTAAAGCTCCCCCAGCGTGAGGGAAATTAAAACCCTCTGAGGTCTCATCCACAGCCAGGGCCACATGACAGGGTCTACGTCCCAAATGAGATCTAATTCCCTATTTAGTGCTCTCCTTTTGACCGGAGCCCTAAGGGGTAAATAGGGAAATAAGGTGTCATTTGGGCCACTGCCAGAGTTAAGGGCATTTAAATCATCTCTCATTTACCTACCTGGAAACTGGGCTCATTTGACATAAGCTAGGCCCTTTCATATAATTGGGAGGAGAAGGAGAGAGTCAGGGGAGGGATGGAGGGAGAAATGGATGTGAGTGTTGATTGTAGAAGTGCCTTGTTATCTTCAATCCCATTCAATATTTCTTCTTTTTCCCTGTTCTCTTCCTTCTTCCTTCATAATGTTAATGGCATTTGGCTTAGTTTGAAACCTTTAGATTTGCATTACAAACCATGTATCTTTCTCTAAACTAAGTGGCTATGCTCGTAGCGGAGGATTTAAAACCAACAGCAGAACAGCAGAACAGATCAGGAGATGCTATTCTAATAAATTGTTCTTCTGTAATGGCATTTGTATGGACCCCTGTACATCTCTCTGTCATATTAAACACTTGTATGTATCCCCTCTACTTCTCTCACATTAATAACCACTCGTATGGACCCTCTACTTCTCTCTGTCATATTAAACACTTGTATGTATCCCCTCTACTTCTCTCTGTCATATTAAACACTTGTATGTATCCCCTCTACTTCTCTCACATTAATAACCACTCGTATGGACCCTCTACTTCTCTCTGTCATATTAAACACTTGTATGTATCCCCTCTACTTCTCTCTGTCATATTAAACACTTGTATGTATCCCCTCTACTTCTCTAACATTAATAACCACTCGTATGGACCCTCTACTTCTCTCTGTCATATTAAACACTTGTATGTATCCCCTCTACTTCTCTCTGTCATATTAAACACTTGTATGTATCCCCTCTACTTCTCTCTCACATTAATAAACACTCGTATGGACCCTCTACTTCTCTCTGTCATATTAAACACTTGTATGTATCCCCTCTACTTCTCTCTGTCATATTAAACACTTGTATGTATCCCCTCTACTTCTCTCTGTCATATTAAACACTTGTATGTATCCCCTCTACTTCTCTCTCACATTAATAACCACTCGAATGGACCCTCTACTTCTCTCTGTCATATTAAACACTTGTATGTATCCCCTCTACTTCTCTCTCACATTAATAACCACTCGAATGGACCCTCTACTTCTCTCTGTCATATTAAACACTTGTATGTATCCCCTCTACTTCTCTCTCACATTAATAACCACTCGTATGGACCCTCTACTTCTCTCTGTCATATTAAACACCCTCTACTTCTCTCTGTCATATTAAACACTTGTATGTATCCCCTCTACTTCTCTCTGTCATATTAAACACTTGTATGTATCCCCTCTACTTCTCTCTGTCATATTAAACACTTGTATATATCCCCTCTACTTCTCTATGTCATATTAAACACTTGTATGTATCCCCTCTACTTCTCTCTGTCATATTAAACACTTGTATGTATCCCCTCTACTTCTCTCTCACATTAGTAACCACTTGTATGGACCCTCTACTTCTCTCTGTCATATTAAACACTTGTATGTATCCCCTCTACTTCTCTCTGTCATATTAAACACTTGTATGTATCCCCTCTACTTCTCTCTGTCATATTAAACACTTGTATGTATCCCCTCTACTTCTCTCTCTCACATTAATAACCACTTGTATGGACCCTCTACTTCTCTCTGTCATATTAAACACTTGTATGTATCCCTCTACTTCTCTCTGTCATATTAAACACTTGTATGTATCCCCTCTACTTCTCTCTGTCATATTAAACACTTGTATGTATCCCCTCTACTTCTCTCTGTCATATTAAACACTTGTATGTATCCCCTCTACTTCTCTCTGTCATATTAAACACTTGTATGTATCCCCTCTACTTCTCTCTGTCATATTAAACACTTGTATGTATCCCCTCTACTTCTCTCTCACATTAATAACCACTCATATGGACCCTCTACTTCTCTCTGTCATATTAAACACTTGTATGTATCCCCTCTACTTCTCTCTGTCATATTAAACACTTGTATGTATCCCCTCTACTTCTCTCTCACATTAATAACCACTCGTATGGACCCTCTACTTCTCTCTGTCATATTAAACACTTGTATGTATCCCCTCTACTTCTCTCTGTCATATTAAACACTTGTATGTATCCCCTCTCTCTTCTCTCTGTCATATTAAACACTTGTATGTATCCCCTCTACTTCTCTCTCACATTAATAACCACTCGTATGGATCCCCTCTTGTATGTATTCTCTCTGTCATATTAAACACTTGTATGTATCCCCTCTACTTCTCTCTGTCATATTAAACACTTGTATGTATCCCCTCTACTTCTCTCTGTCATATTAAACACTTGTATGTATCCCCTCTACTTCTCTCTGTCATATTAAACACTTGTATGTATCCCCTCTACTTCTCTCTCTCACATTAATAACCACTGTATGGACCCTCTACTTCTCTCTGTCATATTAAACACTTGTATGTATCCCCTCTACTTCTCTCTGTCATATTAAACACTTGTATGTATCTCACATTAATAACCCTCTACTTCTCTCTGTCATATTAAACACTTGTATGTATAAACACCCTCTACTTCTCTCTGTCATATTAAACACTTGTATGTATCCCCTACTTCTCTCTGTCATATTAAACACTTGTATGTATCCCCTCTCTCTGTCATATTAAACACTTGTATGTATCCCCTCTACTTCTCTCTGTCATATTAAACACTTGTATGTATCCCCTCTACTTCTCTCTGTCATATTAAACACTTGTATGTATCCCCTCTACTTCTCTCTCATTAATAACCACTTGTATGGACCCTCTACTTCTCTCTGTCATATTAAACACTTGTATGTATCCCCTCTACTTCTCTCTGTCATATTAAACACTTGTATGTACCCTCTACTTCTCTCTGTCATATTAAACACTTGTATGTATCCCCTCTACTTCTCTGTCATATTATAACCACTGTATGGACCCTCTACTTCTCTCTGTCATATTAAACACTTGTATGTATCCCCTCTACTTCTCTCTGTCATATTAAACACTTGTATGTATCCCCTCTACTTCTCTCTGTCATATTAAACACTTGTATGTATCCCCTCTACTTCTCTCTGTCATATTAAACACTTGTATGTATCCCCTCTACTTCTCTCTGTCATATTAAACACTTGTATGTATCCCCTCTACTTCTCTCTGTCATATTAAACACTTGTATGTATCCCCCTACTTCTCTCTCATATTAAACACTTGTATGTATCCCCTCTCTTCTCTCTGTCACATTAAACCACTTGTATGGACCCTCTACTTCTCTCTGTCATATTAAACACTTGTATGTATCCCCTCTACTTCTCTCTGTCATATTAAACACTTGTATGTATCCCCTCTACTTCTCTCTGTCATATTAAACACTTGTATGTATACTTCCTCTGTCATATTAAACACTTGTATGTATCCCCTCTACTTCTCTCTCACATTAGTAACCACTTGTATGGACCCTCTACTTCTCTCTGTCATATTAAACACTTGTATGTATCCCCTCTACTTCTCTCTGTCATATTAAACACTTGTATGTATCCCCTCTACTTCTCTCTGTCATATTAAACACTTGTATGTATCCCCTCTGTCATATTAAACACTTGTATTCTCTTCTCTCTGTCATATTAAACACTTGTATGTATCCCCTCTACTTCTCTCTGTCATATTAAACACTTGTATGTATCCCCTCTACTTCTCTCTGTCATATTAAACACTTGTATGTATCCCCTCTACTTCTCTCTCACATTAAAACTTGTATGTATGGACCCTCTACTTCTCTCTGTCATATTAAACACTTGTATGTATACTTCCCTCTACTGTATCTCTCTGTCATATTAAACACTTGTATGTATCCCCTCTACTTCTCTCTGTCATATTAAACACTTGTATGTATCCCCTCTACTTTCTCTCATTAATAACCACTGTATGGACCCTCTACTTCTCTCTGTCATATTAAACACTTGTATGTATCCCCTCTACTTCTCTCTGTCATATTAAACACTTGTTGTATCCCCTCTACTTCTCTCTGTCATATTAAACACTTGTATGTATAACCACTTGTATCTACTTCTCTCTGTCATATTAAACACTTGTATGTATCCCCTCTACTTCTCTCTAAACACTTGTATGTACCCTTACTTCTCTCTGTCATATTAAACATTAATACCACTTGTATGTACCCTCTACTTCTCTCTGTCATATTAAACACTTGTATGTATCCCCTCTACTTCTCTCTGTCATATTAAACACTTGTATGTATCCCCTCTACTTCTCTCTGTCATATTAAACACTTGTATGTATCCCCTCTACTTCTCTTCTATCCCCTTACTCTCTGTCATATTAAACACTTGTATGTATCCCCTCTACTTCTCTCTGTCATATTAAACACTTGTATGTATCCCCTCTACTTCTCTCTGTCATATTAAACACTTGTATGTACCCTCTACTTCTCTCTGTCATTAAACACTTGTATGTATCCCCTCTACTTCTCTCTGTCATATTAAACACTTGTATGTATCCCCTCTACTTCTCTCTGTCATATTAAACACTTGTATGTATCCCCTCTACTTCTCTCTGTCATATTAAACACTTGTATGTATCCCCTCTACTTCTCTCTCACATTAATAACCATGGACCCTCTACTTCTCTCTGTCATATTAAACACTTGTATGTATCCCCTCTACTTCTCTCTGTCATATTAAACACTTGTATGTATCCCTCTACTTCTCTCTGTCATATTAAACACTTGTATGTATCCCCTCTACTTCTCTCTGTCATATTAAACACTTGTATGTATCCCCTCTACTTCTCTCTGTCATATTAAACACTTGTATGTATCCCCTCTACTTCTCTCTGTCATATTAAACACTTGTATGTATCCCCTCTACTTCTCTCTGTCATATTAAACACTTGTATGTATCCCTCTACTTCTCTCTGTCATATTAAACACTTGTATGTACCCTCTACTTCTCTCTGTCATATTAAACACTTGTATGTATCCCCTCTACTTCTCTCTGTCATATTAAACACTTGTATGTATCCCCTCTACTTCTCTCTGTCATATTAAACACTTGTATGTATCCCCTCTACTTCTCTCTGTCACATTATAACACTTGTATGTACCCTCTACTTCTCTCTGTCATATTAAACACTTGTATGTATCCCCTCTACTTCTCTCTGTCATATTAAACACTTGTATGTATCCCCTCTACTTCTCTCTGTCATATTAAACACTTGTATGTATCCCCTCTACTTCTCTCTGTCATATTAAACACTTGTATGTATAAACACCCTCTACTTTCTCTCTGTCATATTAAACACTTGTATGTATCCCCTCTACTTCTCTCTGTCATATTAAACACTTGTATGTATCCCCTCTAATAACCACTTGTATGGACCCTCTACTTCTCTCTGTCATATTAAACACTTGTATGTATCCCCTCTACTTCTCTCTGTCATATTAAACACTTGTATGTATCCCCTCTACTTCTCTCTGTCATATTAAACACTTGTATGTATCCCCTCTACTTCTCTCTATCATTAATAACCACTCGTATGGACCCTCTACTTCTCTCTGTCATATTAAACACTTGTATGTATCCCCTCTACTTCTCTCTGTCATATTAAACACTTGTATGTATCCCCTCTACTTCTCTCTGTCATATTAAACACTTGTATGTATCCCCTCTACTTCTCTCTGTCATATTAAACACTTGTATGTATCCCTCTACTTCTCTCTGTCATATTAAACACTTGTATGTATCCCCTCTCTGTCATATTACTTCCCCTCTACTTCTCTCTCATATTATAACCACTTGTATGGACCCTCTACTTCTCTCTGTCATATTAAACACTTGTATGTATCCCCTCTACTTCTCTCTGTCATATTAAACACTTGTATGTATCCCCTCTACTTCTCTCTGTCATATTAAACACTTGTATGTATCCCCTCTACTTCTCTCTCACATTAATAACCACTCGTATGGACCCTCTACTTCTCTCTGTCATATTAAACACTTGTATGTATCCCCTCTACTTCTCTCTGTCATATTAAACACTTGTATGTATCCCCTCTACTTCTCTCTGTCATATTAAACACTTGTATGTATCCCCTCTACTTCTCTCTGTCATATTAAACACTTGTATGTATCCCCTCTACTTCTCTCTGTCATATTAAACACTTGTATGTATCCCCTCTACTTCTCTCTGTCATATTAAACACTTGTATGTATCCCCTCTACTTCTCTCTCATATTAAACATTCATATTAAACACTTGTATGTACCCTCTACTTCTCTCTGTCATATTATGGACCCTAAACACTATCCCCTTCTCTCTGTCATATTAAACACTTGTATGTATCCCCTCTACTTCTCTCTGTCATATTAAACACTTGTATGTATCCCCTCTACTTCTCTCTGTCATATTAAACACTTGTATGTATCCCCTCTACTTCTCTCTGTCATATTAAACACTTGTATGTATCCCCTCTACTTCTCTCTGTCATATTAAACACTTGTATGTATCCCCTCCCTCTGTCTATGTATCCCTCTACTTCTTCTCTCTGTCATATTAAACACTTGTATGTATCCCCTCTACTTCTCTCTGTCATATTAAACACTTGTATGTATCCCCTCTACTTTCTCTCTGTCATATTAAACACTTGTATGTATCCCCTCTACTTCTCTCTGTCATATTAAACACTTGTATGTATCCCCTCTACTTCTCTCTGTCATATTAAACACTTGTATGTATCCCCTCTACTTCTCTCTGTCATATTAAACACTTGTATGTATCCCCTCTACTTCTCTCTCACATTAATAACCACTCGTATGGACCCTCTACTTCTCTCTGTCATATTAAACACTTGTATGTATCCCCTCTACTTCTCTCTGTCATATTAAACACTTGTATGTATCTTCTCTCTGTCTAAACACTTGTATGTATCCCTCTACTTCTCTGTCATATTAAACACTTGTATGTATCCCCTCTACTTCTCTTCTCTGTCATATTAAACACTTGTATGTACTCTACTTCTCTCTGTCATATTAAACACTTGTATGTATCCCCTCTACTTCTCTCTGTCATATTAAACACTTGTATGTATCTTCCCTCTACTTAAACACTCTCTCACATTAATAACCACTGTCATATTAAACACTTGTATGTATCCCCTCTACTTCTCTCTGTCATATTAAACACTTGTATGTATCCCCTCCTTCTCTCTACTTGTATGTATTCTCTCTGTCATATTAAACACTTGTATGTATCCCCTCTACTTCTCTCTGTCATATTAAACACTTGTATGTATCCCCTCTACTTCTCTCTCACATTAATAACCACTGTATGGACCCTCTACTTCTCTCTGTCATATTAAACACTTGTATGTATCCCTCTACTTCTCTCTGTCATATTAAACACTTGTATGTATCCCCTCTACTTCTCTCTGTCATATTAAACACTTGTATGTATCCCCTCTCTGTCATATTAAACACTTGTATGTATCCCCTCTACTTCTCTCTGTCATATTAAACACTTGTATGTAACTCTCTGTCATATTAAACACTTGTATGTATCCCCTCTACTTCTCTCTGTCATATTAAACACTTGTATGTATCCCCTCTACTTCTCTCTCACATTAATAACCACTCATATGGACCCTCTACTTCTCTCTGTCATATTAAACACTTGTATGTATCCCCTCTACTTCTCTCTGTCATATTAAACACTTGTATGTATCCCCTCTACTTCTCTCTGTCATATTAAACACTTGTATGTATCCCCTCTACTTCTTCTCTCTGTCATATTAAACACTTGTATGTATCCCCTCTACTTCTCTCTGTCATATTAAACACTTGTATGTATCCCCTCTACTTCTCTCTGTCATATTAAACACTTGTATGTATCCCCTCTACTTCTCTCTGTCATATTAAACACTTGTATGTATCCCCTCTACTTCTCTCTGTCATATTAAACACTTGTATGTATCCCCTCTACTTCTCTCTGTCATATTAAACACTTGTATGTATCCCCTCTACTTCTCTCTCACATTAATAACCATAACCCTCACTTCTCTCTGTCATATTAAACACTTGTATGTATCCCCTCTACTTCTCTCTGTCATATTAAACACTTGTATGTATCCCCTCTACTTCTCTCTGTCATATTAAACACTTGTATGTATCCCCTCTACTTCTCTCTGTCATATTAAACACTTGTATGTATCCCCTCTACTTCTCTCTGTCATATTAAACACTTGTATGTATCCCCTCTACTTCTCTCTGTCATATTAAACACTTGTATGTATCCCCTCTACTTCTCTCTCACATTAATAACCACTGTATGGACCCTCTACTTCTCTCTGTCATATTAAACACTTGTATGTATCCCCTCTACTTCTCTCTGTCATATTAAACACTTGTATGTATCCCCTCTACTTCTCTCTGTCATTAATTAACCACTTGTATGGACCCTCTACTTCTCTCTGTCATATTAAACACTTGTATGTATCCCCTCTACTTCTCTCTGTCATATTATTAACACTTGTATGTATCCCCTCTACTTCTCTCTGTCATATTAAACACTATGTACTCGTATGGACCCTGTCATATTAAACACTTGTATGTATCCCCTCTATCGTATGGACCCTCTACTTCTCTCTGTCATATTAAACACTTGTATGTATCCCCTCTACTTCTCTCTCACATTAATAACCACTCGTATGGACCCTATACTTCTCTCTGTCATATTAAACACTTGTATTTATCCCCTCTACTTCTCTCTGTCATATTAAACACTTGTGTGTATCCCCTCTACTTCTATCTGCTACGTTAAACACTCGTATGGACAATTCTACTTATCTCTGATTCATTAAAACACTCGTATGGACCCCTCTACTTCTCTCTGCCTCACTAAACACTCTTATGGACCCCTCTACTTCTCTCTGCCTCACTAAACACTCGTATGGACCCTCTACTTCTCTCTGTCATATTAAACACTTGTATGTATCCCCTCTACTTCTCTCTGTCATATTAAACACTTGTATGTATCCCCTCTACTTCTCTCTCACATTAATAACCACTCGTATAGACCCCTCTACTTCTCTCTCACATTAATAACCACTCGTATGGACCCTCTACTTCTCTCTGTCATATTAAACACTTGTATTTATCCCCTCTACTTCTCTCTGTCATATTAAACACTTGTGTGTATCCCCTCTACTTCTATCTGCTACGTTAAACACTCGTATGGACAATTCTACTTATCTCTGATTCATTAAAACACTCGTATGGACCCCTCTACTTATCTCTGCCTCATTAAACAGTCGTATGGACCCTCTACTTCTCTCTGCCTCATTAAACACTCGTATGGACCCCTCTACTTCTCTCTGCCTCACTAAACACTCGTATGGACCCTCTACTTCTCTCTGCCTCACTAAACACTCGTATGGACCCTCTACTTCTCTCTGCCTCACTAAACACTCGTATGGACCCTGTACTTCTCTCTGCCTCACTAAACAGTCGTATGGACCCTCTACTTCTCTCTGCCTCACTAAACACTCGTATGGACCCCTCTACTACTCTCTGCCTCACTAAACACTCGTATGGACCCCTCTACTTCTCTCTGCCTCACTAAACAGTCGTATGGACCCTCTACTTCTCTCTGCCTCACTAAACAGTCGTATGGACCCCTCTACTTCTCTCTGCCTCACTAAACAGTCGTATGGACCCTCTACTTCTCTCTGCCTCACTAAACAGTCGTATGGACCCTCTACTTCTCTCTGCCTCACTAAACAGTCGTATGGACCCTCTACTTCTCTCTGCCTCACTAAACAGTCGTATGGACCCCTCTACTTCTCTCTGCCTCACTAAACAGTCGTATGGACCCTCTACTTCTCTCTGCCTCACTAAACAGTCGTATGGACCCCTCTACTTCTCTCTACCTCACTAAACAGTCGTATGGACCCTCTACTTCTCTCTGCCTCACTAAACAGTCGTATGGACCCCTCTACTTCTCTCTGCCTCACTAAACAGTCGTATGGACCCTCTACTTCTCTCTGCCTCACTAAACACTCGTATGGACCCCTCTACTTCTCTCTGCCTCACTAAACACTCGTATGGACCCCTCTACTTCTCTCTGCCTCACTAAACACTCGTATGGACCCCTCTACTTCTCTCTGCCTCACTAAACAATCGTATGGACCCTCTACTTCTCTCTGCCTCACTAAACACTCGTATGGACCCCTCTACTTCTCTCTGCCTCACTAAACACTCGTATGGACCCTCTACTTCCCTCTGCCTCACTAAACACTCGTATGGACCCTCTACTTCTCTCTGCCTCACTAAACACTCGTATGGACCCCTCTACTTCTCTCTGCCTCACTAAACACTCGTATGGACCCTCTACTTCTCTCTGCCTCACTAAACACTCGTATGGACCCCTCTACTTCTCTCTGCCTCACTAAACACTCGTATGGACCCTCTACTTCTCTCTGCCTCACTAAACACTCGTATGGACCCTCTACTTCTCTCTGCCTCATGTATGGACCCTCTACTTCTCTCTGCCTCACTAAACACTCGTATGGACCCTCTACTTCTCTCTGCCTCACTAAACACTCGTATGGACCCTCTACTTCTCTCTGCCTCACTAAACCCTCGTATGGACCCTCTACTTCTCTCTGCCTCACTAAACACTCGTATGGACCCCTCTACTTCTCTCTGCCTCACTAAACACTCGTATGGACCCTCTACTTCTCTCTGCCTCACTAAACACTTGTATGGACCCCTCTACTTCTCTCTGCCTCACTAAACACTCGTATGGACCCTCTACTTCTCTCTGCCTCACTAAACCCTCGTATGGACCCTCTACTTCTCTCTGCCTCACTAAACACTCGTATGGACCCCTCTACTTCTCTCTGCCTCACTAAACACTCGTATGGACCCTCTACTTCTCTCTGCCTCACTAAACACTCGTATGGACCCCTCTACTTATCTCTGCCTCACTAAACACTCGTATGGACCCTCTACTTCTCTCTGCCTCACTAAACACTCGTATGGACCCTCTACTTCTCTCTGCCTCACTAAACACTCGTATGGACCCCTCTACTTCTCTCTGCCTCACTAAATACTCGTATGGACCCTCTACTTCTCTCTGCCTCACTAAACACTCGTATGGACCCTCTACTTCTCTCTGCCTCACTAAACACTCATATGGACCCTCTACTTCTCTCTGCCTCACTAAACACTCGTATGGACCCCTCTACTTCTCTCTGCCTCACTAAACACTCGTATGGACCCTCTACTTCTCTCTGCCTCACTAAACACTCGTATGGACCCCTCTACTTCTCTCTGCCTCACTAAACACTCGTATGGACCCTCTACTTCTCTCTGCCTCACTAAACACTCGTATGGACCCTCTACTTCTCTCTGCCTCACTAAACACTCGTATGGACCCCTCTACTTCTCTCTGCCTCACTAAACACTCGTATGGACCCTCTACTTCTCTCTGCCTCACTAAACACTCGTATGGTCCCCTCTACTTCTCTCTGCCTCACTAAACACTCGTATGGACCCTCTACTTCTCTCTGCCTCACTAAACACTCGTATGGACTCTCTACTTCTCTCTGCCTCACTAAACACTCGTATGGACCCCTCTACTTCTCTCTGCCTCACTAAACACTCGTATGGACCCTCTACTTCTCTCTGCCTCACTAAATACTCGTATGGACCCTCTACTTCTCTCTGCCTCACTAAACACTCGTATGGACCCTCTACTTCTCTCTGCCTCACTAAACACTCATATGGACCCTCTACTTCTCTCTGCCTCACTAAACACTCGTATGGACCCCTCTACTTCTCTCTGCCTCACTAAACACTCGTATGGACCCTCTACTTCTCTCTGCCTCACTAAACATTCGTATGGACCCCTCTACTTCTCTCTGCCTCACTAAACACTCGTATGGACCCTCTACTTCTCTCTGCCTCACTAAACACTCGTATGGACCCTCTACTTCTCTCTGCCTCACTAAACACTCGTATGGACCCCTCTACTTCTCTCTGCCTCACTAAACACTCGTATGGACCCTCTACTTCTCTCTGCCTCACTAAACACTCGTATGGTCCCCTCTACTTCTCTCTGCCTCACTAAACACTCGTATGGACCCTCTACTTCTCTCTGCCTCACTAAACACTCGTATGGACTCTCTACTTCTCTCTGCCTCACTAAACACTCGTATGGACCCCTCTACTTCTCTCTGCCTCACTAAACACTCGTATGGACCCTCTACTTCTCTCTGCCTCACTAAACACTCGTATGGACCGCTCTACTTCTCTCTGCCTCACTAAACACTCGTATGGACCCCTCTACTTCTCTCTGCCTCACTAAACACTCGTATGGACCCCTCTACTTCTCTCTGCCTCACTAAACACTCGTATGGACCCCTCTACTTCTCTCTGCCTCACTAAACACTCGTATGGACCCCTCTACTTCTCTCTGCCTCACTAAACAGTCGTATGGACCCCTCTACTTCTCTCTGCCTCACTAAACACTCGTATGGACCCTCTACTTCTCTCTGCCCCACTAAACACTCGTATGGACCCCTCTACTTCTCTCTGCCTCACTAAACACTCGTATGGACCCTCTACTTCTCTCTGCCTCACTAAACACTCGTATGGATCCCTCTACTTCTCTCTGCCTCACTAAACACTCGTATGGCCCCCTCTACTTCTCTCTGCCTCACTAAACACTCGTATGGACCCCTCTACTTCTCTCTGCCTCACTAAACACTCGTATGGACCCCTCTACTTCTCTCTGCCTTATTAAACACTCGTATGGACCCTCTACTTCTCTCTGCCTTATTAAACACTCGTATGGACCCCTCTACTTCTCTCTGCCTCACTAAACACTCGTATGGACCCCTCTACTTCTCTCTGCCTCACTAAGCACTTGTATGGACCCCTCTACTTCTCTCTGCCTCTCTAAACACTCGTATGGACCCTGTACTTCTCTCTGCCTCATTAAACACTCGTATGGACCCTCTACTTCTCTCTGCCTCTCTAAACACTCGTATGGACCCTGTACTTCTCTCTGCCTCATTAAACACTCGTATGGACCCTCTACTTCTCTCTGCCTCACTAAACAGTCGTATGGACCCTCTACTTCTCTCTGCCTCACTAAACACTCGTATGGACCCCTCTACTTCTCTCTGCCTCACTAAACACTCGTATGGACCCCTCTACTTCTCTCTGCGTCACTAAACACTCGTATGGACCCTCTACTTCTCTCTGCCTCACTAAACACTCGTATGGACCCTCTACTTCTCTCTGCCTCATTAAACACTCGTATGGACCCTCTACTTCTCTCTGCCCCAAGTTTGTGGAGAAAGGTGATGTCAGATGTCAACAAGTGAAGACAACACAACAGGCTTTGATTGTTGACTGTCTCCTTTCCTTCAAAGAATCACAGTGCTCTCTCTGTTGAGACATCATTTTACAAGTGGAGTACCCCACTGTTTATGTCTACTGTAGATAACTGGGGCTTGGAGGGATGTGACAATGACAGAGAGAGAGATAGCGAGGCAGAGAGAAAGAGAGAGAGAAATAGACATGGATGGAATATCAAATTTCTCCACAACTCCTCTCCTCTCCTCTCCTCTAAGGCTGTGGTGGTTATCTGTTGAATGTTTGGTCCTCGCTGTATTTGAGGAGATTTGAGGTTTGAGATGAAGTAATCCCAATTTTGAAGTCATTCTTATGATAATGGTATGTGCGGAGCAGCGGCCAGCTGATGAAAATGCCATCGAGCGTATCATACTGGGGCAGCTTGTGTGTGTGTGTGTGTGTGTGTGTGTGTGTGTGTGTGTGTGTGTGTGTGTGTGTGTGTGTGTGTGTGTGTGTGTGTGTGTGTGTGTGTGTGTGTGTGTGTGTGTGTGTGTGTGTGTGTGTGTGTGTGTGTGTGTGTGTGTGTGTGTGTTTGTAAGTCGCTCTGGATAAGAGCGTCTGCTAAATGACTTAAATGTAAATGTAATGTGTGTGTGTGTGTGTGTGTGTGTGTGTGTGTGTGTGTGTGTGTGTGTGTGTGTGTGTGTGTGTGTGTGTGTGTGTGTGTGTGTGTGTGTGTGTGTGTGTGTGTGTGTGTGTGTGTGTGTGTGTGTGTGTGAGAGAGAGAGAGAGTTGCCTGTGGGTGGGAGGTACGAGGGGTCTGCATTCTGTGAGCTGCATCATGTGAGCAATACTCTGGGCAGAGCTGTGTGTCTGTGTCAGTCTCTGTCCATGCTGACTATGACAGGGACTTGATACAAGTATACCGGATGAATATGTCAATATGTCTCACAGTCTCTGTCTGCATCCCAAATGGGCCCAGTATTCCCTATACAGTGCACTCCTTTTGACCAAGGTACTAGGGCTCTGGTCCAAATGATTTCACGACATGGAGGATGCATGCCAAAAGGCACCCTTTCCCTGTCTGTCTATCTGTCTATCTGTCTATCTGTCTGCTAGGCCATCTCTGTAGAGTACATGGAGTATCACTATAGAGTATCTTCCAAAAAAGTCTGAAACACTATTTCTTCAAAGACGTCATAACCCCTACTACTTCAAAGACATCTGAAACCCTACTTTTTCAAAGATGTCTGAAACCCTACCTCTGCAAAGACATCTGAAACCCTACCTCCTCAAAGACATCTGAAACCCTACCTCCTCAAAGACATCTAAAACTATACTTCTTCAGATGTTTGAAACCCTACCTCTTCAAAGATGTTTGAAATCCTACCTCTTCAAATATGTTTGAAACCCTACCTCCCTATAACCCTGTTCACTATATCTTCCAATCAGTGTGATCACTGTATATTCCAATCAGTGTGATCACGATAACTTCCAGTCAGTGTGTGATCACTATATCTGCCAGTCAGAGTGTGATCATTATGTCTTCCAGTCAGTGTGATCACTGTATATTGCAATCAGTGTGATCACTATAACTTCCAGTCAGTGTGTGATCACTATATCTTCCAGTCATAGTGTGATCACTATATCTTCCAGTCAGAGTGTGATGATTATGTCTTCCAGTCAGTGTGTGATCACTATATCTTCCAGTCAGAGTGTGATCATTATATCTTCCAGTCAGAGTGTGATCACTATATCTTCCAGTCAGAGTGTGATCATTATGTCTTCCAGTCAGTGTGTGATCACTATATCTTCCAATCAGTGTGATCACTGTATATTCCAATCAGTGTGATCACTATAACTTCCAGTCAGTGTGTGATCACTATATCTTCCAGTCAGAGTGTGATCATTATGTCTTCCAGTCAGTGTGTGATCACTATATCTTCCAATCAGTGTGATCACTGTATATTCCAATCAGTGTGATCACTATAACTTCCAGTCAGTGTGTGATCACTATATCTTCCAGTCAGAGTGTGATCATTATGTCTTCCAGTCAGTGTGTGATCACTATATCTTCCAATCAGTGTGATCACTGTATATTCCAATCAGTGTGATCACTATAACTTCCAGTCAGTGTGTGATCACTATATCTTCCAGTCAGAGTGTGATCATTATGTCTTCCAGTCAGTGTGTGATCACTATATCTTCCAATCAGTGTGATCACTGTATATTCCAATCAGTGTGATCACTATAACTTCCAGTCAGTGTGTGATCACTATATCTTCCAGTCAGAGTGTGATCATTATGTCTTCCAATCAGTATGGGATCACATATTACTTCCAGTCAGTGTGATCACTATATCTTCCAGTCAGTGTGTGATCATTATATCTTCCAGTCAGTCTGTGATCACTATATCTTCCAGGCAATGTGTGTGATCACTATATCTTCCAGTCAGAGTGTGTGATCACTATATCTTCCAGTCAGAGTGTGTGATCACTATGTCTTCCAGTCAGTCTGTGATCACTATATCTTCCAGTCAGTGTGTGTAATCACTATATATTCCAGTTAGTTTGGGATCACGTATTACTTCCAGTCAATTTGTTTCACTAAATATTCCATTCAGTGTGTGATCACTATATCTTCCAGTCAGTGTGTGATCACTATATCTTCCAGTCAGTGTGTGATCACTGTATCTTCCAGTCAGTGTGTGATCACTGTATCTACCAGTCAGTGTGTGATCACTGTATCTACCAGTCAGTGTGTGATCACTGTATCTTCCAGTCAGTGTGTGATCACTGTATCTACCAGCCAGTGTGTGATCACTATATCTTCCAGTCAGTGTGTGTGATCACTATATGGTCCTTCTGTAGCTCAGTTGGTAGAGCAAGGCACTTGTAACGCCAGGGTTGTGGGTTCGATTCCCGGGATCACCCATACGTAGAATGTATGCACACATGACTGTAAGTCGCTTTGGATAAAAGCGTCTGCTAAATGGCATATTATATTACTATATATTCCAGTTAGTTTGGGATCACATATTACTTCCATTCAGTTTGTTTCACTAAATCTTCCATTCAGAGTGTGATCACTGTATCTACCAGTCAGTGTGTGATCACTGTATCTTCCAGTCAGTGTGTGATCACTGTATCTTCCAGTCAGTGTGTGATCACTATATAATTTCCAGTCAGTGTGTGATCACTATATCTTCCAGTCACAGCTCTCTCCTCTCCTGTACAGCGCTGCTCCTATACCAGATCCCCACAGCTCTCTCCTCTCCTGTACAGCGCTGCTCCTATACCAGATCCCCACAGCTCTCTCCTCTCCTGTACAGCGCTGCTCCTATACCAGATCCCCACAGCTCTCTCCTCTCCTGTACAGCGCTGCTCCTATACCAGATCCCCACAGCTCTCTCCTCCTGTACAGCGCTGCTCCTATACCAGATCCCCACAGCTGCTCCTATACCAGATCCCCACCTCTCTCTCCTGTACAGCTCTGCTCCTATACCAGATCCCCACAGCTCTCTCCTCTCCTGTACAGCTCTGCTCCTATACCAGATCCCCACAGCTCTCTCCTCTCCTGTACAGCTCTGCTCCTATACCAGATCCCCACAGCTCTCTCCTCTCCTGTACAGCTCTGCTCCTATACCAGATCCCCACAGCTCTCCTGTACAGCGCTGCTCCTATACCAGATCCCCACAGCTCTCTCCTCTCCTGTACAGCGCTGCTTCTATACCAGATCCCCACAGCTCTCTCCTCTCCTGTACAGCTCTGCTCCTATACCAGATCCCCACAGCTCTCTCCTCTCCTGTACAGCTCTGCTCCTATACCAGATCCCCAGCTCTCTCCTCTCCTGTACAGCTCTGCTCCAGCTCTCTCCTCTCCTGTACAGCTCTGCTCCTATACCAGATCCCCACAGCTCTCTCCTCTCCTGTACAGCTCTGCTCCTATACCAGATCCCCACAGCTCTCTCCTCTCCTGTACAGCTCTGCTCCTATACCAGATCCCCACAGCTCTCTCCTCTCCTGTACATACTATACACTAATGACTGTCGCAGCGACTATGAAAACAGGCACATCATCAAGTTTAATGATGACTTTGTCATCGTCAGTCTCCTACAGGATGGAGAGTCTGAGCATGGGCCTGTGGTAGATGACTCTGTCATCGTCAGTCTCCTACAGGATGGAGAGTCTGAGCATGGGCCTGTGGTAGATGACTCTGTCATCGTCAGTCTCCTACAGGATGGAGAGTCTGAGCATGGGCCTGTGGTAGATGACTCTGTCATCGTCAGTCTCCTACAGGATGGAGAGTCTGAGCATGGGCCTGTGGTAGATGACTCTGTCATCGTCAGTCTCCTACAGGATGGAGAGTCTGAGCATGGGCCTGTGGTAGATGACTCTGTCATCGTCAGTCTCCTACAGGATGGAGAGTCTGAGCATGGGCCTGTGGTAGATGACTCTGTCATCGTCAGTCTCCTACAGGATGGCGTTAATGTTCTCAATGGTGGCCTGGTTTGGCATCCTTAACGTTTGCAACAAAAATAGGTTGGACATGGTGGTTAAGTTGGCCAGAATGTTCATTGGGGTGCAACAGACACAGCTTTCCATGCCATTCAGAAAGCACGTGGTGAGGAGAGCTAACAGTATCCTAGACTGTCCTGATCACCCACTCCTTGACCATTTTGCGCTTCTCCCCTCAGGTTGTGGTTTAAGATTTCCCAAACTCAATAGCAACAGATACAATAACTATTTTATCCCACAGGCCATACACCTTCTGAATCTGCACATTAAAGGACATGTCTATTTATTGCTGCACTTGTGCACAATGATTACTCTATTGTATCCATCTCATTGTTTCATGTTACGAATATGTGACTCCAGACTCTGATCCCTGCTCAGCATCATTCAATCTGATTCCCAGAAATATGGCAATACCCCTGACTATAACTCTTTCCCAACATATGTCCTCCCATTCGCGTAGAGATGCCAAGGTGTGGCAATGAGGCTATAGCGAGCCCCAGTTCAGCTGGGATATTCTACCATCCAACCCTCCTTCTGTATCGCTGTCCGTTTCCCTTCTGTCTGGTTCACCCTCATTCTCTCAGTCTCAACATTATCCTGCATGTGATTTGAATGTACATTTTAAATGTACAGGACACTCCAGAATATTGATATTGAGGGATTGATAATGGAACAGGGTATAATTTCACAGGGCAGGCCTACTGGCTTCTGTTCATGTGTAATACTGTATTTCTGATAAAACTTCAACTGAAAGACTTATTTCTATGGAAATTACACAGTAGCTTTTTTCAGAGAGGTCAGATACCAAGAGGTCAAATTAAAAGCAAACAATGGGGGCTGTTGAGCTGTTTCATCTCGGCGAGTCCTGTAGATACAGAAGCTACCACTAGGGGGGCTCTACTCCACAGGATCCTTCTCTTGCCTCAATAACCAAATATGTCCATCACAGTACGTAAACAGTTAGGAAATTGTAGCCAGAGCCAGAATTGAAAGGATGAAATAATGAGTGGTATTATTTATATTGTATGTATTCTGCTGATAGATCACTCATAACTTGACAGGGGGACAAAAGAAAGGATGACAGCAGGGAAGAGAGAGAGAGAAACATATTGAAGTCAAGGCAGAGCAACCTCACATTAATCAGACATGTGCCATTCGGGCTGGTTCTCATTTGAGAAGAAGGAATGTCTTTTTTTTACTCTCAAGGAGAAGATGATGATTGCTGTATAGAACTGTCTGCTGAAACAATAAACATAATGTAACGTCTTCTTAATCTCAAAGAGAAGATGATTGCTGTATACAACTGTCTGCTGAAACAATAAACAGAATGTAACGTCTTCTTAATCTCAAAGAGAAGATGATTGCTGTATACAACTGTCTGCTGAAACAATAAACAGAATGTAACGTCTTCTTAATCTCAAAGAGAAGATGATTGCTGTATAGAACTGTCTGCTGAAACAATAAATACAATGTAATGTCTTACTCTCAACGAGAATATGTCGATTGTTGTAGAGAACTGTCTGCTTAAACAATAAATACAATGTATGCTGTTTTATGAATTGGAATGACTGTAGGAAATACATGATAATACATGATAATGTACAGGTCACATAGGTAAGGTGTGTTTCTCTTCTCTTCTATATGTTATTAAAACTCTGTACCTGGGGCATATATTATGTAAACAGCATCTAGAGGAGACATGGCACTGTGACATCATCAATGTTACAGTTACAGAGTTTAATGTAAACAACATCTAGAGGGGGAGACATGGCACTGTGACATCATCAATGTTACAGTTACAGAGATTAATGTAAACAACATCTAGAGGGGAAGACGTGGCACTGTGACATCATCAATGTTACCGTTACAGAGTTTAATGTTAACAACATCTAGAGGGGGAGACATGGCACTGTGACATCATCAATGTTACAGTTACAGAGATTAATGTAAACAACATCTAGAAGGGGAGACATGGCACTGTGACATCATCAATGTTACAGTTACAGAGTTTAATGTAAACAACATCTAGAGGGGGAGACATGGCACTGTGACATCATCAATTTTACAGTTACAGAGTTTAATGTAAACAACATCTAGAGGAGACATGGCACTGTGACATCATCAATGTTACAGTTACAGAGTTGAATGTAAACAACATCTAGAGGGGGAGACATGGCACTGTGACATCATCAATGTTACAGTTACAGAGATTAATGTAAACAACATCTAGAAGGGGAGATGTGGCACTGTGACATCATCAATGTTACAGTAACAGAGTTTAATGTAAACAACATCTAGAAGGGGAGACATGGCACTGTGACATCATCAATGTTACAGTTACAGAGTTTAATGTAAACAACATCTAGAAGGGAAGACATGTCACTGTGACATCATCAATGTTACAGTTACAGAGTTTAATGTAAACAACATCTAGAAGGGGAGACGTGGCACTGTGACATCATCAATGTTACAGTTACAGAGTTTAATGTAAACAACATCTAGAAGGGGAGACGTGGCACTGTGACATCATCAATGTTACAGTTACAGAGATTAATGTAAACAACATCTAGAGGAGACATGGCACTGTGACATCATCAATGTTACAGTTACAGAGATTAATGTAAACAACATCTAGAAGGGGAGACATGGCACTGTGACATCATCAATGTTACAGTTACAGAGTTTAATGTAATCAAGAGAGAGAGCTCGGGTTGCTTACGTCATATTACTCCTTACTGGCCGGGCTCGAGAGTGGGGCACAGCTATCTGGGAGGCAAGGGCTGATTGTTCTAACAATTACCTGAACTTTAAAGAGGAGATGATACGGGTTTTTGATCTTTCAGTTTTTGGTAGGGAGGCTTCTAGGGCCCTGGCTTCCCTATGTCAAGGTGATCGATCCATAACGGATTACTCTATAGAGTTTCGCACTCTTGCTGCCTCTAGTGACTGGAACGAGCCGGCGCTGCTCGCTCGTTTTCTGGAGGGACTCCACGCAGAGGTTAAGGATGAGATTCTCTCCCGGGAGGTTCCTTCCAGTGTGGACTCTTTGATTGCACTCGCCATCCGCATAGAACGACGGGTAGATCTTCGTCACCGAGCTCGTGGAAGAGAGCTCGCGTTAACGGTGTTTCCCCTCTCCGCATCGCAACCATCTCCTTCCTCCGGCTCAGAGACTGAGCCCATGCAGCTGGGAGGTATTCACATCTCGACTAAGGAGAGGGAACGGAGGATCACCAACCGCCTGTGCCTCTATTGCGGATTTGCTGGACATTTTGTCAATTCATGTCCAGTAAAAGCCAGAGCTCATCAGTAAGCGGAGGGCTACTGGTGAGCGCTACTACTCAGGTCTCTCCATCAAGATCCTGTACTACTATGTCGGTCCATCTACGCTGGACCGGTTCGGCTGCTTCATGCAGTGCCTTGATAGACTCTGGGGCTGAGGGTTGTTTTATGGACGAAGCATGGGCTCGGAAACATGACATTCCTCTCAGACAGTTAGGGAAGCCCATGCCCATGTTCGCCTTAGATGGTAGTCATCTCCCCAGTATCAGATATGAGACACTACCTTTAACCCTCACAGTATCTGGTAACCACAGTGAGACTATTTCCTTTTTGATTTTTCATTCACCTTTTACACCTGTTGTTTTGGGTCATCCCTGGCTAGTATGTCATAATCCTTCTATTAATTGGTCTAGTAATTCTATCCTATCCTGGAACGTTTCTTGTCATGTGAAGTGTTTAATGTCTGCTATCCCTCCTGTTTCTTCTGTCCCCTCTTCTCAGGAGGAACCTGGTGATTTGACAGGAGTGCCGGAGGAATATCATGATCTGCGCACGGTCTTCAGTCGGTCCAGAGCCAACTCCCTTCCTCCTCACCGGTCGTATGATTGTAGTATTGATCTCCTTCCGGGGACCACTCCCCCTCGGGGTAGACTATACTCTCTGTCGGCTCCCGAACGTAAGGCTCTCGAGGATTATTTGTCTGTTTCTCTTGAAACAGGGTTTTTTTTTTTGTTAAGAAGAAAGACTGTACTCTGCGCTCCTGCGTGGGATTATCGAGGGCTGAATGACATAACGGTTAAGAATCGTTATCCGCTTCCCCTTATGTCATCAGCCTTCGAGATTCTGCAGGGAGCCAGGTTCTTTACTAAGTTGGACCTTCGTAATGCTTACCATCTCGTGCGCATCAGAGAGGGGGACGAGTGGAAAACGGCGTTTAACACTCCGTTAGGGCATTTTGAGTACCGGGTTTTGCCGTTTGGTCTCGCTAATGCTCCAGCTGTTTTTCAGGCATTAGTTAATGATGTACTGAGAGACATGCTGAACATCTTTGTTTTTGTCTACCTTGACGATATCCTGATTTTTTCACCGTCACTCGAGATTCATGTTCAGCACGTTCGACGTGTACTCCAGCGCCTTTTAGAGAATTGTCTCTACGTGAAGGCTGAGAAGTGCACCTTTCATGTCTCCTCCGTCACTTTTCTCGGTTCTGTTATTTCCGCTGAAGGCATTCAGATGGATCCCGCTAAGGTCCAGGCTGTCAGTGATTGGCCCGTTCCAAGGTCACGTGTCGAGTTGCAGCGCTTTCTAGGTTTCGCTAATTTCTATCGGCGTTTCATTCGTAATTTCGGTCAAGTTGCTGCCCCTCTCACAGCTCTTACTTCTGTCAAGACGTGCTTTAAGTGGTCCGGTTCCGCCCAGGGAGCTTTTGATCTCCTCAAGAAGCGTTTTACGTCCGCTCCTATCCTCGTTACTCCTGACGTCACTAAACAATTCATTGTCGAGGTTGACGCTTCAGAGGTGGGCGTGGGAGCCATTCTATCCCAGCGCTTCCAGTCTGACGATAAGGTTCATCCTTGCGCTTATTTTTCTCATCGCCTGTCCCCATCGGAACGCAACTATGATGTGGGTAACCGCGAACTGCTCGCCATCCGCTTAGCCCTAGGCGAATGGCGACAGTGGTTGGAGGGGGCGACCGTTCCTTTTGTCGTTTGGACTGACCATAAGAACCTTGAGTACATCCGTTCTGCCAAACGACTTAATGCACGTCAAGCTCGTTGGGCGTTGTTTTTAGCTCGTTTCGAGTTTGTGATTTCTTATCGCCCGGGTAGTAAGAACACCAAGCCTGATGCCTTATCCCGTCTCTTTAGTTCTTCTGTGGCTTCTGCTGATCCCGAGGGGATTCTTCCTTATGGGCGTGTTGTCGGGTTGACAGTCTGGGGAATTGAGAGACAGGTTAAGCAAGCACTCACTCACACTGCGTCGCCGCGCGCTTGTCCAAGTAACCTTCTTTTCGTTCCTGTTTCTACTCGTCTGGCTGTTCTTCAGTGGGCTCACTCTGCCAAGTTAGCTGGCCATCCCGGCGTTCAAGGTACTCTTGCTTCTATTCGCCAGCGCTTTTGGTGGCCTACTCAGGAGCGTGACACACGCCGTTTCGTGGCTGCTTGTTCGGACTGCGCGCAGACTAAGTCAGGTAACTCTCCTCCTGCCGGTCGTCTCAGACCGCTTCCCATTCCTTCTCGACCATGGTCTCACATCGCCTTAGACTTCATTACCGGTCTGCCTTCGTCTGCGGGGAAGACTGTGATTCTTACGGTTGTCGATAGGTTCTCTAAGGCGGCACATTTCATTCCCCTCGCTAAGCTTCCTTCCGCTAAGGAGACGGCACAAATCATCATCGAGAATGTGTTCAGAATTCATGACCTCCCGTTAGACGCCGTTTCAGACAGAGGTCCGCAATTCACGTCACAGTTTTGGAGGGAGTTCTGTCGTTTGATTGGTGCTTCCGTCAGTCTCTCTTCCGGTTTTCATCCCCAGTCTAACGGTCAAGCAGAAAGGGCCAATCAGACGATTGGTCGCATACTACGCAGCCTTTCTTTTAGAAACCCTGCGTCTTGGGCAGAACAGCTCCCCTGGGCAGAATACGCTCACAACTCGCTTCCTTCGTCTGCTACCGGGCTATCTCCGTTTCAGAGTAGTCTGGGTTACCAGCCTCCTTTGTTCTCGTCCCAGCTCGCCGAGTCCAGCGTTCCCTCCGCTCAGGCGTTTGTCCAACGTTGTGAGCGCACCTGGAGGAGGGTGAGGTCTGCACTTTGCCGTTACAGGGCGCAGACTGTGAGAGCCGCCAATAAACGTAGGATTAAGAGTCCTAGGTATTGTCGCGGCCAGAGAGTGTGGCTTTCCACTCGTAACCTTCCCCTTACCACAGCTTCTCGTAAGTTGACTCCGCGGTTCATTGGTCCGTTCCGTGTCTCCCAGGTCGTCAATCCTGTCGCTGTGCGACTGCTTCTTCCACGACATCTTCGTCGCGTCCATCCTGTCTTCCATGTCTCCTGTGTCAAGCCCTTTCTTCGCACCCCCGTTCGTCTCCCCCCCCCCCCCCCGTCCTTGTTGAGGGCGCACCTATTTACAAGGTACGTAGGATCATGGACATGCGTTCTCGGGGACGTGGTCACCAGTACTTAGTGGATTGGGAGGGTTACGGTCCTGAGGAGAGGAGTTGGGTTCCATCTCGGGACGTGCTGGACCGTTCGCTGATTGATGATTTCCTCCGTTGCCGCCAGGATTCCTCCTCGAGTGCGCCAGGAGGCGCTCGGTGAGTGGGGGGGGTACTGTCATGTTTTGTCATATATTGTCTTGTCATTATGCTTTCCCTTCTGTTCGTTTCCCCCTGCTGGTCTTATTAGGTTCGTTCCCTTTTTCTATCCCTCTCTCTCCCCCTCCCTCTCTCTCCTCTCTCTATCGTTCCGTTCCTGCTCCCAGCTGTTCCTCATTCTCCTAACTCACTCATTTAGTCTTTTCACACCTGTCCCCTATTTTGTCCTCTGATTAGAGTCCCTATTTCTCCCCTTGTTTTCCGCTTCTGTCCTTGTCGGATCCTCGTATGATGTTCGCTGTGCTGTGTCATTGTCTCGCCCTGTCGTGTCTTGTCTCCTTCCAGAAAATGTCATGGCTTTAGAAGCTTCTGATAGGATAATTGACATCATTTGAGTAAATTGGAGGTGTACCTGTAACTTCAAACTCAGTGCCTCTTTGCTTAACATCATGGGAAAATCAAAATAAATCAGCCAAGACCTAAAAAACCTCCACAATTTTGATAAACTCCCTTATCTATTGGAAGATACACCACAGTGTGCCATCACAGCAGCAGCAAGATTTGTGACCTGTTGCCACAAGAAAATGGCATACAGTGAAGAACAAACAGCACAGAAAACACAACCTATATTTATTTTTAATTATTTTCCATTTTGTCCTTTAACTATTTGCACATCGTTATAACACTCACTAGACATATGACATTTGAAATGTTTTATTATGTTGGAGCTTTTGTGAGTGTAATGTTTACTGCAAATTTTTTATTGTTTATTTCACTTTTGTTTTCCATGCCAATATAGCCCTTTTAATTGAGAGAGAGAAAGATATTTACACAAAGAGACAGAGAAGGGGGAGTTCTCCTTTCGTTAAACAGTACATTTGCAAAATGGTACCTTGAGCATTGGGACCTTCATCAACACACTCCCCATTATCCTCCTGGTTTGTTGTCAAATTCCTGGGATACTGAGTTGACATAGGCAGCCGAAACACCATGAACAGATGTGTTGAGTTTTTCATAATTGGTTTGCCCGGCAAAGCAGTCTCCTGTCTGTCAGTGTCCCGAGAGTCATGTACTGTAACTGCTGGTTTAAAGAAGAAAGAGAAATATACAGAGATAGTCTTGCTCACTGTTATTTGGAGTGAGAAGGTAGAATGTATAGTAAAGTAGGGCTTAAAGAGGGCTGCCTTCCACTTAGAGACAACATCTGCCATTCCTCTCATACTCCTTACTGGGGCACAAGGGTAGAGGAGGGGGGCGAATATTATGCAGTGGGAGGTAGGCCTCTGGGAGGAGCTGTGAGAGGGGGGCACATATTTGACTGGAGGGAAAGCTTTCCGGAGGCACTATATGGTAGGCGGTCAACCTGCATCGGGTAGGGAGATAGACCTAGATTCGGGGGGCACCGTACGGGGTTTCCACCATGCCCGAGAGGGACACTAACTGTCACTAAATGTTTCCCACTTAAGTGAATCAAAGCGGCTGTCCGGGCGGTAGCGAAGGCCCCCAGTCGGGAATATAATTTGGCTGTCAGATGTGATATGATATTTGTCACTCCTAAGGCCTGCTAGATGACTGAGCCCTCAGCGAGCTACATGTCTTGCCTGTCCCTGGGTTCCATTTAGATTTCCTTTCTGTTGAGTTAATGTAGTGCTGAGCTACAGTTCAGGCCTATTCAAAGGGGAAGCTAATCCATTCACACATGGATTGGATCAGAGAGATGGATCGGTAACTCTCTCTTTTGCTCTCTCTCTTTCTCTCAAACAGCATGTCGTGAAAAACACATTTGAATAACAATTCAAGCAGTATTATAGTTTGGATAGAACCCAAGCAGATCCATAATTATGACTTAGTTAATTATAATCAACTGAAATCAGAGCTGATAAGGATTAATCAACAGCATTATAACATGCTTACTGAAAATTGAAGAGAGACAAACAAGAAGCCATGCAAACAGAACCAAAATAGAAAATGATGAATCGGTAATTAATTTTTCAACATATGTAACGAGATCACAGAGAGAGAGTGGAAAAAATAGCCCACAAGTTTAAACTGATGTCTCTTTTTTCAATGTTATTACATTCGCAAAAGTCACCATAAAACTGGATTATGGAAATAGGACTCATTGCCTTTGATCTGCCAGATTACAGTAATTCTACCATGGCACTCCTCAAAATGAAAAGTTTGAAGGAAACTCAGAAGGGACACTATATCCATGCCATTCCAGAACTAAGCTGAATTCTTCCCCTCTCTCATCGAGCTTCTAAAATGATTTGGTATGGCTGAGATGTCTTAGAGCGGGATGAAGACACAATCAGGACGCTCTCTCGCTAATATGGCAGGCCAAGGATAGGCGAGAGAGAGAAACATAGAGAGCGAGAGAGAGAGAGCAAGACAGAGCAAGAAAGATCAAAAAGAGAGCAAAGAAACATATTACTCAACTGCTAAATCTATTCCATGTCCATACGGCTGTTAAACACAGTCCAATGTGGTAAAGCTACCTCTCTATAATACAAGATCCCCAGAGTAGCAGATAAAGTACATGGAGGATACAGCCAGAGGGAGAATGAGATTAAAGCCTGTCTGTTCATCTAACAACAGAGGCCCTCCGCTTCTCTAGATAATAACAGCTAATTAAGTAGGACACAGTGGAGTAGCTGAAAGCACTCACTGTGCTAATCACAGAACAAATACACCTCTCTCTCTCTCTGCCCATCTCTCTCTCTTTCTCTTTCTCTGCCCCTCTCTGCCCATCTCTCTCTGCCTCTCTCTCTCTCTCTCTCTCTCTCTCTCTCTCTCTCTCTCTATCTCTCTCTCTCTCTCTCCCTCTCTCTCTGCCCCTCTCTGCCCATCTCTCTCTGCCTCTCTCTCTCTCTCTCTCTCTCTCTCTCTCTCTCTCTCTCTCTCTCTCTCTCTCTCTCTCTCTCTCTCTCTCTCTCTCTCTCTCTCTCTCTCTCTCTCTCTCTCCCTCTCTCTCTGCCCCCTCTCTCTCTGCCTCTCTCTCTCTCTCCCTCTCTCTCTGCCCATCTCTCTCTGCCTCTCTCTCTCTCTCTCTCTCTCTCTCTCCCTCTCTCTCTGCCCCTCTCTCTCTGCCTATGTTTGTCCACTTGACAGCAAGTTCACTTAGCCCAACCACTCCTTCTCGCTTGCTTAGCAGAACAAAATTATTTTCTCTCTCTCTTCACTCTCTCCCCCTTGCCACTGTAATGAGGCCTAAGCATGAGTATCCTATCAACTGTCAAGAGCCTTGGAAAACCTTCAAATGAACCTCTTTCCGGAGTAGGCCACAGATTAAGCTTTTAGAGAGAGAGAGAGAGAGAGAGAGAGAGAGAGAGAGAGAGAGAGAGAGAGAGAGAGAGAGAGAGAGAGAGAGAGAGAGAGAGAGAGAGACGTAAGGAAAGGAAAGCTTTGACTATGATTCTGCCTTGCTATTGTGGCTCTCGAGAGAAGACAGGCTATGTGCACACTGCCCACAAAATGAGGTGGAAACTGAGCTGGACTTCCTAACCTTCTTCTCAATGTATGACCATATTAGAGACACATATTTCCCTCAGACTACACAGATCCACAAAGAATTCAAAAACAAACCCAATTTTGATAAACTCCCACATCTACTGCGTGAAATACCACAGTGTGCCATCACAGCAGCAAGGTTTCTTGCTTTCACAAGAAAAGGTCAAACAGTGAAGAACAAACACCATTGTAAATACAATCCATATTTATGCTTAGTTATGTTCCCTCTTGTACTTTAACCATTTGTTTGTCGTTACAACGCTGTATATAGACAAAATATGACAGTTGTAATGTCTTTATTCTTTTGGAACTTCTGTGAGCGTATTGTTTACTGTTCATTGTTTTGTTTATTTACCTTATGTAAATAAACATGCCAACAAAGCCCCTTGAACTGAAATTGAATTGAGAGAGGGAGAGAGAGAGAGAGAGAGAGAGAGAGAGAGAGAGAGAGAGAGAGAGAGAGAGAGAGAGAGAGAGAGAGAGAGAGAGAGAGAGAGAGAGAGAGAGAGAGAGAGAGAGAGAGAGAGGTTGTTGCCAGTGCCAAAGAAGTGAGTGAGTTCTATAGCTGGAGAGTTGAATACCTACTCACTACCACGTCAACACACAAACACACAGCCCCCTTCATATAACAGGAGTCAAACCATTACAAGCTACTACATAATGTATTCTCTATATTACCAAACAACCAGGACAGAACAGAACAGACACTAACGATCCTTTGAAGACAGGAGCATGACATCTAGAGCATGACATCTGGAGCAGGACATCTGGAGCAGGACATCTGGAGCAGGACATCTAGAGCATGACATCTGGAGCAGGACATCTGGAGCAGGACATCTGGAGCAGGACATCTGGAGCAGGACATCTGGAGAAGGACATCTGGAGCAGGACATCTGGAGAAGGACATCTGGAGCAGGACATCTGGAGAAGGACATCTGGAACAGGACATCTGGAGCAGGACATCTGGAGCAGGACATCTGGAGAAGGACATCTGGAGCAGGACATCTGGAGCAGGACATCTGGAGAAGGACATCTGGAGCAGGACATCTGGAGAAGGACATCTGGAAAAGGACATCTGGAGAAGGACATCTGGAAAAGGACATCTGGAGCAGGACATCTGGAGTAGGACATCTGGAGCAGGACATCTGGAGAAGGACATCTGGAAAAGGACATCTGGAGAAGGACATCTGGAAAAGGACATCTGGAGCAGGACATCTGGAGAAGGACATCTGGAGAAGGACATCTGGAGCAGGACATCTGGAGAAGGACATCTGGAGCAGGACATCTGGAGCAGGACATCTGGATCAGGACATCTGGAGAAGGACATCTGGAGAAGGACATCTGGAAAAGGACATCTGGAGAAGGACATCTGGAGAAGGACATCCGGAGCAGGACATCAGGAGGAGGACATCAGGAGAAAGACATCCGGAGCAGGACATCAGGAGCAGGACATCAAGAGAAGGACATCCGGAGCAGGACATCAGGAGAAAGACATCCGGAGCAGGACATCAGGAGCAGGACATCAAGAGAAGGACATCCGGAGGAGGACATCAGGAGAAAGACATCCGGAGCAGGACATCAGGAGAAAGACATCCGGAGCAGGACATCAGGAGCAGGACATCAAGAGAAGGACATCCGGAGGAGGACATCAGGAGAAAGACATCCGGAGCAGGACATCAGGAGAAAGACATCCGGAGGAGGACAGCAGGAGAAAGACATGCAGAGCAGGACATCAGGAGAAAGACATGCAGAGCAGGACATCAGGAGAAAGACATCCGGAGCAGGACATCAGGAGAAAGACATCCGGAGCAGGACATCAGGAGAAAGACATCCGGAGCAGGACATCAGGAGCAGGACATCAAGAGAAGGACATCCGGAGCAGGACATCAGGAGCAGGACATCAGGAGAAGGACATCCGGAGCAGGACATCAGGAGAAAGACATCCAGAGCAGGACATCAAGAGAAAGACATCCGGATCAGGACATCAGGAGAAAGACATTCGGAGCAGGACATCAGGAGAAGGTCATCAGGAGAAGGACATCCGGAGCGGGACATCAGGAGAAGGACATCAGGAGAAAGACATCCGGAGCAGGACATCAGGAGAAAGACATCCGGAGCAGGACATCAGGAGAAAGACATCCGGAGCAGGACATCAGGAGAAAGACATCCGGAGCAGGACATCAGGAGCAGGACATCAGGAGCAGGACATCAGGAGAAGGACATCTGGAGCAGGACATCAAGAGAAAGACATCCGGAGCAGGACATCAGGAGAAAGACATTCGGAGCAGGACATCAGGAGAAGGACATCAGGAGAAGGACATCCGGAGCAGGACATCAGGAGAAAGACATCTGGAGCAGGACATCAGGAGAAAGACATCCGGAGCAGGACATCAGGAGAAAGACATCCAGAGCAGGACATCAGGAGCAGGACATCAGGAGCAGGACATCAGGAGAAAGACATTCGGAGCAGGACATCAGGATCAGGACATCCGGAGCGGGACATCAGGAGAAAGACATTCGGAGCAGGACATCAGGAGAAAGACATCCGGAGCAGGACATCAGGAGAAGGACATCCGGAGCGGGACATCAGGAGAAGGACATCAGGAGAAAGACATCCGGAGCAGGACATCAGGAGAAGGACATCTGGCCTGAGGAATTGCTGCTGATTTTTTTGACCTCGATCTTAATCAATACCGTAAGTTCCCTCTCTATCTCTCTCTTTTTTTATTTTGCTCCTTCTCTGCCTCTGTCTCTCTTTCTCTCTTTATATTGCTCCCTCTCTCTCTCCTTCTCCTTCCTCTCTCAGTCTCAGGGTGAAACACAGTGTTGTGGCATGGTCAGGGTGAACAATGAAGGAGCTGGGACCATTCAGACATGAATCATTCTTTGTCCAATTGGTGACATCACAGGAATGTTGGATAAACACACAAGTCTTTCCAACAGCATGACGTCGCCCCAGTCCCGGCGTTGTTACTGCTGCAGGATAAATAGGTAATCAGTCTCAGGGTACATTAATTGGCACCCGCTTCCTCAAACACACACAAAACACACACACTCACCTGGCATTGAGTGTGTATGGTGATGGTCGGATGCGAGCAGCAAATGGCAGGATGGTGTAATGACCACATCAGTAACCTTATGGTGCTGACGGTAGGAAAACGGCTGGCAAAGCCAAAAGCCACTTGGAACTGTGGCACTGTGTCTGTCTGAGAATACCTTTACTAGAATACATACTGTATATTCATGACATGAACATAAAGCCAGGTTGAACTGTGGCACTGTGTCTGTCTGGGAATACCTTTACTAGAATACATACTGTATATTCATGACATGAACATAAAGCCAGGTGGAGCACTTACTGTACCTTGGACAGCTAAACCCACTCATGTGCAAACACTAACATGTATGCACGCACACACATACACACATTAACCGAGTGTGTCGGTAGGCTGATGTGGTAAAGGCAAGGCTGTGTGTTGAACAAAGGCTGCTTTGGTCCCCACAACCCCCCCCGGTGAGCCATCAAGGGATTATTTCATAGCAGATTACGAGATGTAAGATTTAGGGAGCAGACAGCACCTCGGCTGTACCTCCGGAATCCCCAGCGGACCCCTTTCAGAGGGAAGAACAGAGCAGAGCTAGATTAGTGTGCCTCATTTTCCATGCACACAAATACACAGACACACACGTACCACTCCTCCTCCCTCTCTCTCTCTCTATTCGCAGAACATGAAAAAAGCCCAGATGAAGGTCATGTTTCCTTTTAATGTTCTCTAACTGCACAATCCATGAATTGTCTTCCTCATCTCATGCTCATAACATCTGTATTACCTATGGCATCAATCTTCCTCCTCTCATGCTCATAACATCTGTATTACCTATGGCATCAATCTTCCTCATCTCATGCTCATAACATCTGTATTACCTATGGCATCAATCTTCCTCCTCTCATGCTCATAACATCTGTATTACCTATGGCATCAATCTTCCTCATCTCATGCTCATAACATCTGTATTACCTATGGCATCAATCTTCCTCATCTCATGCTCATAACATCTGTATTACCTATGGCATCAATCTTCCTCATCTCATGCTCATAACATCTGTATTACCTATGGCATCAATCTTCCTCATCTCATGCTCATAACATCTGTATTACCTATGGCATCAATCTTCCTCATCTCATGCTCATAACATCTGTATTACTTATGGCATCAATCTTCCTCATCTCATGCTCATAACATCTGTATTACCTATGGCATCAATCTTCCTCATCTCATGCTCATAACATCTGTATTACCTATGGCATCAATCTTCCTCATCTCATGCTCATAACATCTGTATTACCTATGGCATCAATCTTCCTCATCTCATGCTCATAACATCTGTATTACCTATGGCATCAATCTTCCTCATCTCATGCTCATAACATCTTTATTACCTATGGCATCAATCTTCCTCATCTCATGCTCATAACATCTGTATTACCTATGGCATCAATCTTCCTCATCTCATGCTCATAACATCTGTATTACCTATGGCATCAATCTTCCTCATCTCATGCTCATAACATCTGTATTACCTATGGCATCAATCTTCCCACATCGCCATGCAGCGGCAGGCTGGCTTCTTAGAAGCCATACATCATGACAATCGGACCAAAACAGTCCCTTTTTGGAGCTTGGCATCCCTTTTCTTTCAGAGATAGCTTCTGTGTGTGTGTGTGTGTGTGTGTGTGTGTGTGTGTGTGTGTGTGTGTGTGTGTGTGTGTGTGTGTGTGTGTGTGTGTGTGTGTGTGTGTGTGTGTGTGTGTGTGTGTGTGTGTGTGTGTGTGTGTGTGTGTGTGTGTGTGTGTGTGTGTGTGTGTGTGTGTGTGTGTGTGTGTGTGTGTGTGTGTGTGCGTTGTGGACGGAGTTTGAGCTATAGACATAGAGGCCCCTACAAAGCTTCTATAGGCTAAATATATAGCACATGCTGTATACCTAAGTATTAGCAAATGGTACACAAGGTCAGACTGTCACAACCTACCACAGTATGAACAGCCAACTAAAGGACAATTCCCTAAGGAAACTTACATGTATGGAGCATTACACATTTACAATGCATGTCACACTGTATGAGGACAATACCCAGCATTTGTTTTCTTTTAACATCAATCTCTGTCCATGTCAAATCATATTGCATAACAATTTACTTAGTTGAATCTGCAATCATAGACAACAGCCACAGAAAAGTTTTTTTTTTTGAAGAAGGACAATGTTTACTGCTATTTAGATCTTCTCTATTCTTATTTATGTCTGAAAAATACATTAGTATCAACAAATAATTCCATGAGCTTCTAGCTAACAATGGGTGTCTGGCTAAAATGCAGCCATCCCCCTAACTCATCCATCCCCCTAACTCATCCATCCACATAACTCATCCACCCCCCTAACTCATCCATGCAACTAACTTATGCATTACCCAAACTCATCCATCCCGCTAACTTATCCATTACCCTAACACATCCACCCCCTAACTCATCCATGCCACTAACTTATCCACGCCCTTAACTCATAAATTCCCCAAACTCATGCATCCTGCTAACTCATACATCCCCGTAACTCATACATCCCCGTAACTCATTCATTCCCCTAACTCATCCATTCCACTAACTCAACCATCCCCCTAACTCAACCGTCCCCCTAATTTGTCCATCCCCTAACTCATAATTTCCCCTAATTCATCCATCCCCCTAACTCATCCATGCCCCTAACTCATCCACGCCCTTAACTCATAAATTCCCCAAACTCATGCATCCCGCTAACTCATGCATTTCCCTAACTCATGCATTTCCCTAACTCATCCATTTCCCTAACTCATGCATTTCCCTAACTCATCCAATTCCCTAACTCATGCATTTCCCTAACTCATCCATGCCCCTAACTCATCCATTTCCCTAACTCATGCATTTCCCTAACTCATGCATTTCCCTAACTCATCCATGCCCCTAACTCATCCATTCCCCTAACTGATCCATTCCCCTAACTCATGCATTTCCCTAACTCATCCATTCCCCTAACTCTACAGGAATGACGGAGTCAATCCAAATCATCTTGGCTCCTGGACTCTGTCTACGCATTTTAAGGCTGCGTTGAAACAATGACTGTTAAATTATCCAAGACCAGCTCAGTTAATCCATACCATTGTGACAATGAGTGACATCCCCCTAACTCATCCATACCCCTATCAATGCCCCTTACTCATCTATCCCCATACTCTATCCCCATTCCATTCCCTAACTAATCTATTCCTCTAGCTCGTGATGGTAAGAGTGAGTGCTAAAAAAATATATACTCTGTCTGGCAGGCTGTGTGTTAAGGGCCTTAATCCGAGGAAGGCGGAACAGCCAAGACCCTCACAAGGGTTCTTTTCATGCCACTGTGGGGCCCGGTGCTTTCTGGTGGCCCAAGATGAGGTGACGCGAGGGGGGGGGCTGCACATCCCCCACCCTTACTATCCCCTGGCACCCCTTCTCCACTTTGATTTCATGTTTACCCATCTCATGTCTCATCATAGACATTTCACGAAGCACAAAGCCCCCACCCACACGTCAGCTTGGTAAAGGAAAAGAGAAGCTTGTTCCAGGAGAACTGGAACAAAGGCCTTATTCTGTGGTGGTCCATGTTCTGGGGGCGTTCAGGAGCTTTTCTGGGGGGCTCAGGAACTGTTACAATCTGAGGGGCCTGTTGGTTGACCTGTCAACGTTGCCCCTTGTTCAGGGGAGGAGAGGAAAGAGAGGAAGAAGGAGATGGTTGGATGGGAGTGGGGAGGTTACAGTGGGTGCTATATGAAACATTAGCTCTCTCCCTGTCCTCTCCCAAGCAGATGCAATCCAGCAAGCCAGACATCCATCCACCCCAGTGGACTCTCCCTCCCCGGTCACCCCCAGCCCTGTGCCTGTTCCCAGGTTGGGTGTCCCTTGTGGTCCCCCTGGGGAGCCTCAGAGCTCCGGGTGTTGGTGTGACCACTGAGATTTATAGACTCCCTACTGAGAGCATCTCCTTAATGCAGACAATGGGGTGCATTTATTGGCAGCCTGAGTGTGCGGATCCCTTAAAGTCACTCCTCTCTGCTAGGGAACCAGCCTGGCGGCTCTTTTCTCAGAACTTTTCACCACCCACTTTGCCAAAGCACAGCCCCCACACCACTAGAGGGATATCTTCAACCACCAACTTACCATCCTGAGACAAGGCTGAGTATAGCCCACAAAGACCTCCGCCACGGCACAACCCAAGGGGGGGGGGGGGCGCCAACCCAGACAGGATGACCACAACAGTGAATCAACCAACTCAGGTGACGCACCCCTTCCAGGGACGGCATGAGAGAGCCCCAGTAGCCAGTGACTCAGCCCCTGTAATAGGGTTAGAGGCAGAGAATCCCAGTGGAAAGAGGGGAACCGGCCAGGCAGAGACAGCAAGGGCGGTTTGTTGCTCCAGAGCCTTTCCGTTCACCTTCCCACTCCTGGGCCAGACTACACTCAATCATATGACCCACTGAAGAGATGAGTCTTCAGTAAAGACTTAAAGGTTGAGACCGAGTTTGCTTCTCTGACATGGGTAGGCAGACCGTTCCATAAAAATGGAGCTCTATAGGAGAAAGCCCTGCCTCCAGCTGTTTGCTTAGAAATTCTAGGGACAATTAGGAGGCCTGCGTCTTGTGACCGTAGCGTACGTGTAGGTATGTACGGCAGGACCAAATCAGAGAGATAGGTAGGAGCAAGCCCATGTAATGCTTTGTAGGTTATCAGTAAAACCTTGAAATCAGCCCTTGCTTTGACAGGAAGCCAGTGTAGAGAGGCTAGCACTGGAGTAATATGATATTTTTTTTTGGTTCTAGTCAGGATTCTAGCAGCCGTATTTAGCACTAACTGAAGTTTATTTAGTGCTTTATCCGGGTAGCCGGAAAGTAGAGCATTGCAGTAGTCTAACCTTGAAGTGACAAAAGCATGGATTAATTTTTCTGCATCATTTTTGGACAGAAAGTTTCTGATTTTTGCAATGTTACGTAGATGGGAAAAAGTTGTCCTCGAAATGGTCTTGATATGTTCTTCAAAAGAGAGATCAGGGTCCAGAGTAATGCCGAGGTCCTTCACAGTTTTATTTGAGACGACTGTACAACCATTAAGATTAATTGTCAGATTCAACAGAAGATCTCTTTGTTTCTTCGGACCTAAAACAAGCATCTCTGTTTTGTCCGAGTTTAATAGTAGAAAGTTTGCAGCCATCCACTTCCTTATGTCTGAAACACATGCTTCTAGCAAGGGCAATTTTAAATTGCACAAATTCCCAAAATATTGTGGAGCTTGTCGGGATAGCACTTTGCTCTGGGGCCTGCATCCATGCTGGCTCGGTGGAAGTGGCTATCAGAGGGTCTAATAACCCCCTACACCCTGGATCATTTTCACTCCCTCAGCTTTGGGATACTTCTGCAAATCGCGGAGGCGAGCATGAAAGTGCAAATGGAATGCCAAGGGGCGAGGAGGGGGGGAAGGGGGTGATTTGGGATTCAGCCAAGTTCTGTCTGGTCACTAATCTGGATATGTGCTCCAGCCTTTTCTGCACCAATGATGATGACTGGTCGTTGGTCAACAATCAAGACTCATAATGTTTTGGTTCTGAAGCAATGATTAGAATTTAAACGACAACTAACGTTGTTGTAAAAAATGATGCCACCAGGGAAAGGGCCCTTTGGAGACTAGAATGGCAAGGGGCATGTGCTCTACACAGGTAGAGACCTATCCTATGACAATCACACATGTTGAAGTTTATTGTCATGAGTTTTGACTTGGAGGCTGAACTTCACGATTTCCTATTAGATAGGCCAGCTGCAAAGTCAAGTGTGTTGTAAAAATGTATCATAACTAAAATGAGCTTTTTGGTCTTATTTTAAGGTCAGGGTTAGGCATTAGGGTTAGCAGTGTGGTTAAGGTTAACTTTAAGTTTACATTTAAAATCTGATTATTTTCTTGTGTTCTTGAAATGTCTTATTTTTATTTATTGTGTGTTTTTGTTCTACATTGTTATTTGTAGTATTGCATTGTTATTGATTCCTGCATTGTTGGGGTTAGAGCTGAAATAAAGGCATTTCCCTGTACTTGTGCATGTGACATTACAACTTCAAACTTAAAATGGCATCTTCACAATTTTGGAAACACATCGGTCTATGCTTTCACACATGTAGCCTACAACATGGACCAGAAAAAGGCCTAAAGAATTCCTAAAGCAAGGTGTGTGCTCACACTTCACAGACATGCACATCCACAATATCACCCTCCGTCACACACACACATAGCGCTCTGTTCTCATCGAAACACATTCCATTTCCATCCTCCTCATTTGAGTCCTCTTTTCTCAACCTCCATGCTCTTCCCATCCCCTAACCTTGTTCTCTCCAACACCTCTTTTATTCTCACTTCCAGTTTCTATTGTTCTCTTCTTTCCCTCATTCCTCCTCTTGTCTTTCATTCCCTGGAGCTACTTCTATTGGTGTGTGTTTGCGTTTGTTCATGCATGTGTGTGTGTGTGTGTGTGTATATGTGCGGCGTGCATGTGTTTGCGTGTGTCGTTGTGTTCGTGCGCGTGTGTGTGTGATTGAGCGAGTGAAAGGGGCTCCCCTTTCTACTTTAGTTTATGGGGGGGGCTTTATCCTTTCCAGATCCCCTGCTGTGAGGAAGAACCTTCCTTTCATCCCTTTTTACATTCCAATGCATCCTATAGACTCTCTAAAACCCGGTTAAATGTGGAGAAAATGGAGAAAATTAAATGAGTGAGTGGTAGACGTCTCTGTTCTCCAGCTTTAGCACTCTTTCTTTCTATGGCCTATTTATTTGTGTCTTGTTTCCACTGAAAAGAAACACTATCTCTGTTTTTGAGAATGTGGCATGTCGAGGTGGGGTGAGATCCAAACTGTCACAGTCAGTTAAGAACTCAGGCAGCTGGAGATTTATAGCTAAACGGATGTATTTCTTTTTAACAGGTTACTACATATCAACAATGTAGTTAATAGTCTAAGTAAAGGCCTACATTAGTTATGTGGAATAGACATCAAATTCAGAGCTTCTCTACCAACTCATAGAATATGTATTATATGTGTACATACTGTATTTTGTAAATAAACACAGAATTCATAAATAGCTGACGAGAGACTGGCCTTCATTCATAGTTGTTATCCAACAATATTTATGGTGCAAGAAAACCTTTAAAGTTGTAAATGATCAATATTCCTCGCCACTCACCAACTTCATTTTAAATGTAATTTGATTAAATGAGGCAATATAATATATTCATTCTCCTAAACAAGTGTAACTTGCTGATATAAAAGCAACTACAGAATCTCATTTCATAGGTTTCAACGTGTTTCTTTCTATAAAGTGACAACATTTCTCAGAAGAAGCATTTGGTAACCGGTTACTAGTCCAAATTCAAACCCCCGAGCTGACAAGGTACAAATCTGTCGTTCTGCCCCTGAACAGGCAGTTAACCCACTGTTCCTAGGCCGTCATTGAAAATAAGAATGTGTTCTTAACTGACTTGCCTAGTTAAATAAAGGTAAAATAAAAAAATAAATAAATAGCTAACTGGTTGTTTAAGTTTCACAAATGTAAACACGCAAAATCAAATCTGTTTTTTTCTCGTAAGAAAATGTGTTGCAAGATTCCTTTTACTTTGAAGTATTTGAGCTTTTCTCAGCAGTGCTGAAGAGACACAGTTCACACAGACACAGAATAAATATTTGCAATCCACCAGGGAGAGCACAGACTGACCCACGCTGATGATAGTGCTGCCAGATTGCCACATTAGTAAATACGAAAACTGCACACACCCCTCCCACCATTTTTGTTTACTCCGTCAGATGAGAGGCTCAGTCCTGATCAACCAACACAACAGGTCCCCGCTCCCCAGAGAAACCTTGATAACGTTATGAAGACAATGTTCATCCCTGATCTATTACAAAGTGGTATGAAAATATATGATTAAAATAAAAACTTAAATGTAAGTGATCCTGTGTTCCATTAGCTTTGAATCAATAATGTTGCAATGTCGTGAAAGAAGAAGTTCGAATTCAAACCTCTAATTAGTATCCTGGATATATTTGGTCAGACACACTCAGAAATCCTGATTTATGGAGCTAAAGGCACAAATAGGAGTCAGCTATTTGGAGATTTTTCAGCTGCTGCTCTTCAGCATTTAAAGGTTAGACAAACTGAACTATGAGCTACAGCTTTCACAAACTGATAAGCCATTGTCAAAGTCAAGCAGAAAAAAAGAAGAAAAAAATCTACTTTATCAGCTTCAGAAGTATTTAACCTCTGGGGCTGTTTGTATTAGCGTACTACTTTGAGGTGAACCTTTATTGCAAACAGAGGTAGTTAACAGGGCTGTGTACCACATGGTACCCTATTCATTACGGACCTTAATCAAATGAAGGTCACTACTAAGGGAATATGGTGCCATTTGGAATGCATTCCAGCTCTGGTTGGTCCCCAGTTTGTATACAGAGCCCAGACCTATCTATACCGGTGGCTCTGTTTCCATGTTATCCAGGGCACAGACCTATCTATACCTGTGGCTCTGTTTCCATGTTATCCAGGGCACAGACCTATCTATACCTGTGGCTCTGTTTCCATGTTATCCAGGGCCCAGACCTATCTATACCTGTGGCTCTGTTTCCATGTTATCCAGGGCACAGACCTATCTATACCTGTGGCTCTGTTTCCATGTTATCCAGGGCACAGACCTATCTATACCTGTGGCTCTGTTTCCATGTTATCCAGGGCACAGACCTATCTATACCTGTGGCTCTGTTTCCATGATATCCAGGGTCCACACCTATCTATACCTGTGGCTCTGTTTCCATGTTATCCAGGGCACAGACCTATCTATACCTGCGGCCCTGTTTCCATGTTATCCAGGGCACAGACCTATCTATACCTGTGGCTCTGTTTCCATGTTATCCAGGGCACAGACCTATCTTTAGCTGTGGTCCTGTTGATATGTTATCCAGGGCACAGACCTATTTTTACCTGTGAACCTGTTGATATGTTATCCAGGGCACAGAACTATCTATACCGGTGGCCCTGTTTCCATGTTATCCAGGGCACAGACCTATCTATACCTGTGGCTATGTTTCCATGTTATACAGGGCACAGACCTATCTTTAGCTGTGGTCCTGTTGATATGTTATCCAGGGCACAGACCTATCTATACCTGTGACTCTGTTTCCATGTTATCCAGGGCACAGACCTATCTTTACCTGTGAACCTGTTGATATGTTATCCAGGGCACAGACCTATCTATACCTGTGGCCCTGTTTCCATGTTATCCAGGGCACAGACCTATCTATACCTGTGGCTCTGTTTCCATGTTATCCAGGGCACAGACCTATCTTTACCTGTGAACCTGTTGATATGTTATCCAGTTCCCAGACCTATCTATACCTGTGGTCCTGTTGATATGTTATCCAGGGCACAGAACTATCTATACCGGTGGCCCTGTTTCCATGTTATCCAGGGCACAGACCTATCTATACCTGTGGCTCTGTTTCCATGTTATCCAGCGGACAGACCGATCTATACCTGTGGCTCTGTTTCCATGTTATCCAGGGCACAGACCTATCTATACCTGTGGCTCTGTTTCCATGTTATCCAGGGCACACACCTATCTATACCGGTGGCCCTGTTTCCATGTTATCCAGGGCCCAGACCTATCTATACCTGTGGCTCTGATTCCATGTTATCCAGGGCACAGACCTATCTATACCGGTGGCCCTGTTTCCATGTTATCCATGGCACAGACCTATCTATACCGGTGGCCCTGTTTCCATGTTATCCAGGGCACAGACCTATCTATACCTGTGGCTCTGTTTCCATGTTATCCAGGTCACAGACCTATCTATACCTGTGGCTCTGTTTCCATGTTATCCAGGGCACAGACCTATCTATACCGGTGGCCCTGTTTCCATGTTATCCAGGGCCCAGACCTATCTATACATGTGGCTCTGTTTCCATGTTATCCAGGGCATAGACCTATCTATAACGGTGGCCCTGTTTCCATGTTATCCAGGGCACAGACCTATCTATACCTGTGACTCTGTTTCCATGGTATCCAGGGCAAAGACCTATCTATACCTGTGGCTCTGTTTCCATGTTATCCAGGGCACAGACCTATCTATACCTGTGGCTCTGTTTCCATGTCATCCAGGGCACAGACCTATCTATACCCGTGGCCCTGTTTCCATGTTATCCAGGGCACAGACCTATCTATACCTGTGGCCCTGTTTCCATGTTATCCAGGGCACAGACCTATCTATACCTGTGGCTCTGTTTCCATGTTATCCAGGGCACAGACCTATCTATACCGGTGGCTCTGTTTCCATGTTATCCAGGGCACAGACCTATCTTTAGCTGTGGTCCTGTTGATATGTTATCCAGGGCACAGACCTATCTATACCTATGGCTCTGTTTCCATGTTATCCAGGGCACAGGCCTATGTATACCTGTGGCCCTGTTTCCATGTTATCCAGGGCACAGACCTATCTATACCTGTGGCTCTGTTTCCATGTTACCCAGGGCACAGACCTATCTATACCGGTGGCTCTGTTTCCATGATATCCAGGGCACAGACCTATCTATACCTGTGGCTCTGTTTCCATGTTATCCAGGGCACAGACCTATCTATACCTGTGGCTCTGTTTCCATGTTATCCAGGGCACAGACCTATCTATACCGGTGGCTCTGTTTCCATGTTATCCAGGGCACAGACCTATCTATACCTGTGGCTCTGTTTCCATGTTATCCAGGGCACAGACCTATCTATACCGGTGGCCTTGTTTCCATGTTATCCAGGGCCCAGACCTATCTATACCTGTGGCTCTGTTTCCATGTTATCCAGGGCATAGACCTATCTATACCTGTGGCCCTGTTTCAATGTTATCCAGGGCACAGACCTATCTACACCTGTGTCCCTGTTGATATGTTATCCAGGGCACAGACCTATCTATACCTGTGGCCCTGTTTCAATGTTATCCAGGGCACAGACCTATCTATACCTGTGGCCCTGTTTCAATGTTATCCAGGGCACAGACCTATCTATACCTGTGGCTCTGTTTCCATGTTATCCAGGGAACAGACCTATCTATACCGGTGGCCCTGTTTCCATGTTATCCAGGGCACAGACCTATCTATACCTGTGGCTCTGTTTCCATGTTATCCAGGGCACAGACCTATCTATACCGGTGGTTCTGTTTCCATGTTATCCAGGGCACAGACCTATCTATACCGGTGGCTCTGTTTCCATGTTATCCAGGGCACAGACCTATGTATACCTGTGGCCCTGTTTCCATGTTATCCAGGGCACAGGCCTATCTATACCTGTGGCTCTGTTTCCATGTCATCCAGGGCACAGACCTATCTATACCTGTGGCTCTGTTTCCATGTTATCCAGGGCACAGACCTATCTATACCTGTGGCTCTGTTTCCATGTTATCCAGGGCACAGACCTATGTATACCTGTGGCCCTGTTTCCATGTTATCCAGGGCACAGACCTATCTATACCTGTGGCTCTGTTTCCATGTCATCCAGGGCACAGACCTATCTATACCCGTGGCCCTGTTTCCATGTTATCCAGGGCACAGACCTATCTATACCTGTGGCCCTGTTTCCATGTTATCCAGGGCACAGACCTATCTATACCTGTGGCTCTGTTTCCATGTTATCCAGGGCACAGACCTATCTATACCTGTGTCCCTGTGTCCATGTTATTCAGGGCACAGACCTATCTATACCTGTGGCTCTGTTTCCATGTTATCCAGGGCACAGACCTATATATACCTGTGGCTATATTTCCATGTTATCCAGGGCACAGACATATCTATACCAGTGGCTCTGTTTCCATGTTATCCAGGGCACAGACCTATCTATACCTGTGGCTCTGTTGCCATGTTATCCAGGGCACAGACCTATCTATACCTGTGGCTCTGTTTCCATGTTATGCAGGGCACAGACCTATCTATACCTGTGGCTCTGTTTCCATGTTATCCAGGGCACAGACCTATCTATACCTATGACCCTGTTGATATGTTATCCAGTTCACAGACCTATCTATACCTGTGAACCTGTTGATATGTTATCCAGGGCACAGACCTATCTATACCTGTGGCTCTGTTTCCATGTTATCCAGGGCACAGACCTATGTATACCTGTGGCCCTGTTTCCATGTTATCCAGGGCACAGACCTATCTATACCTGTGGCTCTGTTTCCATGTCATCCAGGGCACAGACCTATCTATACCCGTGGCCCTGTTTCCATGTTATCCAGGGCACAGACCTATCTATACCTGTGGCCCTGTTTCCATGTTATCCAGGGCACAGACCTATCTATACCTGTGGCTCTGTTTCCATGTTATCCAGGGCACAGACCTATCTATACCTGTGGCCCTGTTTCCATGTTATCCAGGGCACAGACCTATCTATACCTGTGGCTCTGTTTCCATGTTATCCAGGGCACAGACCTATATATACCTGTGGCTATATTTCCATGTTATCCAGGGCACAGACCTATCTATACCAGTGGCTCTGTTTCCATGTTATCCAGGGCACAGACCTATCTATACCTGTGGCTCTGTTGCCATGTTATCCAGGGCACAGACCTATCTATACCTATGACCCTGTTGATATGTTATCCAGTTCACAGACCTATCTATACCTGTGAACCTGTTGATATGTTATCCAGGGCACAGACCTATCTATACCTGTGGCCCTGTTTCCATGTTATCCAGGGCACAGACCTATCTATACCTGTGGCTCTGTTTCCATGTTACCCAGGGCACAGACCTATCTATACCGGTGGCTCTGTTTCCATGTCATCCAGGACACAGACCTATGTATACCTGTGGCCCTGTTTCCATGTTATCCAGGGCACAGACCTATCTATACCTGTGGTTCTGTTTCCATGTTATCCAGGGCACAGACCTATCTATACCGGTGGCTCTGTTTCCATGTTATCCAGGGCACAGACCTATCTTTAGCTGTGGTCCTGTTGATATGTTATCCAGGGCACAGACCTATCTATACCTGTGGCCCTGTTTCCATTATATCCAGGGCACAGACCTATCTATACCTGTGGCTCTGTTTCCATGTTATCCAGGGCACAGACCTATCTATACCGGTGGCTCTGTTTCCATGTTATCCAGGGCACAGACCTATCTTTAGCTGTGGTCCTGTTGATATGTTTTCCAGGTCACAGACCTATCTATACCTGTGGCTCTGTTTCCATGTTATCCAGGGCACAGACCTATGTATACCTGTGGCCCTGTTTCCATGTTATCCAAGGCACAGACCTATTTATACCTGTGGCTCTGTTTCCATGTTACCCAGGGCACAGACCTATCTATACCGGTGGCTCTGTTTCCATGATATCCAGGGCACAGACCTATCTATACCTGTGGCTCTGTTTCCATGTTATCCAGGGCACAGACCTATCTATACATGTGGCTCTGTTTCCATGTTATCCAGGGCACAGACCTATCTATACCGGTGGCTCTGTTTCCATGTTATCCAGGGCACAGACTTATCTATACCTGTGGCTCTGTTTCCATGTTATCCAGGGCACAGACCTATCTATACCGGTGGCCCTTTTTCCATGTTATCCAGGGCACAGACCTATCTATACCCGTGGCCCTGTTTCCATGTTATTCAGGGCACAGACCTATCTATACCGGTGGCCCTGTTTCCATGTTATCCAGGGCACAGACCTATCTATACCCGTGGCCTTGTTTCCATGTTATCCAGGGCACAGACCTATCTATACCCGTGGCCCTTTTTCCATGTTATCCAGGGCACAGACCTATCTATACCCGTGACCTTGTTTCCATGTTATCCAGGGCACAGACCTATCTATACCCGTGGCCCTGTTTCCATTTTCCATGTTATCCAGGGCACAGACCTATCTATACCCGTGGCCCTTTTTCCATGTTATCCAGGGCACAGACCTATCTATACCCGTGGCCTTGTTTCCCTGTTATCCAGGGCACAGACCTATCTATACCCGTGGCCCTTTTCCATGTTATCCAGGGCACAGACCTATCTATACCTGTGGCTCTGTTTCCATGTTATCCAGGGCACAGACCTATCTATAACGGTGGCCCTGTTTCAATGTTATTCAGGGCACAGACCTATCTATACATGTGGCCCTGTTTCAATGTTATCCAGGGCACAGACCTATCTATACCTGTGGCCCTGTTTCAATGTTATCCAGGGCACAGACCTATCTATACCTGTGAACCTGTTGATATGTTATCCAGGTCACAGACCTATATATACCTGTGAACCTGTTGATATATTATCCAGGGCACAGACCTATCTATACCTGTGGCCCAGTTTCAATGTTATCCAGGGCACAGACCTATCTATACCTGTGCCCTGTTTCAATGTTATCCAGGGCACAGACCTATCTATACCTGTGGCCCTGTTGATATGTTATCCAGGGCACAGACCTATCTATACCTGTGGCTCTGTTTCCATGTTATCCAGGGCACAGACCTATCTATACCTGTGGCTCTGTTTCCATGTTATCCAGGGCACAGACCTATGTATACCTGTGGCCCTGTTTCCATGTTATCCAGGGCACAGACCTATCTATACCTGTGGCTCTGTTTCCATGTCATCCAGGGCACAGACCTATCTATACCCGTGGCCCTGTTTCCATGTTATCCAGGGCACAGACCTATCTATACCTGTGGCCCTGTTTCCATGTTATCCAGGGCACAGACCTATCTATACCTGTGGCTCTGTTTCCATGTTATCCAGGGCACAGACCTATCTATACCTGTGGCCCTGTTTCCATGTTATCCAGGGCACAGACCTATCTATACCTGTGGCTCTGTTTCCATGTTATCACAGACCTCTGTTTCCATGTTATCCAGGGCACAGACCTATATATACCTGTGGCTATATTTCCATGTTATCCAGGGCACAGACCTATCTATACCAGTGGCTCTGTTTCCATGTTATCCAGGGCACAGACCTATCTATACCTGTGGCTCTGTTTACCATGTTATCCAGGGCACAGACCTATCTATACCTATGACCCTGTTGATATGTTATCCAGTTCACAGACCTATCTATACCTGTGAACCTGTTGATATGTTATCCAGGGCACAGACCTATCTATACCTGTGGCCCTGTTTCCATGTTATCCAGGGCACAGACCTATCTATACCTGTGGCTCTGTTTCCATGTTACCCAGGGCACAGACCTATCTATACCGGTGGCTCTGATTCCATGTCATCCAGGACACAGACCTATGTATACCTGTGGCCCTGTTTCCATGTTATCCAGGGCACAGACCTATCTATACCTGTGGCCCTGTTTCCATGTTATCCAGGGCACAGACCTATCTATACCTGTGGTTCTGTTTCCATGTTATCCAGGGCACAGACCTATCTATACCGGTGGCTCTGTTTCCATGTTATCCAGGGCACAGACCTATCTTTAGCTGTGGTCCTGTTGATATGTTATCCAGGGCACAGACCTATCTATACCTGTGGCCCTGTTTCCATTATATCCAGGGCACAGACCTATCTATACCTGTGGCTCTGTTTCCATGTTATCCAGGGCACAGACCTATCTATACCGGTGGCTCTGTTTCCATGTTATCCAGGGCACAGACCTATCTTTAGCTGTGGTCCTGTTGATATGTTTTCCAGGTCACAGACCTATCTATACCTGTGGCTCTGTTTCCATGTTATCCAGGGCACAGACCTATGTATACCTGTGGCCCTGTTTCCATGTTATCCAAGGCACAGACCTATTTATACCTGTGGCTCTGTTTCCATGTTACCCAGGGCACAGACCTATCTATACCGGTGGCCCTTTTTCCATGTTATCCAGGGCACAGACCTATCTATACCTGTGGCTCTGTTTCCATGTTATTCAGGGCACAAACCTATCTATACCGGTGGCCCTTTTTCCATGTTATCCAGGGCACAGACCTATCTATACCCGTGGCCTTGTTTCCATGTTATCCAGGGCACAGACCTATCTATACCGGTGGCCCTGTTTCCATGTTATCCAGGGCACAGACCTATCTATACCCGTGGCCTTGTTTCCATGTTATCCAGGGCACAGACCTATCTATACCCGTGGCCCTTTTTCCATGTTATCCAGGGCACAGACCTATCTATACCCGTGGCCTTGTTTCCATGTTATCCAGGGCACAGACCTATCTATACCCGTGGCCCTTTTTCCATGTTATCCAGGGCACAGACCTATCTATACCCGTGGCCCTTTTTCCATGTTATCCAGGGCACAGACCTATCTATACCCGTGGCCTTGTTTCCCTGTTATCCAGGGCACAGACCTATCTATACCCGTGGCCCTTTTTCCATGTTATCCAGGGCACAGACCTATCTATACCTGTGGCTCTGTTTCCATGTTATCCAGGGCACAGACCTATCTATAACGGTGGCCCGGTTTCAATGTTATTCAGGGCACAGACCTATCTATACATGTGGCCCTGTTTCAATGTTATCCAGGGCACAGACCTATCTATACCTGTGGCCCTGTTTCAATGTTATCCAGGGCACAGACCTATCTATACCTGTGAACCTGTTGATATGTTATCCAGGTCACAGACCTATATATACCTGTGAACCTGTTGATATATTATCCAGGGCACAGACCTATCTATACCTGTGGCCCAGTTTCAATGTTATCCAGGGCACAGACCTATCTATACCTGTGCCCTGTTTCAATGTTATCCAGGGCACAGACCTATCTATACCTGTGGCCCTGTTGATATGTTATCCAGGGCAAAGACCTATCTATACCTGTGACCCTGTTGATATGTTATCCAGGGCAAAGACCTATCTATACCTGTGACCCTGTTGATATGTTATCCAGGGCACAGACCTATCTATACCAGGGAACCTGTTGATATGTTTTCCAGGGCACAGACCTATCTATACCTGTGGCTCTGTTTCCATGTTATCCAGGGCACAGACCTATGTATACCTGTGGCCCTGTTTCCATGTTATCCAGGGCACAGACCTATCTATACCTGTGGCTCTGTTTCCATGTCATTCAGGGCACAGACCTATCTATACCGGTGGCCCTGTTTCCATGTTATCCAGGGCACAGGCCTATCTATACCTGTGGCTCTGTTCATATGTTATCCAGTTCCCAGACCTATCTATACCTGTGAACCTGTTGATATGTTATCCAGGGCACAGACCTATATATACCTGTGAACCTGTTGATTATTTATCAAGGACACAGACCTATCTATACCTGTGGCCCAGTTTCAATGTTATCCAGGGCACAGACCTATCTATACCTGTGGCCCAGTTTCAATGTTATCCAGGGCACAGACCTATCTATACCTGTGGCCCAGTTTCAATGTTATCCAGGGCACAGACCTATCTATACCTGTGGCCCTGTTTCAATGTTATCCAGGGCACAGACCTATCTACACCTGTGGCCCTGTTGATATGTTATCCAGGGCACAGACCTATCTATACCTGTGGCTCTGTTTCCATGTTATCCAGGGCACAGACCTATCGATACCAGTGGCTCTGTTTCCATGTTATCCAGGGCACAGACCTATCTATACCTGTGACCCTGTTGACATGTTATCCAGGGCCCAGACCTATCTGCACACCTGTGGTCCTGTTGACATGTTATCCAGGGCACAGACCTATCTGCACCTGTGGCTCTGTTTCCATGTTATCCAGGGCACAGACCTATCGATACCAGTGGCTCTGTTTCCATGTTATCCAGGGCACAGACCTATCTATACATGTGGCTCTGTTTCCATGTTATCCAGGGCACAGACCTATCTATACCTGTGGCTCTGTTTCCATGTTATCCAGGGCACAGACCTATCTATACCTGTGACCCTGTTGATATGTTATCCAGGGCAAAGACCTATCTATACCTGTGACCCTGTTGACATGTTATCCAGGGCCCAGACCTATCTGCACACCTGTGGTCCTGTTGACATGTTATCCAGGGCCCAGACCTATCTGCACCTGTGGCTCTGTTGACATGTTATCCAGGGCCCAGACCTATCTGCACCTGTGGCTCTGTTGACATGTTATCCAGGGCCCAGACCTATCTATACCTGTGGCTCTGTTTCCATGTTATCCAGGGCACAGACCTATCGATACCAGTGGCTCTGTTTCCATGTTATCCAGGGCACAGACCTATCTATACATGTGGCTCTGTTTCCATGTTATCCAGGGCACAGACCTATCTATACCTGTGGCTCTGTTTCCATGTTATCCAGGGCACAGACCTATCTATACCTGTGACCCTGTTGATATGTTATCCAGGGCAAAGACCTATCTATACCTGTGACCCTGTTGACATGTTATCCAGGGCCCAGACCTATCTGCACACCTGTGGTCCTGTTGACATGTTATCCAGGGCCCAGACCTATCTGCACCTGTGGCTCTGTTGACATGTTATCCAGGGCCCAGACCTATCTGCACACCTGTGGTCCTGTTGACATGTTATCCAGGGCCCAGACCTATCTGCACCTGTGGCTCTGTTGACATGTTATCCAGGGCCCAGACCTATCTGCACCTGTGGCTCTGTTGACATGTTATCCAGGGCCCAGACCTATCTGCACACCTGTGGCCCTGTTGATATGTTATCCAGGGCACAGACCTACCTACACCTGTGGCCTTGTTGATATGTTATCCAGGGCACAGACCTATCTATACCTGTGGCTCTGTTTCCATGTTATCCAGGGCACAGACCTATCTATACCTGTGGCTCTGTTTCCATGTTATCCAGGGAACAGACCTATCTATACCTGTGGCTCTGTTTCCATGTTATCCAGGGCACAGACCTATGTATACCTGTGGCCCTGTTTCCATGTTATCCAGGGCACAGACCTATCTATACCTGTGGCTCTGTTTCCATGTCATCCAGGGCACAGACCTATCTATACCCGTGGCCCTGTTTCCATGTTATCCAGGGCACAGACCTATCTATACCTGTGGCCCTGTTTCCATGTTATCCAGGGCACAGACCTATCTATACCTGTGTCTCTGTTTCCATGTTATCCAGGGCACAGACCTATCTATACCTGTGGCCCTGTTTCCATGTTATCCAGGGCACAGACCTATCTATACCTGTGGCTCTGTTTCCATGTTATCCAGGGCACAGACCTATATATACCTGTGGCTATATTTCCATGTTATCCAGGGCACAGACCTATCTATACCAGTGGCTCTGTTTCCATGTTATCCAGGGCACAGACCTATCTATACCTGTGGCTCTGTTGCCATGTTATCCAGGGCACAGACCTATCTATACCTATGACCCTGTTGATATGTTATCCAGTTCACAGACCTATCTATACCTGTGAACCTGTTGATATGTTATCCAGGGCACAGACCTATCTATACCTGTGGCCCTGTTTCCATGTTATCCAGGGCACAGACCTATCTATACCTGTGGCTCTGTTTCCATGTTACCCAGGGCACAGACCTATCTATACCGGTGGCTCTGTTTCCATGTCATCCAGGACACAGACCTATGTATACCTGTGGCCCTGTTTCCATGTTATCCAGGGCACAGACCTATCTATACCTGTGGCCCTGTTTCCATGTTATCCAGGGCACAGACCTATCTATACTGGTGGCTCTGTTTCCATGTTATCCAGGGCACAGACCTATCTTTAGCTGTGGTCCTGTTGATATGTTATCCAGGGCACAGACCTATCTATACCTGTGGCACTGTTTCCATGTTATCCAGGGCACAGACCTATCTATACCGGTGCCTCTGTTTCCATGTTATCCAGGGCACAGACCTATCTTTAGCTGTGGTCCTGTTGATATGTTTTCCAGGTCACAGACCTATCTATACCTGTGGCTCTGTTTCCATGTTATCCAGGGCACAGACCTATGTATACCTGTGGCCCTGTTTCCATGTTATCCAAGGCACAGACCTATTTATACCTGTGGCTCTGTTTCCATGTTACCCAGGGCACAGACCTATCTATACCGGTGGCTCTGTTTCCATGATATCCAGGGCACAGACCTATCTATACCTGTGGCTCTGTTTCCATGTTATCCAGGGCACAGACCTATCTATACCTGTGGCTCTGTTTCCATGTTATCCAGGGCACAGACCTATCTATACCGGTGGCTCTGTTTCCATGTTATCCAGGGCACAGACCTATCTATACCTGTGGCTCTGTTTCCATGTTATCCAGGGCACAGACCTATGTATACCTGTGGCCCTGTTTCCATGTTATCCAGGGCACAGACCTATCTATACCTGTGGCTCTGTTTCCATGTTATTCAGGGCACAGACCTATCTATACCGGTGGCCTTTTTTCCATGTTATCCAGGGCACAGACCTATCTATACCCGTGGCCTTGTTTCCATGTTATCCAGGGCTCCAGGGCACAGACCTATCTATACCGGTGGCCCTGTTTCCATGTTATCCAGGGCACAGACCTATCTATACCTGTGGCCTTGTTTCCATGTTATCCAGGGCACAGACCTATCTATACCCGTGGCCCTTTTTCCATGTTATCCAGGGCACAGACCTATCTATACCCGTGGCCTTGTTTCCATGTTATCCAGGGCACAGACCTATCTATACCCGTGGCCCTTTTTCCATGTTATCCAGGGCACAGACCTATCTATACCCGTGGCCCTTTTTCCATGTTATCCAGGGCACAGACCTATCTATACCCGTGGCCTTGTTTCCCTGTTATCCAGGGCACAGACCTATCTATACCCGTGGCCCTTTTTCCATGTTATCCAGGGCACAGACCTATCTATACCTGTGGCTCTGTTTCCATGTTATCCAGGGCACAGACCTATCTATAACGGTGGCCCGGTTTCAATGTTATTCAGGGCACAGACCTATCTATACATGTGGCCCTGTTTCAATGTTATCCAGGGCACAGACCTATCTATACCTGTGGCCCTGTTTCAATGTTATCCAGGGCACAGACCTATCTATACCTGTGAACCTGTTGATATGTTATCCAGGTCACAGACCTATATATACCTGTGAACCTGTTGATATATTATCCAGGGCACAGACCTATCTATACCTGTGGCCCAGTTTCAATGTTATCCAGGGCACAGACCTATCTATACCTGTGCCCTGTTTCAATGTTATCCAGGGCACAGACCTATCTATACCTGTGGCCCTGTTGATATGTTATCCAGGGCAAAGACCTATCTATACCAGGGAACCTGTTGATATGTTTTCCAGGGCACAGACCTATCTATACCTGTGGCTCTGTTTCCATGTTATCCAGGGCACAGACCTATGTATACCTGTGGCCCTGTTTCCATGTTATCCAGGGCACAGACCTATCTATACCTGTGGCTCTGTTTCCATGTCATTCAGGGCACAGACCTATCTATACCGGTGGCCCTGTTTCCATGTTATCCAGGGCACAGGCCTATCTATACCTGTGGCTCTGTTCATATGTTATCCAGTTCCCAGACCTATCTATACCTGTGAACCTGTTGATATGTTATCCAGGGCACAGACCTATATATACCTGTGAACCTGTTGATTATTTATCAAGGACACAGACCTATCTATACCTGTGGCCCAGTTTCAATGTTATCCAGGGCACAGACCTATCTATACCTGTGGCCCAGTTTCAATGTTATCCAGGGCACAGACCTATCTATACCTGTGGCCCTGTTTCAATGTTATCCAGGGCACAGACCTATCTACACCTGTGGCCCTGTTGATATGTTATCCAGGGCACAGACCTATCTATACCTGTGGCTCTGTTTCCATGTTATCCAGGGCACAGACCTATCGATACCAGTGGCTCTGTTTCCATGTTATCCAGGGCACAGACCTATCTATACATGTGGCTCTGTTTCCATGTTATCCAGGGCACAGACTTATCTATACCTGTGGCTCTGTTTCCATGTTATCCAGGGCACAGACCTATCTATACCTGTGACCCTGTTGACATGTTATCCAGGGCCCAGACCTATCTGCACACCTGTGGTCCTGTTGACATGTTATCCAGGGCCCAGACCTATCTGCACCTGTGGCTCTGTTGACATGTTATCCAGGGCCCAGACCTATCTGCACCTGTGGCTCTGTTGACATGTTATCCAGGGCCCAGACCTATCTATACCTGTGGCTCTGTTTCCATGTTATCCAGGGCACAGACCTATCGATACATGTGGCTCTGTTTCCATGTTATCCAGGGCACAGACCTATCTATACCTGTGGCTCTGTTTCCATGTTATCCAGGGCACAGACCTATCTATACCTGTGACCCTGTTGATATGTTATCCAGGGCAAAGACCTATCTATACCTGTGACCCTGTTGACATGTTATCCAGGGCCCAGACCTATCTGCACACCTGTGGTCCTGTTGACATGTTATCCAGGGCCCAGACCTATCTGCACCTGTGGCTCTGTTGACATGTTATCCAGGGCCCAGACCTATCTGCACCTGTGGCTCTGTTGACATGTTATCCAGGGCCCAGACCTATCTGCACACCTGTGGCTCTGTTGACATGTTATCCAGGGCCCAGACCTATCTGCACACCTGTAGCTCTGTTGACATGTTATCCAGGGCCCAGACCTATCTGCACACCTGTGGCTCTGTTGACATGTTATCCAGGGCCCAGACCTATCTGCACACCTGTGGCTCTGTTGACATGTTATCCAGGGCCCAGACCTATCTGCACACCTGTGGCTCTGTTGACATGTTATCCAGGGCCCAGACCTATCTGCACACCTGTGGTCCTGTTGACATGTTATCCAGGGCCCAGACCTATCTGCACACCTGTGGCTCTGTTGACATGTTATCCAGGGCCCAGACCTATCTGCACACCTGTGGTCCTGTTGACATGTTATCCAGGGCCCAGACCTATCTGCACCTGTGGTCCTGTTGGCATGTTATTCAGAGCCCAGACCTATCTGCACACCTGTGGTCCTGGTGGCATCTTATCCAGGGCCCAGACCTATCTGCATATGTGGCCCTGTTGGCATGTTATCCAGAGCCCAGACCTATCTGCACACCTGTGGTCCTGGTGACATGTTATCCAGGGCCCAGACCTATATGCACACCTGTGGTCCTGTTGACATGTTAACCAGGGCCCAGACCTATCTGCACACCTGTGGTCCTGTTGACATGTTATCCAGAGCCCAGACCTATCTGCACACCTGTGGTCCTGGTGACATGTTATCCAGGGCCCAGACCTATCTGCACACCTGTGGTCCTGTTGACATGTTATCCAGGGCCCAGACCTATCTGCACACCTGTGGTCCTGTTGACATGTTATCCAGAGCCCAGACCTATCTGCACCTGTGGCTCTGTTGACATGTTATCCAGGGCCCAGACCTATCTGCACCTGTGGCTCTGTTGACATGTTATCCAGGGCCCAGACCTATCTACAACTGTGGCTCTGTTGACATGTTATCCAGGGCCCAGACCTATCTGCACACCTGTGGCCCTGTTGATATGTTATCCAGGGCACAGACCTACCTACACCTGTGGCCTTGTTGATATGTTATCCAGGGCACAGACCTATCTATACCTGTGGCTCTGTTTCCATGTTATCCAGGGCACAGACCTATCTATACCAGTGGCTCTGTTTCCATGTTATCTAGGGCACAGACCTATCTATACCTGTGGCTCTGTTGCCATGTTATCCAGGGCACAGACCTATCTATACCTGTGGCTCTGTTTCCATGTTATCCAGGGAACAGACCTATCTATACTGGTGGCCCTGTTTCCATGTTATCCAGGGCACAGACCTATCTATACCTGTGGCTCTGTTTCCATGTTATCCAGGGCACAGACCTATCTATACCGGTGGCTCTGTTTCCATGTTATCCAGGGCACAGACCTATCTATACCTGTGGCTCTGTTTCCATGTTATCCAGGGCACAGACCTATGTATACCTGTGGCCCTGTTTCCATGTTATCCAGGGCACAGACCTATCTATACCTGTGGCCCTGTTGATATGTTATCCAGGGCACAGACCTATCTATACCTGTGGCTCTGTTTCCATGTTATCCAGGGCACAGACCTATCTATACCTGTGGCTCTGTTTCCATGTTATCCAGGGCACAGACCTATGTATACCTGTGGCCCTGTTTCCATGTTATCCAGGGCACAGACCTATCTATACCTGTGGCTCTGTTTCCATGTCATCCAGGGCACAGACCTATCTATACCCGTGGCCCTGTTTCCATGTTATCCAGGGCACAGACCTATCTATACCTGTGGCCCTGTTTCAATGTTATCCAGGGCACAGACCTATCTATACCTGTGGCTCTGTTTCCATGTTATCCAGGGCACAGACCTATCTATACCTGTGGCCCTGTTTCCATGTTATCCAGGGCACAGACCTATCTATACCTGTGGCTCTGTTTCCATGTTATCCAGGGCACAGACCTATCATATACCTGTGGCTATATTTCCATGTTATCCAGGGCACAGACCTATCTATACCAGTGGCTCTGTTTCCATGTTATCCAGGGCACAGACCTATCTATACCTGTGGCTCTGTTGCCATGTTATCCAGGGCACAGACCTATCTATACCTATGACCCTGTTGATATGTTATCCAGTTCACAGACCTATCTATACCTGTGAACCTGTTGATATGTTATCCAGGGCACAGACCTATCTATACCTGTGGCCCTGTTTCCATGTTATCCAGGGCACAGACCTATCTATACCTGTGGCTCTGTTTCCATGTTACCCAGGGCACAGACCTATCTATACCGGTGGCTCTGTTTCCATGTCATCCAGGACACAGACCTATGTATACCTGTGGCCCTGTTTCCATGTTATCCAGGGCACAGACCTATCTATACCTGTGGCCCTGTTTCCATGTTATCCAGGGCACAGACCTATCTATACCTGTGGTTCTGTTTCCATGTTATCCAGGGCACAGACCTATCTATACCGGTGGCTCTGTTTCCATGTTATCCAGGGCACAGACCTATCTTTAGCTGTGGTCCTGTTGATATGTTATCCAGGGCACAGACCTATCTATACCTGTGGCCCTGTTTCCATGTTATCCAGGGCACAGACCTATCTATACCTGTGGCTCTGTTTCCATGTTATCCAGGGCACAGACCTATCTATACCGGTGCCTCTGTTTCCATGTTATCCAGGGCACAGACCTATCTTTAGCTGTGGTCCTGTTGATATGTTTTCCAGGTCACAGACCTATCTATACCTGTGGCTCTGTTTCCATGTTATCCAGGGCACAGACCTATGTATACCTGTGGCCCTGTTTCCATGTTATCCAAGGCACAGACCTATTTATACCTGTGGCTCTGTTTCCATGTTACCCAGGGCACAGACCTATCTATACCGGTGGCTCTGTTTCCATGATATCCAGGGCACAGACCTATCTATACCTGTGGCTCTGTTTCCATGTCCAGGGCACAGACCTATCTATACCTGTGGCTCTGTTTCCATGTTATCCAGGGCACAGACCTATCTATACCTGTGGCTCTGTTTCCATGTTATCCAGGGCACAGACCTATCTATACCGGTGGCTCTGTTTCCATGTTATCCAGGGCACAGACCTATCTATACCTGTGGCTCTGTTTCCATGTTATCCAGGGCACAGACCTATGTATACCTGTGGCCCTGTTTCCATGTTATCCAGGGCACAGACCTATCTATACCTGTGGCTCTGTTTCCATGTTATTCAGGGCACAGACCTATCTATACCGGTGGCCCTTTTTCCATGTTATCCAGGGCACAGACCTATCTATACCCGTGGCCTTGTTTCCATGTTATCCAGGGCACAGACCTATCTATACCGGTGGCCCTGTTTCCATGTTATCCAGGGCACAGACCTATCTATACCCGTGGCCTTGTTTCCATGTTATCCAGGGCACAGACCTATCTATACCCGTGGCCCTTTTTCCATGTTATCCAGGGCACAGACCTATCTATACCCGTGGCCTTGTTTCCATGTTATCCAGGGCACAGACCTATCTATACCCGTGGCCCTTTTTCCATGTTATCCAGGGCACAGACCTATCTATACCCGTGGCCCTTTTCCATGTTATCCAGGGCACAGACCTATCTATACCCGTGGCCTTGTTTCCCTGTTATCCAGGGCACAGACCTATCTATACCCGTGGCCCTTTTTCCATGTTATCCAGGGCACAGACCTATCTATACCTGTGGCTCTGTTTCCATGTTATCCAGGGCACAGACCTATCTATAACGGTGGCCCGGTTTCAATGTTATTCAGGGCACAGACCTATCTATACATGTGGCCCTGTTTCAATGTTATCCAGGGCACAGACCTATCTATACCTGTGGCCCTGTTTCAATGTTATCCAGGGCACAGACCTATCTATACCTGTGAACCTGTTGATATGTTATCCAGGTCACAGACCTATATATACCTGTGAACCTGTTGATATATTATCCAGGGCACAGACCTATCTATACCTGTGGCTTTCAATGTTATCCAGGGCCAGTTTCAATGTTATCCAGGGCACAGACCTATCTATACCTGTGCCCTGTTTCAATGTTATCCAGGGCACAGACCTATCTATACCTGTGGCCCTGTTGATATGTTATCCAGGGCAAAGACCTATCTATACCTGTGACCCTGTTGATATGTTATCCAGGGCAAAGACCTATCTATACCTGTGACCCTGTTGATATGTTATCCAGGGCACAGACCTATCTATACCAGGGAACCTGTTGATATGTTTTCCAGGGCACAGACCTATCTATACCTGTGGCTCTGTTTCCATGTTATCCAGGGCACAGACATATGTATACCTGTGGCCCTGTTTCCATGTTATCCAGGGCACAGACCTATCTATACCTGTGGCTCTGTTTCCATGTCATTCAGGGCACAGACCTATCTATACCGGTGGCCCTGTTTCCATGTTATCCAGGGCACAGGCCTATCTATACCTGTGGCTCTGTTCATATGTTATCCAGTTCCCAGACCTATCTATACCTGTGAACCTGTTGATATGTTATCCAGGGCACAGACCTATATATACCTGTGAACCTGTTGATTATTTATCAAGGACACAGACCTATCTATACCTGTGGCCCAGTTTCAATGTTATCCAGGGCACAGACCTATCTATACCTGTGGCCCAGTTTCAATGTTATCCAGGGCACAGACCTATCTATACCTGTGGCCCTGTTTCAATGTTATCCAGGGCACAGACCTATCTACACCTGTGGCCCTGTTGATATGTTATCCAGGGCACAGACCTATCTATACCTGTGGCTCTGTTTCCATGTTATCCAGGGCACAGACCTATCGATACCAGTGGCTCTGTTTCCATGTTATCCAGGGCACAGACCTATCTATACATGTGGCTCTGTTTCCATGTTATCCAGGGCACAGACCTATCTATACCTGTGGCTCTGTTTCCATGTTATCCAGGGCACAGACCTATCTATACCTGTGACCCTGTTGATATGTTATCCAGGGCAAAGACCTATCTATACCTGTGACCCTGTTGACATGTTATCCAGGGCCCAGACCTATCTGCACACCTGTGGTCCTGTTGACATGTTATCCAGGGCCCAGACCTATCTGCACCTGTGGCTCTGTTGACATGTTATCCAGGGCCCAGACCTATCTGCACCTGTGGCTCTGTTGACATGTTATCCAGGGCCCAGACCTATCTATACCTGTGGCTCTGTTTCCATGTTATCCAGGGCACAGACCTATCGATACCAGTGGCTCTGTTTCCATGTTATCCAGGGCACAGACCTATCTATACATGTGGCTCTGTTTCCATGTTATCCAGGGCACAGACCTATCTATACCTGTGGCTCTGTTTCCATGTTATCCAGGGCACAGACCTATCTATACCTGTGACCCTGTTGATATGTTATCCAGGGCAAAGACCTATCTATACCTGTGACCCTGTTGACATGTTATCCAGGGCCCAGACCTATCTGCACACCTGTGGTCCTGTTGACATGTTATCCAGGGCCCAGACCTATCTGCACCTGTGGCTCTGTTGACATGTTATCCAGGGCCCAGACCTATCTGCACCTGTGGCTCTGTTGACATGTTATCCAGGGCCCAGACCTATCTGCACACCTGTGGCTCTGTTGACATGTTATCCAGGGCCCAGACCTATCTGCACACCTGTGGTCCTGTTGACATGTTATCCAGGGCCCAGACCTATCTGCACCTGTGGTCCTGTTGCCATGTTATCCAGGGCACAGACCTATCTATACCTGTGGCCCTGTTTCCATGTTATCCAGGGCACAGACCTATCTATACCTGTGGCTCTGTTTCCATGTTACCCAGGGCACAGACCTACCTGTGGCCCTGTTTCCATGTTACCAGGTGGCTCTGTTTCCATGTTCATCCAGGATGTCATCCAGACCAGACCTATATACCTGTGGCCCTGTTTCCATGTTATCCAGGGCACAGACCTATCTATACCTGTGGCCCTGTTTCCATGTTATCCAGGGCACAGACCTATCTATACCTGTGGTTCTGTTTCCATGTTATCCAGGGCACAGACCTATCTATACCGGTGGCTCTGTTTCCATGTTATCCAGGGCACAGACCTATCTTTAGCTGTGGTCCTGTTGATATGTTATCCAGGGCACAGACCTATCTATACCTGTGGCCCTGTTTCCATGTTATCCAGGGCACAGACCTATCTATACCTGTGGCTCTGTTTCCATGTTATCCAGGGCACAGACCTATCTATACCGGTGCCTCTGTTTCCATGTTATCCAGGGCACAGACCTATCTTTAGCTGTGGTCCTGTTGATATGTTTTCCAGGTCACAGACCTATCTATACCTGTGGCTCTGTTTCCATGTTATCCAGGGCACAGACCTATGTATACCTGTGGCCCTGTTTCCATGTTATCCAAGGCACAGACCTATTTATACCTGTGGCTCTGTTTCCATGTTACCCAGGGCACAGACCTATCTATACCGGTGGCTCTGTTTCCATGATATCCAGGGCACAGACCTATCTATACCTGTGGCTCTGTTTCCATGTTATCCAGGGCACAGACCTATCTATACCTGTGGCTCTGTTTCCATGTTATCCAGGGCACAGACCTATCTATACCGGTGGCTCTGTTTCCATGTTATCCAGGGCACAGACCTATCTATACCTGTGGCTCTGTTTCCATGTTATCCAGGGCACAGACCTATGTATACCTGTGGCCCTGTTTCCATGTTATCCAGGGCACAGACCTATCTATACCTGTGGCTCTGTTTCCATGTTATTCAGGGCACAGACCTATCTATACCGGTGGCCCTTTTTCCATGTTATCCAGGGCACAGACCTATCTATACCCGTGGCCTTGTTTCCATGTTATCCAGGGCACAGACCTATCTATACCGGTGGCCCTGTTTCCATGTTATCCAGGGCACAGACCTATCTATACCCGTGGCCTTGTTTCCATGTTATCCAGGGCACAGACCTATCTATACCCGTGGCCCTTTTTCCATGTTATCCAGGGCACAGACCTATCTATACCCGTGGCCTTGTTTCCATGTTATCCAGGGCACAGACCTATCTATACCCGTGGCCCTTTTTCCATGTTATCCAGGGCACAGACCTATCTATACCCGTGGCCCTTTTTCCATGTTATCCAGGGCACAGACCTATCTATACCCGTGGCCTTGTTTCCCTGTTATCCAGGGCACAGACCTATCTATACCCGTGGCCCTTTTTCCATGTTATCCAGGGCACAGACCTATCTATACCTGTGGCCCTGTTTCAATGTTATCCAGGGCACAGACCTATCTATACCTGTGAACCTGTTGATATGTTATCCAGGTCACAGACCTATATATACCTGTGAACCTGTTGATATATTATCCAGGGCACAGACCTATCTATACCTGTGGCCCAGTTTCAATGTTATCCAGGGCACAGACCTATCTATACCTGTGCCCTGTTTCAATGTTATCCAGGGCACAGACCTATCTATACCTGTGGCCCTGTTGATATGTTATCCAGGGCAAAGACCTATCTATACCTGTGACCCTGTTGATATGTTATCCAGGGCAAAGACCTATCTATACCTGTGACCCTGTTGATATGTTATCCAGGGCACAGACCTATCTATACCAGGGAACCTGTTGATATGTTTTCCAGGGCACAGACCTATCTATACCTGTGGCTCTGTTTCCATGTTATCCAGGGCACAGACCTATGTATACCTGTGGCCCTGTTTCCATGTTATCCAGGGCACAGACCTATCTATACCTGTGGCTCTGTTTCCATGTCATTCAGGGCACAGACCTATCTATACCGGTGGCCCTGTTTCCATGTTATCCAGGGCACAGGCCTATCTATACCTGTGGCTCTGTTCATATGTTATCCAGTTCCCAGACCTATCTATACCTGTGAACCTGTTGATATGTTATCCAGGGCACAGACCTATATATACCTGTGAACCTGTTGATTATTTATCAAGGACACAGACCTATCTATACCTGTGGCCCAGTTTCAATGTTATCCAGGGCACAGACCTATCTATACCTGTGGCCCAGTTTCAATGTTATCCAGGGCACAGACCTATCTATACCTGTGGCCCTGTTTCAATGTTATCCAGGGCACAGACCTATCTACACCTGTGGCCCTGTTGATATGTTATCCAGGGCACAGACCTATCTATACCTGTGGCTCTGTTTCCATGTTATCCAGGGCACAGACCTATCGATACCAGTGGCTCTGTTTCCATGTTATCCAGGGCACAGACCTATCTATACATGTGGCTCTGTTTCCATGTTATCCAGGGCACAGACCTATCTATACCTGTGGCTCTGTTTCCATGTTATCCAGGGCACAGACCTATCTATACCTGTGACCCTGTTGATATGTTATCCAGGGCAAAGACCTATCTATACCTGTGACCCTGTTGACATGTTATCCAGGGCCCAGACCTATCTGCACACCTGTGGTCCTGTTGACATGTTATCCAGGGCCCAGACCTATCTGCACCTGTGGCTCTGTTGACATGTTATCCAGGGCCCAGACCTATCTGCACCTGTGGCTCTGTTGACATGTTATCCAGGGCCCAGACCTATCTATACCTGTGGCTCTGTTTCCATGTTATCCAGGGCACAGACCTATCGATACCAGTGGCTCTGTTTCCATGTTATCCAGGGCACAGACCTATCTATACATGTGGCTCTGTTTCCATGTTATCCAGGGCACAGACCTATCTATACCTGTGGCTCTGTTTCCATGTTATCCAGGGCACAGACCTATCTATACCTGTGACCCTGTTGATATGTTATCCAGGGCAAAGACCTATCTATACCTGTGACCCTGTTGACATGTTATCCAGGGCCCAGACCTATCTGCACACCTGTGGTCCTGTTGACATGTTATCCAGGGCCCAGACCTATCTGCACCTGTGGCTCTGTTGACATGTTATCCAGGGCCCAGACCTATCTGCACCTGTGGCTCTGTTGACATGTTATCCAGGGCCCAGACCTATCTGCACACCTGTGGCTCTGTTGACATGTTATCCAGGGCCCAGACCTATCTGCACACCTGTGGCTCTGTTGACATGTTATCCAGGGCCCAGACCTATCTGCACACCTGTGGCTCTGTTGACATGTTATCCAGGGCCCAGACCTATCTGCACACCTGTGGCTCTGTTGACATGTTATCCAGGGCCCAGACCTATCTGCACACCTGTGGCTCTGTTGACATGTTATCCAGGGCCCAGACCTATCTGCACACCTGTGGTCCTGTTGACATGTTATCCAGGGCCCAGACCTATCTGCACACCTGTGGCTCTGTTGACATGTTATCCAGGGCCCAGACCTATCTGCACACCTGTGGTCCTGTTGACATGTTATCCAGGGCCCAGACCTATCTGCACCTGTGGTCCTGTTGGCATGTTATTCAGAGCCCAGACCTATCTGCACACCTGTGGTCCTGGTGGCATCTTATCCAGGGCCCAGACCTATCTGCATATGTGGCCCTGTTGGCATGTTATCCAGAGCCCAGACCTATCTGCACACATGTGGTCCTGGTGACATGTTATCCAGGGCCCAGACCTATCTGCACACCTGTGGTCCTGTTGACATGTTATCCAGGGCCCAGACCTATCTGCACACCTGTGGTCCTGTTGACATGTTATCCAGAGCCCAGACCTATATGCACACCTGTGGTCCTGGTGACATGTTATCCAGGGCCCAGACCTATCTGCACACCTGTGGTCCTGTTGACATGTTATCCAGGGCCCAGACCTATCTGCACACCTGTGGTCCTGTTGACATGTTATCCAGAGCCCAGACCTATCTGCACCTGTGGCTCTGTTGACATGTTATCCAGGGCCCAGACCTATCTGCACCTGTGGCTCTGTTGACATGTTATCCAGGGCCCAGACCTATCTACACATGTGGCTCTGTTGACATGTTATCCAGGGCCCAGACCTATCTGCACACCTGTGGTCCTGGTGACATGTTATCCAGGGCCCAGACCTATCTGCACACCTGTGGTCCTGTTGACATGTTATCCAGAGCCCAGACCTATCTGCACCTGTGGCTCTGTTGACATGTTATCCAGAGCCCAGACCTATCTGCACACCTGTGGCTCTGTTGACATGTTATCCAGGGCCCAGACCTATCTGCACACCTGTGGTCCTGTTGACATGTTATCCAGGGCCCAGACCTATCTGCACCTGTGGTCCTGTTGGCATGTTATTCAGAGCCCAGACCTATCTGCACACCTGTGGTCCTGGTGGCATCTTATCCAGGGCCCAGACCTATCTGCATATGTGGCCCTGTTGGCATGTTATCCAGAGCCCAGACCTATCTGCACACCTGTGGTCCTGGTGACATGTTATCCAGGGCCCAGACCTATCTGCACACCTGTGGTCCTGTTGACATGTTATCCAGGGCCCAGACCTATCTGCACACCTGTGGTCCTGTTGACATGTTATCCAGAGCCCAGACCTATCTGCACACCTGTGGTCCTGGTGACATGTTATCCAGGGCCCAGACCTATCTGCACACCTGTGGTCCTGTTGACATGTTATCCAGGGCCCAGACCTATCTGCACACCTGTGGTCCTGTTGACATGTTATCCAGAGCCCAGACCTATCTGCACCTGTGGCTCTGTTGACATGTTATCCAGGGCCCAGACCTATCTGCACCTGTGGCTCTGTTGACATGTTATCCAGGGCCCAGACCTATCTGCACCTGTGGCTCTGTTGACATGTTATCCAGGGCCCAGACCTATCTGCACACCTGTGGTCCTGGTGACATGTTATCCAGGGCCCAGACCTATCTGCACACCTGTGGTCCTGTTGACATGTTATCCAGGGCCCAGACCTATCTGCACACCTGTGGTCCTGTTGACATGTTATCCAGAGCCCAGACCTATCTGCACCTGTGGCTCTGTTGACATGTTATCCAGGGCCCAGACCTATCTGCACACCTGTGGCTCTGTTAACATGTTATCCAGGGCCCAGACCTATCTGCACACCTGTGGCTCTGTTGACATGTTATCCAGGGCCCATACCTATCTTCACACCTGTGGCTCTGTTGACATGTTATCCAGGGCCCAGACCTATCTGCACACCTGTGGCTCTGTTGACATGTTATCCAGGGCCCAGACGTATCTGCACACCTGTGGCTCTGTTGACATGTTATCCAGGGCCCATACCTATCTTCACACCTGTGGCTCTGTTGACATGTTATCCAGGGCCCAGACCTATCTGCACACCTGTGGCTCTGTTGACATGTTATCCAGGGCCCAGACCTATCTGCACACCTGTGGCTCTGTTGACATGTTATCCAGGGCCCAGACCTATCTTCACACCTGTGGCTCTGTTGACATGTTATCCAGTTCCCAGGCCTATCTTCACACCTGTGGCTCTGTTGACATGTTATCCAGTTCCCAGACCTATCTGCATCTGTGGCCCTGTTGGCATGTTATCCAAAGCCGAGACACCTACAGTATCTCCACCTGTGGCCCTGTCGGCATGTTATTCAGGACACAGACATATTTGCATCTGTGGCCCTTTTGGCATGTTATTCTGGGCCCAGACCTATCTCCACCTGTTGTCCTGTTGGCATGTTATCCAGGATCAAAGAGCTACTACAGGGAGAACAGCAACACACACCGGGCACACATTGGGTACACACTGTGTACACACTTTGGAGTGCAGAAAATGTGGAACAGGTTGTTAAGGATAGAAGGGTTTGGTATAAGAATGGTTCAAGGTCGAGCAGGTTCGTGAATATGTTCATATGCATGTGGAATGCAGTCTGAAATTATACCTCCACTCTGCTGCCTCAACCAACCAGGGAAACCCTGCATTCTGGAATTATAGCTCCATTCCACTGCCTCAACCAACCAGGGAAACCCTGCATTCTGGAATTATAGCTCCATTCCACTGCCTCAACCAACCAGGGAAACCCTGCATTCTAGAATTATACCTCCACTTCACTGCCTCAACCAACCAGGGAAACCCTGCATTCAGGAATTATACCTCCATTCTGCTGCCTCAACCAAATAGGGAAACCCTGCATTCTGGAATTATAGCTCCATTCCACTGCCTCAACCAACCAGGGAAACCCTGCATTCTGGAATTATACCTCCACTTCACTGCCTCAACCAACCAGGGAAACCCTCCATTCAGGAATTAAACCTCCACTCTGCTGCCTCATCCAACCAGGGAAACCCTGCATTCAGGAATTATACCTCCACTCTGCTGCCTCATCCAACCAGGGAAACGCTGCATTCAGGAATTAAACCTCCACTCTGCTGCCTCATCCAACCAGGGAAACCCTGCATTCTGGAATTATACCTCCACTCTGCTGTCTCAACCAACCAGGGAAACCCTGCATTCTGGAATTATACCTCCACTCTGCTGCCTCATCCAACCAGGGAAAGCCCTGCAGTCTGGAATGATACCTCCACTCTGCTGCCTCAACCAACCAGGGAAACCCTGCATTCTGGAATTATACCTCCACTCTGCTGTCTCAACCAACCAGGGAAACCCTGCATTCTGGAATTATACCTCCACTCTGCTGCCTCAATCAACCAGGGAAACCCTGCATTCTGGAATTATACCTCCACTCTGCTGCCTCATCCAACCAGGGAAACCCTGCATTCTGGAATTATACCTCCACTCTGCTGCCTCAACCTGCCAGGGAAACCCTGCATTCTGGAATTATACCTCCACTCTGCTGTCTCAACCAACCAGGGAAACCCTGCATTCTGGAATTATACCTCCACTCTGCTGCTTCATCCAACCAGGGAAACCCTTCATTCTGGAATGATACTTCCACTCTGCTGCCTCAACCAACCAGGGAAACCCTGCATTCAGGAAGTATACCTCCACTCTGCTGCCTAATCCAACCAGAGAAACCCTGCATTCAGGAATTATACCTCCACTCCACTGCCTCAACCAACCAGGGAAACCCTGCATTCTGGAATGATATCTCCACTCTGCTGTCTCAACCAACCAGGGAAACCCTGCATTCAGGAATTATACCTCCACTCTGCTGCCTTATCCAACCAGGGAAACCCTGCATTCTGGAATTATACCTCCACTCTGCTGTCTCATCCAACCAGGGAAACCCTGCATTCTGGAATTATACCTCCACCCTGCTGCCTCATCCAACCAGGGAAACCCTGCATTCTGGAATTATACCTCCACTCTGCTACCTCAACCAACCAGGGAAACCCTGCATTCTGTAATTATACCTCCACTCTGCTGCCTCAACCAACCAGGGAAACCCTGCATTCTGGAATTATACCTCCACTCTGCTGTCTCAACCAACCAGGGAAACCCTGCATACTGGAATTCCGGGAGGGGAAGAAGGGGAAAAATTTGCCGGCTGACGACGAAAGAAGGGAGTGGTCTAACAAACCGCACACAAAGGCCTCCTGTGTTCACATGAAGGAAACATCTTCATCATGTGAATCAGAAGTGACAATTCTCTTCCCCTTCCATCAGAGTGGGCAACATTGATGTCGCGGTAGCACAATGCGCTGAGCCCAGAATAAATACATCATCAAGACCCCCATTCACAATGGCCCTTCCCAAAGCAGTCTGAAGAGCTAAATGGCCTGAATGGAATTCCTACATTTCCATATTTCCACATTTCCCTCCACCATGCGACGGTCAACATACCATCGAACCCTTTTAGCCCCTCCCTTGGTGCCCTAAACACCTCCCTCATACTGCACAAAAACCATACGATTTGTTGCATGTTCATTCTAAACTATTACCTCTCGCAACTAAACCTGGCTCTTTAGATGTGAACCAAATGAGAGGAAAAATGGTGCCTGGGAGTGTTGGAGCGCGGGCCCCTCGGTTTCCTCTGTGTGCTCATAAATCTTGACTAAATTAAAGCCTATCCCAGGAGCTCTTTGTGTTGCTAATACACATTAGGTCTGGCTGGCTGCCTGCTTTGACCACCACAGAGGTAACTCCGCTACAAAGCTGCAGATGTGGACCTCGCTGGCACTCCTAACCCAGCCTAAAACAAGAAATGTGCTTAGCAACAGAACCTCGTCCTGTTATACACAAACGCACGCACACACACACACACACACACACACACACACACACACACACACACACACACACACACACACACACACACACACACACACACACACACACACACACACACACACACACACACACACACACACACACACACACACACACACACACACACACACACACACACACACACACCCTGTAACATCTGATTTTCTTCTCACACTTGTTTCTGGAAAGGAGGGCACACACACACACGGATATGAATGCATTTGAGGTTGATAATGACTGTGTTAGGAGATTTTCAGACACAGTAAATAATGGATCATGCACGCTCTGCCCTCTTCAGTCAAGAAAACACTTTTCTGAAAGACAATAAAGAGACGAGAAAGAAAGAAAGAGAGGTAGAGAGGAAGAGAGAAAGAGAGAGAGAAAGAGAGGAAGAGAGTAAGAGGCCTTTGCCAACACAACATATTCAGGCTCTTCAAACCATGAGGGAAATGAATCCCACTTTGCCCGTGAAAGATCACTATTATTTAAATAGCACTCTAAAACTCTGCAGGCTGTAGACAAGAGCTCTGATGCTGTTTCACCTACCAGGATTCATTTCTTTCTTTTTTAATTTGAGCTTTATTTAACGAGGCAAGTCAGTTAAGAACAAATTCTTATTTTCAATGATGGCCTAGGAACAGTGGGTTAACTAACTGCCTGTTCAGGGGCAGAACAACAGATTTGTACCTTGTCAGCTCAGGGATTTGAACTTGCAACCTTCTTGGTTACTAGTCCAACACTCTAACCACTAGGCTACCCTGCGGCATTGGAGCTTTATCATGTTTAAGAGTCAAACCTAGAATATCAGTTTACGACGCTACACTGATGAGGCTCATTAAAAATCGAACCAGGAACTTTCTTTGTCAACAATGGTGAAATAAATGGAATTACTACAGTAAGTAAATGCTTGTGCAGGTTGCTCTGAGGGATAGTGGATTAACAATCAAGCCTCAGCAACTTGTTCATGTGGTTAGAAAACACCAGTGATGAGTGGTGAACTAATGAAAAAAAATAAAGGATGAACAGTATGTAACCTGGGGAGTTAATGAGAAATATGAATATCTTATCCTGCCAACTACACCAAATGCAACCTCCATATCTTTCCTTGTGGGTATCAGGGAAGGTCTACAGTTAGGAGAAGCTGACTTCTCATAAACATCAACAGACAACTGAACCAACAAACTCATCAAAACTTAATTTCTCTAAAAAACATCTTCATCTATGTTTACAACCAAGGCACCATAAAACTGTATTTTATGAAAAATATAACGTAAAATATTCCAATCTGATAATAAAAACATATCTACAGAATCTAAAGTATGCTGTCCATAGCCATATTTTCTTCAGGAAACGACATTCGAAACCCAGCTGCATGTGTGTGTGTGTGTGTGTGTGTGTGTGTGTGTGTGTGTGTGTGTGTGTGTGTGTGTGTGTGTGTGTGTGTGTGTGTGTGTGTGTGTGTGTGTGTGTGTGTGTGCGTGTGCGTGTGCACGTGTGCGTGTGCGTGTGCGCGTGTGCGTGTGCGCGTGTGCGCGTGTGCGCGTGTGCGTGTGTGTGCGTGTGCGCGTGTGCGCGTGTGTGCGTGTGCGTGTGCGCATGTGCGCGTGTGTGCGTGTGTGCGTGTGTGCCAGTCCAGTCAGATTCTCTGGTTTTTCCTGCATGGGCTCAGGCCCAGTAGAAGTCACCCTGTCGTTCTATCACACACAGCTCCCTATAAGCTCTAACACATACTTCTCTCCTAACTGGTCTTGTTTAATTAACTTAATAAACTTAGAGACAAGTCAATGAAACATAAAATACCCACAACAATAACGTTCCATGACAAATAAGGAATGGGAGCTCCTGAACATGCCAATGTAATGTTCTGAGCCTGTTGGATGGTGATGGTCTCGTGAATTCAATCAATTCAGAAGGGTGGAACTGGTGTTCAAAGTATTTGTAGTCTTGATCTGGCTCTCTATCCCCTGCAGCCTCTAACTCTTCTCATGTTGCTTATTGAGGGTTCTGTTCTCATTTTGGAGAAGGCCTCACTTTGTATCCTTTAATTATGGAACCACATAATATGTATTTCCTCCCCTCTGCCGTTCGATGTGTAAATGGGTGTTTTAGGAGCTGCACATGTGGAGGAATGTATTTCTGTTTAAGACAGTTTCCTACTCTCAATTGACTATAGTGGTACCAACATTGTACTGAAAAAAAATTATAATCTAGGTAATAATATCATGGCAAGTAAACTTTGAAACAAACTATCTTCCTTTTCTTTTAACTTGATGTCCAGATCCAGAAGAATAGGAAAACATGATTGCTCATCTGAATTCACTTGTTCTCCCCTTAGAGCCGATCCTTTACAGAAAATATAGAAACAGATCAACAGATGAACCCTATCTTTCATCTGAAGGCAAAGCAACCCACGCTTTAAGTACTGCTCAATTTCCCAACAAATTCAGCAAGGAAACAAGCTAGTTTAATTATAGATCTATTTGACTGATTACACACTAAACTGCTCTAAACATCTTTTCTTTTCCATGGAAACAATGGTCCATGTCATGAAAGCAGATACAAATCCGGCAACAATAACAACCGGTGCCAAACAAACACAAACAAGACAAAGAAAAGCTAAGCACATCCGATTGTACTATTATGGGGATTTGGACTAATAGAATAAACCATCTAAATCGTTTCAGGCAACTTTTCCAACTCCTCACAGATTACGCCTGTGGTAATGATTTTTTAGGTGGCCCAATTTTGAGGCAAATCTGGCAAATTGCATCCTGCTCGATGTGAACGTGATGGAAATATGAGAATGTGATATGAAAGTTAGGCTGAGAGCATGACGGTGCTGTTGTAGTAACAGTGTTGGTGGGACCCTTAGGTCTGAATACAGGTAAGCAGCAAGGCAACACAGCAGAACCAGAGACAACACAACACTCTCAACACATCAGCATCCATTATAACCATTACTGACCATTATCCAGCCTCTCTCCTTCTTCCTGTGTTCCTCCCCTCTCAACGTAATCAGATTCCCCTTGCACCTCAGGCGAGCTAGAGCTCTCTGTGTGTGTGTGTTTCACACGGGGATAATACATCATCTCAGCTTGAAAGGCCAGTAGAGTTTGGGCAGAAGACAGTAGTTTATGAAGTGAATGAGACTTTTTAGCTAAAATCCTTTCAAGTCACTGACAAGGCAGGCATGCAGCAGTCAGGCAGGCAGAGAGGGAGGGAGGCAGCAGGCATGGAGGCAAAGAGGGAGGGAGGGGGGTAGGTAGAAAGGCAGCAGGTTGCAGGTAGGTAGGGAGGTAAGGAGGGAGAGAGGGAAGCATTGAGACAGGCAGAGAGGGAGGCAGGCAGGCAGCAGGTTGCAGGTAGGCAGAGAGGGAGGGAGCGAGGGAGGCAGTATACAGTCTCAGCAAGTAGATATAGGCAGGCAGGTACAGACTCAGCAAGTAGATATAGGCAGGCAGGTACAGACTCAGCAAGTAGATACAGGCAGGCAGGTACAGACTCAGCAAGTAGATACAGGCAGGTAGGTACAGACTCAGCAAGTAGATATAGGCAGGTAGGTATAGACTCAGCAGGTAGATACAGGCAGGTAGGTACAGACTCAGCAAGTAGATATAGGCAGGCAGGTACAGACTCAGCAGGTAGATATAGGCAGGCAGGTACAGACTCAGCAAGTAATAATAATAATAATATAATAATATATAATAATAATAATAATAATATAATAATAATAATATATGCCATTTAGCAGACGCTTTTATCCAAAGCGACTTACAGTCATGTGTGCATACATTCTACGTATAGGCAGGTAGGTACAGACTCAGCAAGTAGATATAGGCAGGCAGGTACAGACTCAGCAGGTAGATATATACACAGGCAGGTACAGACTCAGCAGGTAGATACAGGCAGGTAGGTACAGACTCAGCAGGTAGATATAGGCAGGCAGGTACAGACTCAGCAAGTAGATACAGGCAGGTAGGTACAGACTCAGCAGGTAGATATAGGCAGGCAGGTACAGACTCAGCAGGTAGATACAGGCAGGTAGGTACAGACTCAGCAGGTAGATATAGGCAGGCAGGTACAGACTCAGCAGGTAGATACAGGCAGGTAGGTACAGACTCAGCAAGTAGATATAGGCAGGTAGGTACAGACTCAGCAAGTAGATATAGGCAGGCAGGTACAGACTCAGCAAGTAGATATAGGCAGGCAGGTACAGACTCAGCAAGGAGATACAGGCAGGTAGGTACAGACTCAGCAAGTAGATATAGGCAGGTAGGTACAGACTCAGCAAGTAGATACAGGCAGGCAGGTACAGACTCAGCAGGTAGATACAGGCAGGCAGGTACAGACTCAGCAAGTAGATACAGGCAGACAGGTACAGACTCAGCAAGTAGATATAGGCAGGCAGTATACAGTCTCAGCAGGTAGATACAGGCAGGCAGGTACAGACTCAGCAAGTAGATACAGGCAGGCAGGTACAGACTCAGCAAGTAGATATAGGCAGGCAGTATACAGTCTCAGCAAGTAGATATAGGCAGGCAGGTACAGACTCAGCAAGTAGATATAGGCAGGCAGGTACAGACTCAGCAAGTAGATATAGACAGGCAGGTACAGACTCAGCAGGTAGATATATAGGCAGGCAGGTACAGACTCAGCAAGTAGATACAGGCAGGTAGGTACAGACTCAGCAGGTAGATACAGGCAGGTAGGTACAGACTCAGCAGGTAGATATAGGCAGGCAGGTACAGACTCAGCAAGTAGATACAGGCAGGTAGGTACAGACTCAGCAGGTAGATATAGGCAGGCAGGTACAGACTCAGCAGGTAGATACAGGCAGGTAGGTACAGACTCAGCAGGTAGATATAGGCAGGCAGGTACAGACTCAGCAGGTAGATATATACACAGGCAGGTACAGACTCAGCAAGTAGATACAGGCAGGTAGGTACAGACTCAGCAGGTAGATACAGGCAGGTAGGTACAGACTCAGCAGGTAGATATAGGCAGGCAGGTACAGACTCAGCAAGTAGATACAGGCAGGTAGGTACAGACTCAGCAAGTAGATACAGGCAGACAGGTACAGACTCAGCAAGTAGATACAGGCAGGCAGGTACAGACTCAGCAAGTAGATATAGGCAGGCAGGTACAGACTCAGCAAGTAGATATAGGCAGGTAGGTACAGACTCAGCAAGTAGATATAGGCAGGCAGGTACAGACTCAGCAAGTAGATACAGGCAGGCAGGTACAGACTCAGCAAGTAGATACAGGCAGGCAGGTACAGACTCAGCAGGTAGATACAGGCAGGTAGGTACAGACTCAGCAGGTAGATACAGGCAGGTAGGTACAGACTCAGCAGGTAGATATAGGCAGGCAGGTACAGACTCAGCAGGTAGATACAGGCAGGTAGGTACAGACTCAGCAGGTAGATATAGGCAGGCAGGTACAGACTCAGCAGGTAGATACAGGCAGGTAGGTACAGACTCAGAAAGTAGATATAGGCAGGTAGGTACAGACTCAGCAAGTAGATATAGGCAGGCAGGTACAGACTCAGCAAGTAGATATAGGCAGGCAGGTACAGACTCAGCAAGTAGATATAGGCAGGCAGGTACAGACTCAGCAAGGAGATACAGGCAGGTAGGTACAGACTCAGCAAGTAGATATAGGCAGGTAGGTACAGACTCAGCAAGTAGATATAGGCAGGCAGGTACAGACTCAGCAGGTAGATACAGGCAGGCAGGTACAGACTCAGCAAGTAGATACAGGCAGACAGGTACAGACTCAGCAAGTAGATATAGGCAGGCAGTATACAGTCTCAGCAGGTAGATACAGGCAGGCAGGTACAGACTCAGCAAGTAGATATAGGCAGGCAGGTACAGACTCAGCAAGTAGATATAGGCAGGCAGTATACAGTCTCAGCAAGTAGATATAGGCAGGCAGGTACAGACTCAGCAGGTAGATACAGGCAGGCAGGTACAGACTCAGCAAGTAGATACAGGCAGACAGGTACAGACTCAGCAAGTAGATATAGGCAGGCAGTATACAGTCTCAGCAGGTAGATACAGGCAGGCAGGTACAGACTCAGCAAGTAGATATAGGCAGGCAGGTACAGACTCAGCAAGTAGATATAGGCAGGCAGTATACAGTCTCAGCAAGTAGATATAGGCAGGCAGGTACAGACTCAGCAAGTAGATATAGGCAGGCAGGTACAGACTCAGCAAGTAGATATAGGCAGACAGTATACAGTCTCAGCAAGTAGATATAGGCAGGCAGGTACAGACTCAGCAAGTAGATATAGGCAGGCAGGTACAGACTCAGCAAGTAGATATAGGCAGGCAGTATACAGTCTCAGCAAGTAGATATAGGCAGGCAGGTACAGACTCAGCAAGTAGATATAGGCAGGCAGGTACAGACTCAGCAAGGAGATACAGGCAGGTAGGTACAGACTCAGCAAGTAGATATAGGCAGGTAGGTACAGACTCAGCAAGTAGATATAGGCAGGCAGGTACAGACTCAGCAGGTAGATACAGGCAGGCAGGTACAGACTCAGCAAGTAGATACAGGCAGACAGGTACAGACTCAGCAAGTAGATATAGGCAGACAGTATACAGTCTCAGCAGGTAGATACAGGCAGGCAGGTACAGACTCAGCAAGTAGATATAGGCAGGCAGGTACAGACTCAGCAAGTAGATATAGGCAGGCAGTATACAGTCTCAGCAAGTAGATATAGGCAGGCAGGTACAGACTCAGCAGGTAGATACAGGCAGGCAGGTACAGACTCAGCAAGTAGATACAGGCAGGCAGTATACAGTCTCAGCAGGTAGATACAGGCAGGCAGGTACAGACTCAGCAAGTAGATATAGGCAGGCAGGTACAGACTCAGCAAGTAGATATAGGCAGGCAGTATACAGTCTCAGCAAGTAGATATAGGCAGGCAGGTACAGACTCAGCAAGTAGATATAGGCAGGCAGGTACAGACTCAGCAAGTAGATATAGGCAGACAGTATACAGTCTCAGCAAGTAGATATAGGCAGGCAGGTACAGACTCAGCAAGTAGATATAGGCAGGCAGGTACAGACTCAGCAAGTAGATATAGGCAGGCAGTATACAGTCTCAGCAAGTAGATATAGGCAGGCAGGTACAGACTCAGCAAGTAGATACAGGCAGGTAGGTACAGACTCAGCAGGTAGATATAGGCAGGCAGGTACAGACTCAGCAGGTAGATACAGGCAGGTAGGTACAGACTCAGCAAGTAGATATAGGCAGGTAGGTACAGACTCAGCAAGTAGATACAGGCAGGTAGGTACAGACTCAGCAAGTAGATACAGGCAGACAGGTACAGACTCAGCAAGTAGGTACAGGCAGGTAGGTACAGACTCAGCAAGTAGATACAGGCAGACAGGTACAGACTCAGCAAGTAGATACAGGCAGGCAGGTACAGACTCAGCAAGTAGATATAGGCAGGCAGGTACAGACTCAGCAAGTAGATACAGGCAGGCTGGTACAAACTCAGCAAGTAGACACAGGCAGGTACAGACTCAGCAGGTAGATATAGGCAGGCAGGTACAGCCTCAGCAGGCAGGTACAGGCAGGTACAGCCTCAGCACGTATGTACAGGCAGGGACAGGCAGGTACAGACTCAGCAGGTAGACACAGACCGGCAGGTACAGCCTCAGCAGGATGGTACAGACAGGCAGGTACATTCTCAGCAGGATGGTACAGACAGTCAGGTACAGGCAGGCAGGTACATCCTCAGCAGGCTGGTACAGGCAGGCAGGTACATCCTCAGCAGGATGGTACAGACAGGCAGGTACAGGCAGGCAGGTACATCCTCAGCAGGATGGTACAGGCAGGCAGGTACATCCTCAGCAGGATGGTACAGGCAGGCAGGTACAGGCAGGCAGGTACAGGCAGGCAGGTTCAGGCAGGCAGGTTCAGGCAGGCAGGTTCAGGCAGGCAGGTACAGGCAGGCAGGTACATCCTCAGCAGGATGGTACAGGCAGGCAGGTACATCCTCAGCAGGATGGTACAGGCAGGCAGGTATATCCCCAACAGGCTGGTTCAGGCAGGCAGGTACATCCTCAGCAGGATGGTTCAGTCAGGCAGGTACATCCTCAGCAGGATGGTTCAGGCAGGCAGGTACAGGCAGGCAGGTACAGCCTCGGCAGGCTGGTACAGGCATGCAGGTATATCCTCAACAGGCTGGTTCAGGCAGGCAGGTACATCCTCAGCAGGCTGGTACAGGCAGGCAGGTACATCCTCAGCAGGATGGTACAGGCAGGCAGGTATATCCTCAACAGGCTGGTTCAGGCAGGGAGGTACAGGCAGGCAGGTACATCCTCAGCAGGATGGTACAGGCAGGCAGGTACAGCCTCAGCAGGCTGGTACAGGCATGCAGGTATATCCTCAACAGGCTGGTTCAGGGAGGCAGGTACATCCTCAGCAGGCTGGTACAGGCAGGCAGGTACATCCTCAGCAGGATGGTACAGGCAGGCAGGTATATCCTCAACAGGCTGGTTCAGGCAGGCAGGTACAGGCAGGCAGGTACATCCTCAGCAGGATGGTACAGGCAGGCAGGTACATCCTCAGCAGGATGGTACAGGCAGGCAGGTATATCCTCAGCAGGCTGGTACAGGCAGGCAGGTACATCCTCAGCAGGCTGGTACAGGCAGGCAGGTACATCCTCAGCAGGATGGTACAGGCAGGCAGGTATATCCTCAACAGGCTGGTTCAGGCAGGCAGGTATATCCTCAACAGGCTGGTTCAGGCAGGCAGGTATATCCTCAACAGGCTGGTTCAGGCAGGCAGGTATATCCTCAACAGGCTGGTTCAGGCAGGCAGGTATATCCTCAACAGGCTGGTTCAGGCAGGCAGGTATATCATCAACAGGCTGGTACAGGCAGGCAGGTATATCCTCAACAGGCTGGTTCAGGCAGGCAGGTACAGGCAGGCAGGTACAGGCAGGCAGGTATATCCTCAACAGGCTGGTTCAGGCAGGCAGGTACAGGCAGGCAGGTACAGCCTCAGCAGGCTGGTACAGGCAGGCAGGTATATCCTCAACAGGCTGGTTCAGGCAGGCAGGTACAGGCAGGCAGGTATATCCTCAGCAGGATGGTACAGGCAGGCAGGTATATCCTCAACAGGCTGGTTCAGGCAGGCAGGTACAGGCAGGCAGGTACATCCTCAGCAGGATGGTACAGGCAGGCAGGTATATCCTCAGCAGGCTGGTACAGGCAGGCAGGTACATCCTCAGCAGGCTGGTACAGGCAGGCAGGTACATCCTCAGCAGGATGGTACAGGCAGGCAGGTATATCCTCAACAGGCTGGTTCAGGCAGGCAGGTATATCCTCAACAGGCTGGTTCAGGCAGGCAGGTATATCCTCAACAGGCTGGTTCAGGCAGGCAGGTATATCCTCAACAGGCTGGTTCAGGCAGGCAGGTATATCCTCAACAGGCTGGTTCAGGCAGGCAGGTATATCATCAACAGGCTGGTACAGGCAGGCAGGTATATCCTCAACAGGCTGGTTCAGGCAGGCAGGTACAGGCAGGCAGGTACAGGCAGGCAGGTATATCCTCAACAGGCTGGTTCAGGCAGGCAGGTACAAGCAGGCAGGTACAGCCTCAGCAGGCTGGTACAGGCAGGCAGGTATATCCTCAACAGGCTGGTTCAGGCAGGCAGGTACAGGCAGGCAGGTACAGCCTCAGCATGTAGAAAAAGGCATGCAGGTACAGACTCAGCAGGTATGCACAGGCAGGCACATATAGCCTCAGCAGGTACCCCCTGGGATGCCCTTCCTCTGGCCCACTCTAGAGCCCCTGAGGTGGGTTGACATGAAGGCTGGCTGGTCCTGGTATCATATGATCCACCCGTGTTAGTGCACGTTTCTCAATGGATGTGTTTGTGAGCAAGCCTGTGGCCTGGTTCGGCTAAGCCAGGTAATACTGGGGCTAATTTGGCAGGAATTAGGAGGAGTAGGATAGAGGGCCTGATTCCTGCCACTTCTCATCAGGTAATGCCTTCTCAATAGGGTGCCCATTTAGCACATGACTAACTGACTAACTGCATCGGTAATGGCTGCAGGCTCCTGTGGACGCTGGCAGAGACTGATGGCTGATCTGAGGTCAGCTAGCGGACATGGACACATTCCTCATTGTCATCAGCATGGGTTTGCGCCATCCTAATAAAAGAACAGACTGTTTGTTTAAGTGTGCGTGTGTGTGTGTGTGTGTGTGTGTGTGTGTGTGTGTGTGTGTGTGTGTGTGCGTGTGTGTGTGTGTGTGTGTGTGTGTGTGTGTGTGTGTGTGTGTGTGTGTGTGTGTGTGTGTGTGTGTGTGTGTGTGTGTGTGTGTGTGTGTGTGTGTGTGTGTGTGTGTGTGTGTGTGTGTGTGTGCGTGTGTGTGTGTGCGCATGCATGTGTGTCTAATGCAGGTATCTTTGAACGAGTGCATATGTGTGTACGTATCTGTGTGGCGTTTCTTCTCCTCTCTATCTGTGTGAACAACGGCCCCAGGCTGGCTGGGTGGCTACTAATAAAGATAAATAAAGGGATCAGGTTTCACCCCCACAGCCACCCCTTCACAGAACTCTGACCTCTCTGTTCCCTCTGTTCTGGAAGCTTTGAAGCAGCTTCATACATCTGGCTGCCTCTGACTGAGGCCGAGGTCACACACTAGGACACCAGGTTAGGGTGAGGTCAGAAAGGCAAGGTTGCCATGTTGGACTAAATAAACCCAACCTGCTCTTAGCTGGTATCTCCAGCCTCTGCCTCAAATCTCTTATGACCCCTGAGCTGAAGGTCACCCAGCTAACATGGCTCCAACCCTCAGGAGGGACAGGGCAGCTGGACAGCATGTGAGGAAGGCAACCTCTGCCCAAACACATGGGACTGACCATGGATCAGAGAAACAGACAAGGGTTAAGTCTACCTTGTAGGACATTGGATGTGACGCTAGAAAGGTTGCTGCTTGGCCAAATGCCCAGGACTGATGTTGGGACTGACCCTGATACAGCAGCATGCTTGACCAGTGCTGTTGAAAGATTCAGCTATGGATAAACATCTAGACGTTATCTTACATTTATTTTAGATTGACGTTTAGTTTTCAACAGTGGAGATTTGTATAAACCTTGCTGTCTGTCTCTCTCTCTCTGACATTTGCAACATTGTTCCAGTATTCAAATTCTCCAACTGTCTCCAACTGTCCAACTGTCCTATTCAGTAATCTTGCTCTGATTTGTCATCCTGGGGGTCCCAGAGATAAAATATAGCATTGTTTTGTTTAAAAAAATACATCTTTATATTCAAATTTAGGAACTTGGTTCTATAGTTTGAACCCCTGCTGACTCTGGCTCCACACCCACCCCATTATAGACAGTGCTCCAGCGGCCATTTAAAACCCATTATAGACAGTGCTCCAGCGGCCATATAAAAGGCATTATAGACAGCGCTCCAGCGGCCATATAAAAGGCATTATAGACAGCTCTCCAGCGCTCCAGCGGCCATATAAAAGCCATTATAGACAGCGCTCCAGCGCTCCAGCGGCCATATAAAAGCCATTATAGACAGCGCTCCAGCGGCCATATAAAAGCTATTATAGACAGCGCTGCAGAGGCCATATAAAAGCCATTATAGACAGCGCTCCAGCGGCCATATAAAAGAGATAATAGACAGAGCTCCAGCGGCCATATAAAAGCCATTATAAACAGGGCTCCAGTGCTCAAGCGGCCATATAAAAGACATTATAGAGAGTGCTCCAGCGGCAATATAAAAGCCATTATAGACAGTGGTCCAGCGGCCATATAAAAGCAATTATAGACAGCGCTGCAGAGGCCATATAAAAGCAATCATAGACAGTGCTCCAGCGGCCATATAAAAGCTATTATAGACAGCGCTGCAGAGGCCATATAAAAGCCATCATAGACAGCGCTCCAGCGGCCATATAAAAGCTATTATAGACAGCGCTGCAGAGGCCATATAAAAGCATTCATAGACAGCACTCCAGCGGCCATATAAAAGCCATCATAGACAGCGCTCCAGCGCTCCAATGGCCATATAAAAGCCATTATAGACAGCGCTCCAGCAGCCATATAAAAGCCATTATAGACAGCGCTCCAGCGGCCATATAAAAGCCATTGTAGACAGCGCTCCAGCGCTACAGCGGCCATATAAAATCCATTATAGACAGCTCTCCAGCGGCCATATAAAAGCCATTATAGACAGCGCTCTAGCGCTGCATCGGCCATATAAAAGCCATTATAGACAGTGCTCCAGCGCTCCAGCGGCCATAAAAAAGCCATTATAGACAGTGCTCCAGCGCTCCAGCGGCCATATAAAAGCCATTATAGACAGCGCGCCAGCGCTGCAGCGGCCATATAAAAGCCAGTATAGACAGTGCTCCAGCGCTCCAGCGGCCATTTAAAACCCATTATAGACAGTTCTCCAGCGCTCCAGCGGCCATTTAAAACCCATTATAGACAATGCTCTAGCACTCCAGCGACCAAATAAAAGCCATTATAGACAGCGCTGCAGAGGCCATATCAAAGCCATTATTGACAGCGCTGCAGAGGCCATATAAAACCCATTATAGACAGCGCTCCAGCGGCCATATAAAAGACATAATAGACAGCGCTCCAGCGGCCATATAAAAGCCATTATAGACAGCGCTCCAGCGGCCATATAAAAGCCATTATAGACAGCGCTCCAGCGGCCATATAAAAGCCATTATAGACAGCGCTCCAGTGGCCATATAAAAGCTATTATAGACAGCGCTCCAGCAGCCATATAAAAGTAATTATAGACAGCACTCCAGCGGCCATATAAAAGCCATTATAGACAGCGCTCCAGCGCTCCAGCGCCCATATAAAAGCCATTATAGACAGCGCTCCAGCGCTCCAGCGGCCATATAAAAGCCATTATAGACAGCGCTCCAGCGGCCATATAAAAGCCATTATAGACAGCGCTCCTGCGGCCATATAAAAGCCATTATAGACAGCGCTCCAGCGCTCTAGCGGCCATATAAAAGCCATTATAGACAGCGCTCCAGCGGCCATATAAAAGCCATTATAGACAGCGCTCCAGCGGCCATATAAAAGCCATTATAGACAGCGCTCCTGCGGCCATATAAAAGCCATTATAGACAGCTCTCCAGCGCTCTAGCGGCCATATAAAAGCCATTATAGACAGCGCACCAGCGGCCATATAAAAGCCATTATAGACAGCGCTCCTGCGGCCATATAAAAGCCATTATAGACAGCTCTCCAGCGCTCTAGCGGCCATATAAAAGCCATTATAGACAGCGCTTCAGCGGCCATATAAAAGCCATTATAGACAGCGCTCCAGCGGCCATATAAAAGCCATTATAGACAGCGCTCCTGCGGCCATATAAAAGCCATTATAGACAGCGCTCCAGCGTTCCAGCGGCCATATAAAAGCCATTATAGACAGCGCTCCAGCGGCCATATAAAAGCCATTATAGACAGCGCTCCAGCGGCCATATAAAAGCCATTATAGACAGCGCTCCAGCGGCCATATAAAAGCCATTATAGACAGAGCTCCAGCGTTCCAGCCGCCATATAAAAGCCATTATAGACAGCGCTCCAGCGGCCATATAAAAGCCATTATAGACAGCGCTCCTGCGGCCATATAAAAGCCATTATAGACAGCGCTCCAGCGTTCCAGCGGCCATATAAAAGCCATTATAGACAGCGCTCCAGCAGCCATATAAAAGCCATTATAGACAGCGCTCCTGCGGCCATATAAAAGCCATTCTAGACAGCGCTCCAGCGTTCCAGCGGCCATATAAAAGCCATTCTAGACAGTGCTCCAACGCTCCAGCGGTCATATAAAAGCCATTATAGACAACGCTCCTGCGGCCGTATAAAAGTCATTATAGACAGCTCTCCAGCGCTCTAGAGGCCATATAAAAGCCATTATAGACAGCGCTCCAGCGTTCCAGCGGCCATATAAAAGCCATTACAGACAGCTCTCCAGCGCTCTAGCGGCCATATAAAAGCCATTATAGACAGCTCTCCAGCGCTCCTGCGGCCATATAAAAGCCATTATAGACAGCGCTCCAGAGTTCCAGCGGTCATATAAAAGCCATTATAGACAGCTCTCCAGCGGTCTAGCGACCATATGAAAGCCATTATAGACAGCGCTCCAGCGGCCATATAAAAGACATAATAGACAGCGCTCCAGCGGCCATATAAAAGCCATTATAAACAGGGCTCCAGCGCTCCAGCGGCCATATAAAAGCCATTATAGATAGTGCTCCAGCGGCCATGTAAAAGCCATTATAAACAGGGCTCCAGCGCTCCAGCGGCCATATAAAAGCCATTATAGACAGCGCTGCAGAGGCCATGTAAAAGCCATTATTGACAGCGCTCCAGCGGCCATATAAAAGACATAATAGACAGCGCTCCAGCGGCCATATAAAAGCCATTATAAACAGGGCTCCAGCGCTCCAGCGGCCATATAAAAGCCATTATAGATAGTGCTCCAGCGGCCATAGAAAAGCCATTATAGACAGTGCTCCAGCGGCCATATAAAAGCCATTATAGACAGCGCTCCAGCGCTCCAGTGGCCATATGAAAGCAATCATAGACAGCGCTCCAGCGCTCCAGCGGCCATATAAAAGCCATTATAGACAGCGCTCCAGCGGCCATATAAAAGCCATTATAGACAGCGCTCCAGCGGTCATATAAAAGCCATTATAGACAGCGCTCCAGCGGTCATATAAAAGCCATTATAGACAGCGCTCCAGCGGCCATATAAAAGCCATTATAGACAGCGCTCCAGCGGCCATATAAAAGCCATTATAGACAGCGCTCCAGCGGCCACATAAAAGCCATTATAGACAGCGCTCCAGCGGACATATAAAAGCTGTTATAGACAGCGCTCCAGAGGCCATATAAAAGCCATTATAGACAGTGCTCCAGCGCTCCAGCGGCCATATAAAAGCCATTATAGACAGCTCTCCAGCGCTCTAGCGGCCATATAAAAGCCATTATAGACCGCTCCAGCGGCCATATAAAAGCCATTATAGACAGCGCTCCAGCGCTCCAGCGGCCATATAAAAGCTATTATAGACAGTGCTCCAGAGCTCCAGCGGCCATATAAAAGCCATTATAGACAGTGCTCCAGCGCTCTAGCGGCCATATGAAAGCCATTATAGACAACGCTCCAGCGGCCATATAAAAGCCATTATAGACAGCTCTCCAGCGCTCTAGCGGCCATATAAAAGCCATTATAGACAGCTCTCCAGCGCTCTAGCGGCCATATAAAAGCCATTATAGACAGCTCTCCAGCGCTCTAGCGGCCATATAAAAGCCATTATAGACAGCTCTCCAGCGCTCTAGCGGCCATATAAAAGCAATTATAGACAACGCACTAGCGGATTATATAAAAGCCATTATAGACAACGCTCCAGCGGCCATATAAAAGCCATTATAGACAGCTCTCCAGCGCTCTAGCGGCCATATAAAAGTCATTAGAAACAGCTCTCCAGCGCTCTAGCGGCCATATAAAAGCCATTATAGACAACGCTCCAGCGGCCATATAAAAGCCATTATAGACAGCTCTCCAGCGCTCTAGCGGCCATATAAAAGCCATTATAGACAGTGCTCCAGCGGCCATATAAAAGCCATTATAGACAGCTCTCCAGCGCTCCAGCGGCCATATAAAAGCCATTATAGACAGCTATCCAGCGCTCTAGCGGCCATATAAAAGCCATTATAGACAGCGCTCCAGCGGCCATATAAAAGCCATTATAGACAGCGCTCCAGCGGCCATATAAAAGCCATTATAGACAGCGCTCCAGCGGCCATATAAAAGCCATTATAGACAGCTCTCCAGCGCTCTAGCGGCCATATGAAAGCCATTATTGACAACGCTCCAGCGACCATATAAAAGCCATTATAGACAGCTCTCCAGCGCTCTAGCGGCCATATAAAAGCCATTATAGACAGCTCTCCAGCGCTCTAGCGGCCATATAAAAGCTATTATAGACAGCTCTCCAGCGCTCTAGCGGCCATATAAAAGCCATTATAGACAGCTCTCCAGCGCTCTAGCGGCCATATAAAAGCCATTATAGACAACGCTCCAGCGGCCATATAAAAGCCATGATAGACAACGCTCCAGCGGCCATATAAAAGCCATTATAGACAGCGCTCCAGCGCTCCAGCGGCCATATAAAAGCTATTATAGACAGTGCTCCAGAGCTCCAGCGGCCATATAAAAGCCATTATAGACAGTGCTCCAGCGCTCTAGCGGCCATATGAAAGCCATTATAGACAACGCTCCAGCGGCCATATAAAAGCCATTATAGACAGCTCTCCAGCGCTCTAGCGGCCATATAAAAGCCATTATAGACAGCTCTCCAGCGCTCTAGCGGCCATATAAAAGCCATTATAGACAGCTCTCCAGCGCTCTAGCGGCCATATAAAAGCCATTATAGACAGCTCTCCAGCGCTCTAGCGGCCATATAAAAGCAATTATAGACAACGCTCCAGCGGACATATAAAAGCCATTATAGACAACGCTCCAGCGGCCATATAAAAGCCATTATAGACAGCTCTCCAGCGCTCTAGCGGCCATATAAAAGTCATTAGAAACAGCTCTCCAGCGCTCTAGCGGCCATATAAAAGCCATTATAGACAACGCTCCAGCGGCCATATAAAAGCCATTATAGACAGCTCTCCAGCGCTCTAGCGGCCATATAAAAGCCATTATAAACAGTGCTCCAGCGGCCATATAAAAGCCATTATAGACAGCTCTCCAGCGCTCCAGTGGCCATATAAAAGCCATTATAGACAGCTATCCAGCGCTCTAGCGGCCATATAAAAGCCATTATAGACAGCGCTCCAGCGGCCATATAAAAGCCATTATAGACAGCGCTCCAGCGGCCATATAAAAGCCATTATAGACAGCGCTCCAGCGGCCATATAAAAGCCATTATAGACAGCTCTCCAGCGCTCTAGCGGCCATATGAAAGCCATTATTGACAACGCTCCAGCGACCATATAAAAGCCATTATAGACAGCTCTCCAGCGCTCTAGCGGCCATATAAAAGCCATTATAGACAGCTCTCCAGCGCTCTAGCGGCCATATAAAAGCCATTATAGACAGCTCTCCAGCGCTCTAGCGGCCATATAAAAGCCATTATAGACAGCTCTCCAGCGCTCTAGCGGCCATATAAAAGCCATTATAGACAACGCTCCAGCGGCCATATAAAAGCCATTATAGACAACGCTCCAGCGGCCATATAAAAGCCATTATAGACAGCTCTCCAGCGCTCCAGCGGCCATATAAAAGCCATTATAGAAAGCTCTCCAGTGCTCTAGCGGCCATATAAAATCCATTATAGACAGTGCTCCAGCGGCCATATAAAAGCCATTATAGACAGCTCTCCAGCGCTCCAGCGGCCATATAAAAGACATTATAGACAGCTATCCAGCGCTCTAGCGGCCATATAAAAGCCATTATAGACAGCGCTCCAGCGGCCATATAAAAGCCATTATAGACAGCGCTGCAGAGGCATATAAAAGCCATTATAGACAGCGCTCCAGCGCTCCAGCGGCCATATAAAAGCCATTATAGACAGCGCTCCAGCGCTCTAGCGGCCATATAAAAGCCATTATAGACAGCGCTCCAGCGGCCATATAAAATCCATTATAGACAGCGCTCCAGCGGCCATATAAAAGCCATTATAGACAGCTCTCCTGCGGCCATATAAAAGCAATTATAGACAGCGCTCCAGCGTTCCAGCGGCCATATAAAAGCCATTATAGACAGCGCTCCAGCGGCCATATAAAAGCCATTATAGACAGCGCTCCAGCGGCCATATAAAAGCCATTATAGACAGCGCTCCAGCGGCAATATAAAAGCCATTATAGACAGCGCTCCAGCGGCCATATAAAAGCCATTATAGACAGCACTCCAGCGGCCATATAAAAGCCATTATAGACAGTGCTCCAGCGGCCATATAAAAGCCATTATAGACAGCGCTCCAGCGGCAATATAAAAGCCATTATAGACAGCGCTCCAGCGGCCATATAAAAGCCATTATAGACAGCGCTCCAGCGGCCATATAAAAGCCATTATAGACAGCGCTCCAGCGGCCATATAAAAGCCATTATAGACAGCGCTCCAGCGGCCATATAAAAGCCATTATAGACAGCTCTCCAGCGCTCTAGCGGCCATATAAAAGCCATTATAGACAGTGCTCCAGCGGCCATATAAAATCCATTATAGACAGCACTCCAGCGGCCATATAAAAGCCATTATAGACAGCGCTCCAGCGGCCATATAAAAGCCATTATAGACAGCTCTCCAGCGCTCTAGCGGCCATATAAAAGCCATTATAGACAGCACTCCAGCGGCCATATAAAAGCCATTATAGACAGCGCTCCAGCGGCCATATAAAAGCCATTATAGACAGCGCTCCTGCGGCCATATAAAAGCCATTATAGACAGCTCTCCAGCGCTCTAGCGGCCATATAAAAGCCATTATAGACAGCGCTCCAGCGGCCATATAAAAGCCATTATAGACAGCGCTCCAGCAGCCATATAAAAGCCATTATAGACAGCGCTCCTGCGGCCATATAAAAGCAATTATAGACAGCGCTCCAGCGTTCCAGCGGCCATATAAAAGCCACTATAGACAGCGCTCCAGCGGCCATATAAAAGCCATTATAGACAGCGCTCCAGCAGCCATATAAAAGCCATTATAGACAGCGCTCCAGCGGCCATATAAAAGCCATTATAGACAGCACTCCAGCGGCCATATAAAAGCCATTATAGACAGCGCTCCAGCGGCCATATAAAAGCCATTATAGACAGCTCTCCAGTGCTCTAGCGGCCATATAAAAGCCATTATAGACAGTGCTCCAGCGGCCATATAAAAGCCATTATAGACAGCACTCCAGCGGCCATATAAAAGCAATTATAGACAGCGCTCCAGCGTTCCAGCGGCCATATAAAAGCCATTATAGACAGCGCTCCAGCGGCCATATAAAAGCCATTATAGACAGCGCTCCAGCGGCCATATAAAAGCCATTATAGACAGCGCTCCAGCGGCCATATAAAAGCCATTATAGACAGCACTCCAGCGGCCATATAAAAGCCATTATAGACAGCGCTCCAGCGGCCATATAAAAGCCATTATAGACAGCTCTCCAGCGCTCTAGCGGCCATATAAAAGCCATTATAGACAGTGCTCCAGCGGCCATATAAAAGCCATTATAGACAGCACTCCAGCGGCCATATAAAAGCCATTATAGACAGCGCTCCAGCGGCCATATAAAAGCCATTATAGACAGCTCTCCAGTGCTCTAGCGGCCATATAAAAGCCATTATAGACAGCACTCCAGCGGCCATATAAAAGCCATTATAGACAGCGCTCCAGCGGCCATATAAAAGCCATTATAGACAGCGCTGCAGAGGCATATAAAAGCCATTATAGACAGCGCTGCAGAGGCATATAAAAGCCATTATAGACAGCTCTCCAGCGCTCTAGCGGCCATATAAAAGCCATTATAAACAGTGCTCCAGCGGCCATATAAAAGCCATTATAGACAGCTCTCCAGCGCTCCAGTGGCCATATAAAAGCCATTATAGACAGCTATCCAGCGCTCTAGCGGCCATATAAAAGCCATTATAGACAGCGCTCCAGCGGCCATATAAAAGCCATTATAGACAGCGCTCCAGCGGCCATATAAAAGCCATTATAGACAGCGCTCCAGCGGCCATATAAAAGCCATTATAGACAGCTCTCCAGCGCTCTAGCGGCCATATGAAAGCCATTATTGACAACGCTCCAGCGACCATATAAAAGCCATTATAGACAGCTCTCCAGCGCTCTAGCGGCCATATAAAAGCCATTATAGACAGCTCTCCAGCGCTCTAGCGGCCATATAAAAGCCATTATAGACAGCTCTCCAGCGCTCTAGCGGCCATATAAAAGCCATTATAGACAGCTCTCCAGCGCTCTAGCGGCCATATAAAAGCCATTATAGACAACGCTCCAGCGGCCATATAAAAGCCATTATAGACAACGCTCCAGCGGCCATATAAAAGCCATTATAGACAGCTCTCCAGCGCTCTAGCGGCCATATAAAAGCCATTATAGAAAGCTCTCCAGTGCTCTAGCGGCCATATAAAATCCATTATAGACAGTGCTCCAGCGGCCATATAAAAGCCATTATAGACAGCTCTCCAGCGCTCCAGCGGCCATATAAAAGACATTATAGACAGCGCTCCAGCGGCCATATAAAAGCCATTATAGACAGCGCTCCAGCGGCCATATAAAAGCCATTATAGACAGCGCTGCAGAGGCATATAAAAGCCATTATAGACAGCGCTCCAGCGGCCATATAAAAGCCATTATAGACAGCGCTCCAGCGCTCTAGCGGCCATATAAAAGCCATTATAGACAGCGCTCCAGCGGCCATATAAAATCCATTATAGACAGCGCTCCAGCGGCCATATAAAAGCCATTATAGACAGCTCTCCTGCGTTCCAGCGGCCATATAAAAGCCATTATAGACAGCGCTCCAGCGGCCATATAAAAGCCATTATAGACAGCGCTCCAGCGGCCATATAAAAGCCATTATAGACAGCGCTCCAGCGGCCATATAAAAGCCATTATAGACAGCGCTCCAGCGGCAATATAAAAGCCATTATAGACAGCGCTCCAGCGGCCATATAAAAGCCATTATAGACAGCACTCCAGCGGCCATATAAAAGCCATTATAGACAGTGCTCCAGCGGCCATATAAAAGCCATTATAGACAGCGCTCCAGCGGCAATATAAAAGCCATTATAGACAGCGCTCCAGCGGCCATATAAAAGCCATTATAGACAGCGCTCCAGCGGCCATATAAAAGCCATTATAGACAGCGCTCCAGCGGCCATATAAAAGCCATTATAGACAGCGCTCCAGCGGCCATATAAAAGCCATTATAGACAGCTCTCCAGCGCTCTAGCGGCCATATAAAAGCCATTATAGACAGTGCTCCAGCGGCCATATAAAATCCATTATAGACAGCACTCCAGCGGCCATATAAAAGCCATTATAGACAGCGCTCCAGCGGCCATATAAAAGCCATTATAGACAGCTCTCCAGCGCTCTAGCGGCCATATAAAAGCCATTATAGACAGCACTCCAGCGGCCATATAAAAGCCATTATAGACAGCGCTCCAGCGGCCATATAAAAGCCATTATAGACAGCGCTCCTGCGGCCATATAAAAGCCATTATAGACAGCTCTCCAGCGCTCTAGCGGCCATATAAAAGCCATTATAGACAGCGCTCCAGCGGCCATATAAAAGCCATTATAGACAGCGCTCCAGCGGCCATATAAAAGCCATTATAGACAGCGCTCCTGCGGCCATATAAAAGCAATTATAGACAGCGCTCCAGCGTTCCAGCGGCCATATAAAAGCCACTATAGACAGCGCTCCAGCGGCCATATAAAAGCCATTATAGACAGCGCTCCAGCAGCCATATAAAAGCCATTATAGACAGCGCTCCAGCGGCCATATAAAAGCCATTATAGACAGCACTCCAGCGGCCATATAAAAGCCATTATAGACAGCGCTCCAGCGGCCATATAAAAGCCATTATAGACAGCTCTCCAGTGCTCTAGCGGCCATATAAAAGCCATTATAGACAGTGCTCCAGCGGCCATATAAAAGCCATTATAGACAGCACTCCAGCGGCCATATAAAAGCAATTATAGACAGCGCTCCAGCGTTCCAGCGGCCATATAAAAGCCATTATAGACAGCGCTCCAGCGGCCATATAAAAGCCATTATAGACAGCGCTCCAGCGGCCATATAAAAGCCATTATAGACAGCGCTCCAGCGGCCATATAAAAGCCATTATAGACAGCACTCCAGCGGCCATATAAAAGCCATTATAGACAGCGCTCCAGCGGCCATATAAAAGCCATTATAGACAGCTCTCCAGCGCTCTAGCGGCCATATAAAAGCCATTATAGACAGTGCTCCAGCGGCCATATAAAAGCCATTATAGACAGCACTCCAGCGGCCATATAAAAGCCATTATAGACAGCGCTCCAGCGGCCATATAAAAGCCATTATAGACAGCTCTCCAGTGCTCTAGCGGCCATATAAAAGCCATTATAGACAGCACTCCAGCGGCCATATAAAAGCCATTATAGACAGCTCTCCAGCGCTCTAGCGGCCATATAAAAGCCATTATAGACAGCGCTCCAGCGGCCATATAAAAGCCATTATAGACAGCGCTGCAGAGGCATATAAAAGCCATTATAGACAGCGCTGCAGAGGCATATAAAAGCCATTATAGACAGCGCTGCAGAGGCATATAAAAGCCATTATAGACAGCGCTGCAGAGGCATATAAAAGCCATTATAGACAGCGCTGCAGAGGCATATAAAAGCCATTATAGACAGCGCTGCAGAGGTATATAAAAGCCATTATAGACAGCGCTGCAGAGGCATATAAAAGCCATTATAGACAGGGCTGCAGAGGCCATATAAAAGCCATTATAGACAGCGCTGCAGCGGCCATATACAAGCCATTATAGACAGCGCTGCAGAGGCATATAAAAGCCATTATAGACAGCGCTGCAGCGGCCATATACAAGCCATTATAGACAGCGCTGCAGAGGCATATAAAAGCCATTATAGACAGCGCTGCAGTGGCCATATAAAAGCCATTATAGACAGCGCTGCAGAGGCATATAAAAGCCATTATAGACAGCGCTGCAGAGGCATATAAAAGCCATTATAGACAGCGCTGCAGAGGCATATAAAAGCCATTATAGACAGCGCTGCAGAGGCATATAAAAGCCATTATAGACAGCGCTGCAGAGGCATATAAAAGCCATTATAGACAGCGCTCCAGCGGCCATATAAAAGCCATTATAGACAGCACTCCAGCGGCCATATAAAAGCCATTATAGACAGCGCTCCAGCGGCCATATAAAAGCCATTATAGACAGCTCTCCAGCGCTCTAGCGGCCATATAAAAGCCATTATAGACAGTGCTCCAGCGGCCATATAAAAGCCATTATAGACAGCACTCCAGCGGCCATATAAAAGCCATTATAGACAGCGCTCCAGCGGCCATATAAAAGCCATTATAGACAGCTCTCCAGTGCTCTAGCGGCCATATAAAAGCCATTATAGACAGCACTCCAGAGCCATATAAAAGCCATTATAGACAGCTCTCCAGCGCTCTAGCGGCCATATAAAAGCCATTATAGACAGCGCTCCAGCGGCCATATAAAAGCCATTATAGACAGCGCTGCAGAGGCATATAAAAGCCATTATAGACAGCGCTGCAGAGGCATATAAAAGCCATTATAGACAGCGCTGCAGAGGCATATAAAAGCCATTATAGACAGCGCTGCAGAGGCATATAAAAGCCATTATAGACAGTGCTGCAGAGGCATATAAAAGCCATTATAGACAGCGCTGCAGAGGTATATAAAAGCCATTATAGACAGCGCTGCAGAGGCATATAAAAGCCATTATAGACAGGGCTGCAGAGGCCATATAAAAGCCATTATAGACAGCGCTGCAGCGGCCATATACAAGCCATTATAGACAGCGCTGCAGAGGCATATAAAAGCCATTATAGACAGCGCTGCAGAGGCATATAAAAGCCATTATAGACAGCGCTGCAGAGGCATATAAAAGCCATTATAGACAGCGCTGCAGCGGCCATATAAAAGCCATTATAGACAGCGCTGCAGAGGCATATAAAAGCCATTATAGACAGCGCTGCAGAGGCATATAAAAGCCATTATAGACAGCGCTGCAGAGGCATATAAAAGCCATTATAGACAGCGCTGCAGAGGCATATAAAAGCCATTATAGACAGCGCTGCAGAGGCATATAAAAGCCATTATAGACAGCGCTGCACAACCCATATAAAAGCCATTATAGACAGCGCTGCAGAGGCATATAAAAGCCATTATAGACAGCGCTGCAGAGGCATATAAAAGCCATTATAGACAGCCACAACCCATTATAGACAGCGCTGCAGAGGCCATATAAAAGCCATTATAGACAGCGCTGCAATGGTCCATTTAAAGCCATTATAGACAGCGCTGCAGAGGCATATAAAAGCCATTATAGACAATGCTGCAATGGTCCATATAAAAGCCATTATAGACAGCGCTGCAGAGGCATATAAAAGCCATTATAGACAGCGCTGCAGAGGCCATATAAAAGCCATTATAGACAATGCTGCAATGGTCCAGTATAAAAGCCATTATAGACAGCGCTGCAGAGGCATATAAAAGCCATTATAGACAGCGCTGCAGAGGCCATATAAAAGCCATTATAGACAGCACTGCAGAGGCCAGTATAAAAGCCATTATAGACAATGCTGCAGAGGCCATATAAAAGCCATTATAGACAGCGCTGCAATGGTCCATATAAAAGCCATTATAGACAGCGCTGCAGCGGCCATATAAAAGCCATTATAGACAGCGCTGCAGAGGCATATAAAAGCCATTATAGACAGCGCTGCAGAGGCCATATAAAAGCCATTATAGACAGCGCTGCAGAGGCATATAAAAGCCATTATAGACAGCGCTGCAGAGGCCATATAAAAGCCAATATAGACAGCGCTGCAGCGGCCATATAAAAGCCATTATAGACAGCGCTGCAGAGGCATATAAAAGCCATTATAGACAGCGCTGCAGCGGCCATATAAAAGCCATTATAGACAGCGCTGCAGAGGCCATATAAAAGCCATTATAGACAGCGCTGCAGAGGCCATATAAAAGCCATTATAGACAGCGCTGCAGAGGCATATAAAAGCCGTTATAGACAGCGCTGCAGAGGCATATAAAAGCCATTATAGACAGCGCTGCAGCGGCCATTGCCACAACTCATTATAGCCATTGCTCCAATGGTCCAGTAATAGCCACAATAGCCACAACCCATTATAGCCAATGCTCCAATGGTCCAGTAATAGCCACAACCCATTATAGCCAATGCTCCAATGGTCCAGTAATAGCCTCAACCCATTATAGCCAATGCTCCAATGGTCCAGTAATAGCCACAACCCATTATAGCCAATGCTCCAATGGTCCAGTAATAGCCACAACCCATTATAGCCAATGCTCCAATGGTCCAGTAATAGCCACAACCCATTATAGCCAATGCTCCAATGGTCCAGTAATAGCCTCAACCCATTATAGCCAATGCTCCAATGGTCCAGTAATAGCCACAACCCATTATAGCCAATGCTCCAATGGTCCAGTAATAGCCACAACCCATTATAGCCAATGCTCCAATGGTCCAGTAATAGCCACAACCCATTATAGCCAATGCTCCAATGGTCCAGTAATAGCCTCAACCCATTATAGCAATGGTCCAGTAATAGCCACAACCCATTATAGCCAATGCTCCAATGGTCCAGTAATAGCCACAACCCATTATAGCCAATGCTCCAATGGTCCAGTAATAGCCTCAACTCATTATAGCCAATGCTCCAATGGTCCAGTAATAGCCTCAACCCATTATAGCCAATGCTCCAATGGTCCAGTAATAGCCACAACCCATTATAACCAGTGCTCCAATGGTCCAGTAATAGCCTCAACCCATTATAGCCAATGCTCCAATGGTCCAGTAATAGCCTCAACCTATTATAGCCAATGCTCCAATGGTCCAGTAATAGCCACAACCCATTATAGCCAATGCTCCAATGGTCCAGTAATAGCCTCAACCCATTATAGCCAATGCTCCAATGGTCCAGTAATAGCCACAACTCATTATAGCCATTGCTCCAATGGTCCAGTAATAGCCACAACCCATTATAGCCAATGCTCCAATGGTCCAGTAATAGCCACAACCCATTATAGCCAATGCTCCAATGGTCCAGTAATAGCCTCAACCCATTATAGCCAATGCTCCAATGGTCCAGTAATAGCCTCAACCCATTATAGCCAATGCTCCAATGGTCCAGTAATAGCCTCAACCCATTATAGCCAATGCTCCAATGGTCCAGTAATAGCCTCAACCCATTATAGCCAATGCTCTAATGGTCCAGTAATAGCCACAACCCATTATAGCCAATGCTCTAATGGTCCAGTAATAGCCTCAACCCATTATAGCCAATGCTCTAATGGTCCAGTAATAGCCACAATCCATTATAGCCAGTGCTCCAATGGTCCAGTAATCGCCAGCTAGAGAAAAAAGCAGAATGTGTTAAAAAGTGACACACCCCACTTTTATATTTTCAATTTTCTTCATTACTCTCCAGTCTGAAAAAAAGTATTCTTCCCTTTAGCACCCAGCTCCCATTATTATAAATGATTAATCATTGTGCTGAAATAAATAACTTACCGATGCAATCGTACAGAGAATTGACCTAGATTTTATTCTCTCCTTTCATTTTTAATTTTTCTCTTATACCTGCCTCCCTCTCTCACTGTCCACCATAACCACTTATATATCTCAGCTATAGCTGCCTCCATCTCTCACTGTCCACCATAACCACTTATATATCCTAGCTATAGCTGCCTCCCTCTCTCCCTGTCCACCATAACCACTTATATATCCTAGCTATAGCTGCCTCCATCTCTCACTGTCCACCATATCCACTTATATATCCTAGCTATAGCTGCCTCCCTCTCTCCCTGTCCACCATAACCACTTATATATCCTAGCTATAGCTGCCTCCCTCTCTCCCTGTCCACCATAACCACTTATATATCCTAGCTATAGTCCACCATCCTGCCTCCCTCTCTCCCTGTCCACCATAACCACTTATATATCCTAGCTATAGCTGCCTCCCTCTCTCACTGTCCACCATAACCACTTATATATCCTAGCTATAGCTGCCTCCCTCTCTCACTGTCCACCATAACCACTTATATATCCTAGCTATAGTTGCCTCCCTCTCTCCCTGTCCACCATAACCACTTATATATCCTAGCTATAGTTGCCTCCCTCTCTCCCTGTCCACCATAACCACTTATATATCCTAGCTATAGCTGCCTCTCTCTCTCCCTGTCCACCATAACCACTTATATATCCTAGCTATAGCTGCCTCCCATCTCTCACTGTCCACCATAACCACTTATATATCCTAGCTATAGTTGCCTCTCCTCTCTCCCTGTCCACCATAACCACTTATATATCCTAGCTATAGCTGCCTCCCTCTCTCACTGTCCACCATAACCACTTATATATCCTAGCTATAGCTGCCTCCCTCTCTCCCTGTCCACCATAACCACTTATATATCCTAGCTATAGCTGCCTCCCTCTCTCCCTGTCCACCATAACCACTTATATATCCTAGCTATAGCTGCCTCCCTCTCTCCCTGTCCACCATAACCACTTATATATCCTAGCTATAGTTGCCTCCTCTCTCCCTGTCCACCATAACCACTTATATATCCTAGCTATAGCTGCCTCCCTCTCTCACTGTCCACCATAACCACTTATATATCCTAGCTATAGCTGCCTCCCTCTCTCCCTGTCCACCATAACCACTTATATATCCTAGCTATAGCTGCCTCCCTCTCTCCCTGTCCACCATAACCACTTATATATCCTAGCTATAGCTGCCTCCCTCTCTCACTGTCCACCATAACCACTTATATATCCTAGCTATAGCTGCCTCCCTCTCTCCCTGTCCACCATAACCACTTATATATCCTAGCTATAGCTGCCTCCCTCTCTCACTGTCCACCATAACCACTTATATATCCTAGCTATAGCTGCCTCCCTCTCTCACTGTCCACCATAACCACTTATATATCCTAGCTATAGCTGCCTCCCTCTCTCACTGTCCACCATAACCACTTATATATCCTAGCTATAGCTGCCTCCCTCTCTCACTGTCCACCATAACCACTTATATATCCTAGCTATAGCTGCCTCCCTCTCTCACTGTCCACCATAACCACTTATATATCCTAGCTATAGCTGCCTCCATCTCTCACTGTCCACCATAACCACTTATATATCCTAGCTATAGCTGCCTCCCTCTCTCACTGTCCACCATAACCACTTATATATCCTAGCTATAGCTGCCTCCCCTCTCCCTGTCCACCATAACCACTTATATATCCTAGCTATAGCTGCCTCCCTCTCTCACTGTCCACCATAACCACTTATATATCCTAGCTATAGCTGCCTCTCTCTCACTGTCCACCATAACCACTTATATATCCTAGCTATAGCTGCCTCCCTCTCTCACTGTCCACCATAACCACTTATATATCCTAGCTATAGCTGCCTCCTCTCTCACTGTCCACCATAACCACTTATATATCCTAGCTATAGCTGCCTCCCTCTCTCACTGTCCACCATAACCACTTATATATCCTAGCTATAGCTGCCTCCCTCTCTCCCTGTCCACCATAACCACTTATATATCCTAGCTATAGCTGCCTCCCTCTCTCACTGTCCACCATAACCACTTATATATCCTAGCTATAGCTGCCTCCTCTCTCACTGTCCACCATAACCACTTATATATCCTAGCTATAGCTGCCTCCCCTCTCTCACTGTCCACCATAACCACTTATATATCCTAGCTATAGCTGCCTCCCTCTCTCCCTGTCCACCATAACCACTTATATATCCTAGCTATAGCTGCCTCCATCTCTCACTGTCCACCATAACCACTTATATATCCTAGCTATAGCTGCCTCTCTCTCTCACTGTCCACCATAACCACTTATATATCCTAGCTATAGCTGCCTCTCTCTCTCCCTGTCCACCATAACCACTTATATATCCTAGCTATAGCTGCCTCTCTCTCTCACTGTCCACCATAACCACTTATATATCCTAGCTATAGCTGCCTCCCTCTCTCCCTGTCCACCATAACCACTTATATATCCTATATATCCTAGCTATAGCTGCCTCCCTCTCTCACTGTCCACCATAACCACTTATATATCCTAGCTATAGCTGCCTCCCTCTCTCACTGTCCACCATAACCACTTATATATCCTAGCTATAGCTGCCTCCCTCTCTCACTGTCCACCATAACCACTTATATATCCTAGCTATAGCTGCCTCCCTCTCTCCGTCCACCATAACCACTTATATATCCTAGCTATAGTTGCCTCCCTCTCTCACTGTCCACCATAACCACTTATATATCCTAGCTATAGCTGCCTCCTCTCTCACTGTCCACCATAACCACTTATATATCCTAGCTATAGTTGCCTCCCTCTCTCCCTGTCCACCATAACCACTTATATATCCTAGCTATAGCTGCCTCCTCTCTCCCTGTCCACCATAACCACTTATATATCCTAGCTATAGCTGCCTCCCTCTCTCACTGTCCACCATAACCACTTATATATCCTAGCTATAGTTGCCTCCCCTCTCCCTGTCCACCATAACCACTTATATATCCTAGCTATAGCTGCCTCCCTCTCTCACTGTCCACCATAACCACTTATATATCCTAGCTATAGTTGCCTCCTCTCTCCCTGTCCACCATAACCACTTATATATCCTAGCTATAGCTGCCTCCATCTCTCCCTGTCCACCATAACCACTTATATATCCTAGCTATAGCTGCCTCCCTCTCTCACTGTCCACCATAACCACTTATATATCCTAGCTATAGCTGCCTCCCTCTCTCACTGTCCACCATAACCACTTATATATCCTAGCTATAGCTGCCTCCCTCTCTCACTGTCCACCATAACCACTTATATATCCTAGCTATAGTTGCCTCCCTCTCTCACTGTCCACCATAACCACTTATATATCCTAGCTATAGCTGCCTCCCTCTCTCCCTGTCCACCATAACCACTTATATATCCTAGCTATAGCTGCCTCCATCTCTCACTGTCCACCATAACCACTTATATATCCTAGCTATAGCTGCCTCCATCTCTCACTGTCCACCATAACCACTTATATATCCTAGCTATAGTTGCCTCCCTCTCTCACTGTCCACCATAACCACTTATATATCCTAGCTATAGCTGCCTCCATCTCTCACTGTCCACCATAACCACTTATATATCCTAGCTATAGCTGCCTCCATCTCTCACTGTCCACCATAACCACTTATATATCCTAGCTATAGCTGCCTCCATCTCTCACTGTCCACCATAACCACTTATATATCCTCAGCTATATATCCTGCCTCCATCTCTCACTGTCCACCATAACCACTTATATATCCTAGCTATAGCTGCCTCCATCTCTCACTGTCCACCATAACCACTTATATATCCTAGCTATAGCTGCCTCCCTCTCTCCCTGTCCACCATAACCACTTATATATCCTAGCTATAGCTGCCTCCCTCTCTCACTGTCCACCATAACCACTTATATATCCTAGCTATAGCTGCCTCTCTCTCTCCCTGTCCACCATAACCACTTATATATCCTAGCTATAGCTGCCTCCCTCTCTCCCTGTCCACCATAACCACTTATATATCCTAGCTATAGCTGCCTCCTCTCTCCCTGTCCACCATAACCACTTATATATCCTAGCTATAGCTGCCTCCCTCTCTCACTGTCCACCATAACCACTTATATATCCTAGCTATAGCTGCCTCCCTCTCTCACTGTCCACCATAACCACTTATATATCCCAGCTGCCTCCCTCTCTCCCTGTCCACCATAACCATATATCCTAGCTATAGCTGCCTCCCTCTCTCCCTGTCCACCATAACCACTTATATATCCTAGCTATAGCTGCCTCCATCTCTCACTGTCCACCATAACCACTTATATATCCTAGCTATAGCTGCCTCCATCTCTCACTGTCCACCATAACCACTTATATATCCTAGCTATAGCTGCCTCCCTCTCTCACTGTCCACCATAACCACTTATATATCCTAGCTATAGCTGCCTCTCCTGTCCACCATAACCACTTATATATCTATAGCTGCCTCCATCTCTCCCTGTCCACCATAACCACTTATATATCCTAGCTATAGCTGCCTCCCTCTCTCCTGTCCACCATAACCACTTATATATCCTAGCTATAGCTGCCTCTTATATATCCTCTCTCCCTGTCCACCATAACCACTTATATATCCTAGCTATAGCTGCCTCTCTCTCTCACTGTCCACCATAACCACTTATATATCCTAGCTATAGCTGCCTCCCTCTCTCACTGTCCACCATAACCACTTATATATCCTAGCTATAGCTGCCTCCCTCTCTCACTGTCCACCATAACCACTTATATATCTCAGCTATAGCTGCCTCCCTCTCTCCCTGTCCACCATAACCACTTATATATCCTAGCTATAGTTGCCTCCCTCTCTCACTGTCCACCATAACCACTTATATATCCTAGCTATAGCTGCCTCTCTCTCTCACTGTCCACCATAACCACTTATATATCCTAGCTATAGTTGCCTCCCTCTCTCCCTGTCCACCATAACCACTTATATATCCTAGCTATAGCTGCCTCTCTCTCTCCCTGTCCACCATAACCACTTATATATCCTAGCTATAGCTGCCTCCCTCTCTCACTGTCCACCATAACCACTTATATATCCTAGCTATAGTTGCCTCCCTCTCTCCCTGTCCACCATAACCACTTATATATCCTAGCTATAGCTGCCTCCCTCTCTCACTGTCCACCATAACCACTTATATATCCTAGCTATAGTTGCCTCCCTCTCTCCCTGTCCACCATAACCACTTATATATCCTAGCTATAGCTGCCTCCATCTCTCCCTGTCCACCATAACCACTTATATATCCTAGCTATAGCTGCCTCCCTCTCTCACTGTCCACCATAACCACTTATATATCCTAGCTATAGCTGCCTCCCTCTCTCACTGTCCACCATAACCACTTATATATCCTAGCTATAGCTGCCTCCCTCTCTCACTGTCCACCATAACCACTTATATATCCTAGCTATAGTTGCCTCCCTCTCTCACTGTCCACCATAACCACTTATATATCCTAGCTATAGCTGCCTCCATCTCTCACTGTCCACCATAACCACTTATATATCCTAGCTATAGTTGCCTCCCTCTCTCACTGTCCACCATAACCACTTATATATCCTAGCTATAGCTGCCTCCATCTCTCACTGTCCACCATAACCACTTATATATCCTAGCTATAGCTGCCTCCATCTCTCACTGTCCACCATAACCACTTATATATCCTAGCTATAGCTAGCTATAGCGCCTCCATCTCTCACTGTCCACCATAACCACTTATATATCCTAGCTATAGCTGCCTCCATCTCTCACTGTCCACCATAACCACTTATATATCCTAGCTATAGCTGCCTCCATCTCTCACTGTCCACCATAACCACTTATATATCCTAGCTATAGTTGCCTCCCTCTCTCACTGTCCACCATAACCACTTATATATCCTAGCTATAGCTGCCTCCATCTCTCACTGTCCACCATAACCACTTATATATCCTAGCTATAGCTGCCTCCATCTCTCACTGTCCACCATAACCACTTATATATCCTAGCTATAGTTGCCTCCCTCTCTCACTGTCCACCATAACCACTTATATATCCTAGCTATAGCTGCCTCCCTCTCTCCCTGTCCACCATAACCACTTATATATCCTAGCTATAGCTGCCTCCCTCTCTCCCTGTCCACCATAACCACTTATATATCCTAGCTATAGCTGCCTCCCTCTCTCCCTGTCCACCATAACCACTTATATATCCTAGCTATAGCTGCCTCCCTCTCTCCCTGTCCACCATAACCACTTATATATCTCAGCTATAGTTGCCTCCCTCTCTCACTGTCCACCATAACCACTTATATATCTCAGCTATAGCTGCCTCCATCTCTCACTGTCCACCATAACCACTTATATATCCTAGCTATAGCTGCCTCCATCTCTCACTGTCCACCATAACCACTTATATATCCTAGCTATAGCTGCCTCCTCTCTCCTGTCCACCATAACCACTTATATATCCTAGCTATAGTTGCCTCCCTCTCTCCCTGTCCACCATAACCACTTATATATCCTAGCTATAGCTGCCTCCCTCTCTCCCTGTCCACCATAACCACTTATATATCCTAGCTATAGTTGCCTCCCTCTCTCCCTGTCCACCATAACCACTTATATATCCTAGCTATAGTTGCCTCCCTCTCTCCCTGTCCACCATAACCACTTATATATCCTAGCTATAGCTGCCTCCCTCTCTCCCTGTCCACCATAACCACTTATATATCTCAGCTATAGCTGCCTCCATCTCTCCCTGTCCACCATAACCACTTATATATCTCAGCTATAGTTGCCTCCATCTCTCACTGTCCACCATAACCACTTATATATCCTAGCTATAGCTGCCTCCATCTCTCACTGTCCACCATAACCACTTATATATCCTATATCCTCACTGCTTATATATCCTAGCTATAGCTGCCTCCCTCTCTCACTGTCCACCATAACCACTTATATATCCTAGCTATAGCTGCCTCCCTCTCTCCCTGTCCACCATAACCACTTATATATCCTAGCTATAGCTGCCTCTCTCTCTCCCTGTCCACCATAACCACTTATATATCCTAGCTATAGCTGCCTCCCTCTCTCACTGTCCACCATAACCACTTATATATCCTAGCTATAGCTGCCTCTCTCTCTCCCTGTCCACCATAACCACTTATATATCCTAGCTATAGCTGCCTCCCTCTCTCCCTGTCCACCATAACCACTTATATATCTCAGCTATAGCTGCCTCCCTCTCTCCCTGTCCACCATAACCACTTATATATCCTAGCTATAGTTGCCTCCCTCTCTCACTGTCCACCATAACCACTTATATATCCTAGCTATAGCTGCCTCCTCTCTCACTGTCCACCATAACCACTTATATATCCTAGCTATAGCTGCCTCCTCTCTCACTGTCCACCATAACCACTTATATATCCTAGCTATAGTTGCCTCCCTCTCTCCTGTCCACCATAACCACTTATATATCCTAGCTATAGTTGCCTCCCTCTCTCACTGTCCACCATAACCACTTATATATCCTAGCTATAGCTGCCTCCTCTCTCCCTGTCCACCATAACCACTTATATATCCTAGCTATAGCTGCCTCCCTCTCTCACTGTCCACCATAACCACTTATATATCCTAGCTATAGTTGCCTCCCTCTCTCCCTGTCCACCATAACCACTTATATATCCTAGCTATAGCTGCCTCCCTCTCTCACTGTCCACCATAACCACTTATATATCCTAGCTATAGCTGCCTCCCTCTCTCCCTGTCCACCATAACCACTTATATATCCTAGCTATAGCTGCCTCCTCTCTCACTGTCCACCATAACCACTTATATATCCTAGCTATAGCTGCCTCCATCTCTCACTGTCCACCATAACCACTTATATATCCTAGCTATAGCTGCCTCCCTCTCTCACTGTCCACCATAACCACTTATATATCCTAGCTATAGCTGCCTCCCTCTCTCACTGTCCACCATAACCACTTATATATCCTAGCTATAGCTGCCTCCATCTCTCACTGTCCACCATAACCACTTATATATCCTAGCTATAGCTGCCTCCTCTCTCACTGTCCACCATAACCACTTATATATCCTAGCTATAGCTGCCTCCATCTCTCACTGTCCACCATAACCACTTATATATCCTAGCTATAGCTGCCTCCATCTCTCACTGTCCACCATAACCACTTATATATCCTAGCTATAGCTGCCTCCATCTCTCACTGTCCACCATAACCACTTATATATCCTAGCTATAGCTGCCTCCATCTCTCACTGTCCACCATAACCACTTATATATCCTAGCTATAGCTGTCCACCATAACCCTCCAGCTGCCTCCATCTCTCACTGTCCACCATAACCACTTATATATCCTAGCTATAGCTGCCTCCATCTCTCACTGTCCACCATAACCACTTATATATCCTAGCTATAGTTGCCTCCCTCTCTCACTGTCCACCATAACCACTTATATATCCTAGCTATAGCTGCCTCCCTCTCTCCCTGTCCACCATAACCACTTATATATCCTAGCTATAGCTGCCTCCTCTCTCCACTGTCCACCATAACCACTTATATATCCTAGCTATAGCTGCCTCCCCTCTCTCACTGTCCACCATAACCACTTATATATCCTAGCTATAGCTGCCTCCCTCTCTCCCTGTCCACCATAACCACTTATATATCCTAGCTATAGCTGCCTCCCTCTCTCACTGTCCACCATAACCACTTATATATCCTAGCTATAGCTGCCTCCATCTCTCACTGTCCACCATAACCACTTATATATCCTAGCTATAGCTGCCTCCCTCTCTCACTGTCCACCATAACCACTTATATATCCTAGCTATAGCTGCCTCCCTCTCTCCCTGTCCACCATAACCACTTATATATCCTAGCTATAGCTGCCTCCCTCTCTCCCTGTCCACCATAACCACTTATATATCCTAGCTATAGCTGCCTCCCTCTCTCCCTGTCCACCATAACCACTTATATATCCTAGCTATAGCTGCCTCCCTCTCTCCCTGTCCACCATAACCACTTATATATCCTAGCTATAGCTGCCTCCCTCTCTCCCTGTCCACCATAACCACTTATATATCCTAGCTATAGCTGCCTCCATCTCTCTCACTGTCCACCATAACCACTTATATATCCTAGCTATAGCTGCCTCCATCTCCCTCTCCCTGTCCACCATAACCACTTATATATCCTAGCTATAGCTGCCTCCATCTCTCACTGTCCACCATAACCACTTATATATCCTAGCTATAGCTGCCTCCATCTCTCACTGTCCACCATAACCACTTATATATCCTAGCTATAGCTGCCTCCTCTCTCCTGTCCACCATAACCACTTATATATCCTAGCTATAGCTGCCTCCCTCTCTCACTGTCCACCATAACCACTTATATATCCTAGCTATAGCTGCCTCCTCTCTCCCTGTCCACCATAACCACTGTCCACCATAACCATATATCCTAGCTATAGCTGCCTCCCTCTCTCACTGTCCACCATAACCACTTATATATCCTAGCTATAGCTGCCTCCCTCTCTCACTGTCCACCATAACCACTTATATATCTCAGCTATAGCTGCCTCCATCTCTCACTGTCCACCATAACCACTTATATATCCTAGCTATAGCTGCCTCCATCTCTCACTGTCCACCATAACCACTTATATATCCTAGCTATAGCTGCCTCCCTCTCTCACTGTCCACCATAACCACTTATATATCCTAGCTATAGCTGCCTCCCTCTCTCACTGTCCACCATAACCACTTATATATCCTAGCTATAGCTGCCTCCCTCTCTCACTGTCCACCATAACCACTTATATATCCTAGCTATAGCTGCCTCCCTCTCTCACTGTCCACCATAACCACTTATATATCCTAGCTATAGCTGCCTCCCTCTCTCCCTGTCCACCATAACCACTTATATATCCTAGCTATAGTCCACCATAACCACTTATATATCCTGCCTCTCCTCTCTCACTGTCCACCATAACCACTTATATATCCTAGCTATAGCTGCCTCCATCTCTCACTGTCCACCATAACCACTTATATATCCTAGCTATAGCTGCCTCCATCTCTCACTGTCCACCATAACCACTTATATATCCTAGCTATAGCTGCCTCCATCTCTCACTGTCCACCATAACCACTTATATATCCTAGCTATAGCTGCCTCCCTCTCTCACTGTCCACCATAACCACTTATATATCCTAGCTATAGCTGCCTCCATCTCTCACTGTCCACCATAACCACTTATATATCCTAGCTATAGCTGCCTCCCTCTCACTGTCCACCATAACCACTTATATATCCTAGCTATAGCTGCCTCCCTCTCTCCTGTCCACCATAACCACTTATATATCCTAGCTATAGCTGCCTCCCTCTCTCTCCCTGTCCACCATAACCACTTATATATCCTAGCTATAGCTGCCTCCCTCTCTCCTGTCCACCATAACCACTTATATATCCTAGCTATAGCTGCCTCCCTCTCTCCCTGTCCACCATAACCACTTATATATCCTAGCTATAGCTGCCTCCCTCTCTCACTGTCCACCATAACCACTTATATATCCTAGCTATAGTTGCCTCCCTCTCTCACTGTCCACCATAACCACTTATATATCCTAGCTATAGCTGCCTCCATCTCTCACTGTCCACCATAACCACTTATATATCCTAGCTATAGCTGCCTCCATCTCTCACTGTCCACCATAACCACTTATATATCCTAGCTATAGCTGCCTCCCTCTCTCCCTGTCCACCATAACCACTTATATATCCTAGCTATAGTTGCCTCCCTCTCTCCCTGTCCACCATAACCACTTATATATCCTAGCTATAGCTGCCTCCCTCTCTCACTGTCCACCATAACCACTTATATATCCTAGCTATAGCTGCCTCCCTCTCTCCCTGTCCACCATAACCACTTATATATCCTAGCTATAGTTGCCTCCCTCTCTCACTGTCCACCATAACCACTTATATATCCTAGCTATAGCTGCCTCCCTCTCTCACTGTCCACCATAACCACTTATATATCCTAGCTATAGCTGCCTCCATCTCTCACTGTCCACCATAACCACTTATATATCTCTCACTGTCCACCATAACCACTTATATATCCTAGCTATAGCTGCCTCCATCTCTCACTGTCCACCATAACCACTTATATATCCTAGCTATAGCTGCCTCCTCTCTCCCTGTCCACCATAACCACTTATATATCCTAGCTATAGCTGCCTCCCTCTCTCCCTGTCCACCATAACCACTTATATATCTCAGCTATAGCTGCCTCCATCTCTCACTGTCCACCATAACCACTTATATATCCTAGCTATAGCTGCCTCCCTCTCTCACTGTCCACCATAACCACTTATATATCCTAGCTATAGCTGCCTCCATCTCTCACTGTCCACCATAACCACTTATATATCCTAGCTATAGCTGCCTCCCTCTCTCACTGTCCACCATAACCACTTATATATCCTAGCTATAGCTGCCTCCCTCTCTCACTGTCCACCATAACCACTTATATATCCTAGCTATAGCCTCCTCTCTCCTGTCCACCATAACCACTTATATATCCCTATAGTTGCCTCCATCTCTCACTGTCCACCATAACCACTTATATATCTCAGCTATAGCTGCCTCCATCTCTCACTGTCCACCATAACCACTTATATATCCTAGCTATAGCTGCCTCCATCTCTCACTGTCCACCATAACCACTTATATATCCTAGCTATAGCTGCCTCCCTCTCTCACTGTCCACCATAACCACTTATATATCCTAGCTATAGCTGCCTCCATCTCTCACTGTCCACCATAACCACTTATATATCCTAGCTATAGCTGCCTCCCTCTCTCACTGTCCACCATAACCACTTATATATCCTAGCTATAGCTGCCTCCCTCTCTCACTGTCCACCATAACCACTTATATATCCTAGCTATAGCTGCCTCCATCTCTCACTGTCCACCATAACCACTTATATATCCTAGCTATAGCTGCCTCCATCTCTCACTGTCCACCATAACCACTTATATATCCTAGCTATAGCTGCCTCCATCTCTCACTGTCCACCATAACCACTTATATATCCTAGCTATAGCTGCCTCCATCTCTCACTGTCCACCATAACCACTTATATATCCTAGCTATAGCTGCCTCCATCTCTCACTGTCCACCATAACCACTTATATATCCTAGCTATAGTTGCCTCCCTCTCTCACTGTCCACCATAACCACTTATATATCCTAGCTATAGCTGCCTCCATCTCTCACTGTCCACCATAACCACTTATATATCCTAGCTATAGCTGCCTCCATCTCTCACTGTCCACCATAACCACTTATATATCCTAGCTATAGTTGCCTCCCTCTCTCACTGTCCACCATAACCACTTATATATCCTAGCTATAGCTGCCTCCCTCTCTCCCTGTCCACCATAACCACTTATATATCCTAGCTATAGCTGCCTCCCTCTCTCCTTGTCCACCATAACCACTTATATATCCTAGCTATAGCTGCCTCCCTCTCTCCCTGTCCACCATAACCACTTATATATCCTAGCTATAGCTGCCTCCCTCTCTCCCTGTCCACCATAACCACTTATATATCTCAGCTATAGTTGCCTCCCTCTCTCACTGTCCACCATAACCACTTATATATCTCAGCTATAGCTGCCTCCATCTCTCACTGTCCACCATAACCACTTATATATCCTAGCTATAGCTGCCTCCATCTCTCACTGTCCACCATAACCACTTATATATCCTAGCTATAGCTGCCTCCCTCTCTCCCTGTCCACCATAACCACTTATATATCCTAGCTATAGTTGCCTCCCTCTCTCCCTGTCCACCATAACCACTTATATATCCTAGCTATAGTTGCCTCCCTCTCTCCCTGTCCACCATAACCACTTATATATCCTAGCTATAGTTGCCTCTCTCTCTCCCTGTCCACCATAACCACTTATATATCCTAGCTATAGTTGCCTCCCTCTCTCCCTGTCCACCATAACCACTTATATATCCTAGCTATAGCTGCCTCCCTCTCTCCCTGTCCACCATAACCACTTATATATCTCAGCTATAGCTGCCTCCATCTCTCCCTGTCCACCATAACCACTTATATATCTCAGCTATAGTTGCCTCCATCTCTCACTGTCCACCATAACCACTTATATATCCTAGCTATAGCTGCCTCCATCTCTCACTGTCCACCATAACCACTTATATATCCTAGCTATAGCTGCCTCTCTCTCTCCCTGTCCACCATAACCACTTATATATCCTAGCTATAGCTGCCTCCCTCTCTCCTGTCCACCATAACCACTTATATATCTAGCTATAGCTGCCTCCATCTCTCACTGTCCACCATAACCACTTATATATCCTAGCTATAGCTGCCTCCTCTCACTGTCCACCATAACCACTTATATATCCTAGCTATAGCTGCCTCCATCTCTCACTGTCCACCATAACCACTTATATATCCTAGCTATAGCTGCCTCCATCTCTCACTGTCCACCATAACCACTTATATATCCTAGCTATAGCTGCCTCCCTCTCTCACTGTCCACCATAACCACTTATATATCCTAGCTATAGCTGCCTCTCTCTCTCACTGTCCACCATAACCACTTATATATCCTAGCTATAGTTGCCTCTCTCTCTCACTGTCCACCATAACCACTTATATATCTCAGCTATAGCTGCCTCCATCTCTCCCTGTCCACCATAACCACTTATATATCTCAGCTATACCTGCCTCCATCTCTCACTGTCCACCATAACCACTTATATATCTCAGCTATAGCTGCCTCCCTCTCTCCCTGTCCACCATAACCACTTATATATCCTAGCTATAGCTGCCTCCCTCTCTCCCTGTCCACCATAACCACTTATATATCCTAGCTATAGCTGCCTCCCTCTCTCCCTGTCCACCATAACCACTTATATATCCTAGCTATAGCTGCCTCCCTCTCTCCCTGTCCACCATAACCACTTATATATCCTAGCTATAGCTGCCTCCCTCTCTCCCTGTCCACCATAACCACTTATATATCCTAGCTATAGCTGCCTCCCTCTCTCACTGTCCACCATAACCACTTATATATCCTAGCTATAGCTGCCTCCATCTCTCACTGTCCACCATAACCACTTATATATCCTAGCTATAGTTGCCTCCATCTCTCACTGTCCACCATAACCACTTATATATCCTAGCCCTCTCTCCCTGTCCACCATAACCACTTATATATCCTAGCTATAGCTGCCTCCCTCTCTCCTGTCCACCATAACCACTTATATATCCTAGCTATAGCTGCCTCCCTCTCCCTGTCCACCATAACCACTTATATATCCTAGCTATAGTTGCCTCCTCTCTCCCTGTCCACCATAACCACTTATATATCCTAGCTATAGCTGCCTCCTCTCTCCCTGTCCACCATAACCACTTATATATCCTAGCTATAGCTGCCTCCTCTCTCCCTGTCCACCATAACCACTTATATATCCTAGCTATAGCTGCCTCCCTCTCTCCCTGTCCACCATAACCACTTATATATCCTAGCTATAGCTGCCTCCCTCTCTCCCTGTCCACCATAACCACTTATATATCCTAGCTATAGCTGCCTCCATCTCTCACTGTCATAACCCATCCTAGCTATAGCTGCCTCCCTCTCTCCCTGTCCACCATAACCACTTATATATCCTAGCTATAGCTGCCTCCTCTCTCCCTGTCCACCATAACCACTTATATATCCTAGCTATAGCTGCCTCCCTCTCTCCCTGTCCACCATAACCACTTATATATCCTAGCTATAGTTGCCTCCTCTCTCCCTGTCCACCATAACCACTTATATATCCTAGCTATAGCCTCCCTCTCTCCTGTCCACCATAACCACTTATATATCCTAGCTATAGCTGCCTCTCTCCCTGTCCACCATAACCACTTATATATCCTAGCTATAGTTGCCTCCCTCTCTCCCTGTCCACCATAACCACTTATATATCCTAGCTATAGCTGCCTCCCTCTCTCCCTGTCCACCATAACCACTTATATATCTCAGCTATAGCTGCCTCCATCTCTCACTGTCCACCATAACCACTTATATATCCTAGCTATAGCTGCCTCCATCTCTCACTGTCCACCATAACCACTTATATATCCTAGCTATAGCTGCCTCCATCTCTCACTGTCCACCATAACCACTTATATATCCTAGCTATAGCTGCCTCTCTCTCTCCCTGTCCACCATAACCACTTATATATCCTAGCTATAGCTGCCTCCCTCTCTCCCTGTCCACCATAACCACTTATATATCTCAGCTATAGCTGCCTCCATCTCTCACTGTCCACCATAACCACTTATATATCCTAGCTATAGCTGCCTCCCTCTCTCACTGTCCACCATAACCACTTATATATCTCAGCTATAGCTGCCTCCATCTCTCACTGTCCACCATAACCACTTATATATCCTAGCTATAGCTGCCTCCTCTCTCTCACTGTCCACCATAACCACTTATATATCCTAGCTATAGCTGCCTCCCTCTCTCACTGTCCACCATAACCACTTATATATCCTAGCTATAGCTGCCTCTCTCTCTCACTGTCCACCATAACCACTTATATATCCTAGCTATAGTTGCCTCTCTCTCTCACTGTCCACCATAACCACTTATATATCTCAGCTATAGCTGCCTCCATCTCTCCCTGTCCACCATAACCACTTATATATCTCAGCTATACCTGCCTCCATCTCTCACTGTCCACCATAACCACTTATATATCTCAGCTATAGCTGCCTCCCTCTCTCCCTGTCCACCATAACCACTTATATATCCTAGCTATAGCTGCCTCCCTCTCTCCCTGTCCACCATAACCACTTATATATCCTAGCTATAGCTGCCTCTCCTCTCTCCCTGTCCACCATAACCACTTATATATCCTAGCTATAGCTGCCTCCCTCTCTCCCTGTCCACCATAACCACTTATATATCCTAGCTATAGCTGCCTCTCTCTCCCTGTCCACCATAACCACTTATATATCCTAGCTATAGCTGCCTCCCTCTCTCACTGTCCACCATAACCACTTATATATCCTAGCTATAGCTGCCTCCCTCTCTCCCTGTCCACCATAACCACTTATATATCCTAGCTATAGCTGCCTCCCTCTCTCCCTGTCCACCATAACCACTTATATATCCTAGCTATAGCTGCCTCCCTCTCTCCCTGTCCACCATAACCACTTATATATCCTAGCTATAGCTGCCTCCCTCTCTCCCTGTCCACCATAACCACTTATATATCCTAGCTATAGCTGCCTCCATCTCTCCCTGTCCACCATAACCACTTATATATCCTAGCTATAGCTGCCTCCCTCTCACTGTCCACCATAACCACTTATATATCCTAGCTATAGCTGCCTCCCTCTCTCACTGTCCACCATAACCACTTATATATCCTAGCTATAGCTGCCTCCCTCTCTCCCTGTCCACCATAACCACTTATATATCCTAGCTATAGCTGCCTCCCTCTCTCCCTGTCCACCATAACCACTTATATATCCTAGCTATAGCTGCCTCTCTCTCTCACTGTCCACCATAACCACTTATCTGTATGTTAAACAGCAAAGACATCATAAAGCCAGCATCCGAGTATGCCAGCCACGTCGCAAACCGTCTGGGATTTGGAGGTGGAGTAGGGGAGAAGTGGGGCATCTGAGAAGGATGACTGCTCTAGAGTTTTGCTCTGAGGCTGGGTTTACACAGACCTCTGGGACCATGCAGGCCTTAGATAACTGGGGGGGGGGGGGGTGTTATCTGCGGCTGTCCCCTCCTACTGGGGTTCTTTTTACCCTGATAACAGAGAGCCGCTGAGACCCCCATTATATAGTCTGATATAGTCTGTCTGAGCCCCCGTTGTACCCCACACATACGCGCACACACACCCACAGCTCAAGCACAAGAGCAAGCCCAGAATCCCAGACACATGAGAAACACTGTTCAAATCAAATGTTATTTGTCACATGCTTTGTAAACAACAGGTGTAGACTAACAGTGAAATGCTTACTTACAAACGCTTCCCAACATTGCAGAGAGGGCAGAGGACTATAGGGGGAAGCATAGATCTGAGACTGGACTAAGACTAAGGGTAGAGGGAGCAGGGAGGCCTCAGAGCCTATTTAGGAGTGCGGGTTGAAGTAGAGGGATGAGAGTCAGAGTTCCTATACATTCATAGATCCACAAGGGTGGGAGAGAGAGGGAGAGAGAGCAAGACAAAGGAGCTGATCGTGGACAACAGGAACAAGGTGGCCATGCACGCCACCAGTCACATTAATGGTGCTGTAGTGGAGCAAGTCGAGAGCTTCAAAGTCCTTGGTTTCCACATCACTAACAAACTATCATGGTCCAAGCACACCAAGACAGTCGTGAAGAGGACACAACAAAGCCTATCCCCCTTCAGGAGAATGAAAACATTTGGCATGAGTCCTCAGATCATCAGAAGGTTCTACAGCTGCACCATTGAAAGCATCTGGTTGCATCACCGCCTGGTATGGCGACTGCTAACCATTCGACCGCAAGGCGTTGCAGAGGGTTGTGTGTATGTCCCAGTTCATCACTGGGGCCAAGCTTCCTGCCATCCAGGACCTCTATACCAAGCGGTGTCAAAGGAAGTCCCTAAAAATTGTCAGACTCCAGTCACCCAAGTCATTCTCTCTGCTGCCGCACGGCAAGCAGTACCGGAGCACCAAGTCAAGGTCCAAAAGTCTCCTTAACAGCTTCTACCCCCAAGTCATTAGACTGCTCAACAGTTCATTAAACGGCCACCGTCCCGGTATTCTATTTATAATGACCCCTGTTTTACTCAGCTGCTACTCTTTGTTTATTATCTATGCATAGTCACCTTACCCCAAACTACATGTACATATAACCTCTATTACCTGGACTATCCAGGACCCCCACACATTGACTCGGTACCGGTATCCCCTGTATATAGCCTCGTTATTGGTCTTTTATTGTGTTCTTTTATATTACATTTGTTCTTGTTTTTTTGTTTGAAGTGTGCAAAGAAGGGTCTTGTAAGCAAGCTTTTCCCGGTAAAACACCTGTTGTATTCAGAGCATGTGACAAATACACTTTGATTTGATTTGATAGAGAGAAGAACGGAGACCAGAGTCGTACATCCCCAGGCCATTTGATCTATCACTGCCAGACGCTAATTGCTTGGATCAGGTTGAGCTCCTTATCAGCCTGTCTGTCGCTCTGTCTGTTTCCTCCCACTCCCAAACAAGTTTCCTGCAGTGGTTCAAATGAAAGGCATGCCTGTCAGGTCCCATCAGATTACAGATTACTCACTGTTTCTGGTTTTACTGATTGGCATACTTAAACCCTCTAACATTGTACCCTATACATTCTCTACCCACTACCCACTACCCACCTCTCTTATGACCTTCTGTCTCCCAAATGTCCCCTTTATTCCCTATGTAGTGCTCTTCCTTTGGTCAACAGTAGCACGCCATATAGGGAATATGGCATTTTGGACTATTCTTATCTTCTGACCTTTATATCCTTTTATGATAATTCACTATTAATGGAAACCTGATAATAAGCAGTTTAAATACACTTTTATTATCTGATTTAATGGGAAACTTTTATATTCTAATTAGTTACTTTTTGCATAGTAAGTTGAAGTGGGCTTGGAGTGTTTTTCCAAATATTTCAACATTACCTGCTTTGACACTATTGTTTCAAAGCATATCATGTTGCATTACTTCGTTTTTTTTTTGCTTTCTATAGACAATGGAGTTATTTATTGAAAATGAGAGAATGAGAAAGAGGAATACAGGAGAGAGAGAGAAAGAGGGATACAGGAGAGAAAAATAGAGAAAGAGGGATACAGGAGAGAAAATAGAGAAAGAGGGATACAGGAGAGAAAATAGAGAAAGAGGGATACCGGAGAGAGAGAGGGAGAAAGAGGGATACAGGAGAGAGAGAGAAAGAGGGATACCAGAGAGAGAGAGAAAGAGGGATACAGGAGAGAGAGATAGAGAAAGAGGGATACAGGAGAGAGAGAGAAAGAGGGATACAGGAGAGAGAGATAGAGAAAGAGGGATACAGGAGAGAAAGAGAAAGAGGGATACAGGAGAGAGAGAGAGAAAGAGGGATACAGGAGAGAGAGAGAGGAAGAGGGATACAGGAGAGAGAGATAGAGAAAGAGGGATACAGGAGAGAGAGAAAGAGGGATACAGGAGAGAGAGAGAGAAAGAGGGATACAGGAGAGAGAGATAGAGAAAGAGGGATACAGGAGAGAGAGATAGAGAAAGAGGGATACAGGAGAGAGAGAGAAAGAGGGATACAGGAGAGAGAGATAGAGAAAGAGGGATACAGGAGAGAAAGAGAAAGAGGGATACAGGAGAGAGAGAGAGAAAGAGGGATACAGGAGAGAGAGAGGAAGAGGGATACAGGAGAGAGAGATAGAGAAAGAGGGATACAGGAGAGAAAATAGAGAAAGAGGGATACCGGAGAGAGAGAGGGAGAAAGAGGGATACAGGAGAGAGAGAGAAAGAGGGATACAGGAGAGAAAGAGAAAGAGGGATACAGAGAGAGAGAGAGAGAAAGAGGGATACAGGAGAGAGAGAGAAAGAGGGATACAGGAGAGAGAGAGAAAGAGGGATACAGGAGAGAGAGAGAAAGAGGGATACAGGAGAGAGAGAGGAAGAGGGATACAGGAGAGAGAGATAGAGAAAGAGGGATACAGGAGAGAGAGAAAGAGGGATACAGGAGAGAGAGAGAAAGAGGGATACAGGAGAGAGAGATAGAGAAAGAGGGATACAGGAGAGAGAGAAAGAGGGATACAGGAGAGAGAGATAGAGAAAGAGGGATACAGGAGAGAGAGATAGAGAAAGAGGGATACAGGAGAGAAAGAGAAAGAGGGATACAGGAGAGAAAGAGAAAGAGGGATACAGGAGAGAGAGATAGAGAAAGAGGGATACAGGAGAGAGAGAAAGAGGGATACAGGAGAGAGAGAGAAAGAGGGATACAGGAGAGAGAGATAAAGAAAGAGGGATACAGGAGAGAGAGAAAGAGGGATACAGGAGAGAGAGAGATAGAGAAAGAGGGATACAGGAGAGAGAGATAGAGAAAGAGGGATACAGGAGAGAAAGAGAAAGAGGGATACAGGAGAGAAAGAGAAAGAGGGATACAGGAGAGAGAGAGAAAGAGGGATACAGGAGAGAGAGAGAGAAAGAGGGATACAGGAGAGAGAGAGAAAGAGGGATACAGGAGAGAGAGAGAAAGAGGGATACAGGAGAGAGAGAGAGAGAGAAAGAGGGATACAGGAGAGACAGAGAAAGAGGGATACAGGAGAGAGAGAAAGAGAAAGAGGGATACAGGAGAGAGATATAAATTATATAGACACAATTTGACATTTTAAATGTTGTTATTATTTTTGAACTTTTGTGAGTGTAATGTTTACTGTTAATTATTTTTAGTTTGTTTCACATTTGTTAATTATCTATTTCATCTGCTTTGGTAATGTAAACATATGTTTGCCATGCCAATAAAGCCACCTTAAATTTACATTGAAATCAGAGAGAGAGAAAAGAGAGAGGGAGAGAGGGAGAGAGGGAGAGAGGGAGAGAGAGGGCAACCAGTGGAGAACCACAAGAAAAGGGCACCCAGTGAAGAACAAACACCATTGTAAATACAACCCATATGTCTGTTCATTTATTTTCCCTTTTGTACTTTAACTATGTGCATATAATATAACATTTGTAATGTCTATATTCTTTGTGGACTTTTAATGTTCATTTTTATAGTTTATTTTAATTTTGTTTATGAACTACTTCACTTGCTTTGGCAATGTAAACACATGTTTCCCATGCCAATAATGCCCTTGAAACTGAATTGAGAGAGAGAGAAATAGAGAGAGAGGGAGAGAGACCTTCAGGGCTGAACTAATGACCATTTTGGGATGGGAGTGATAATGGCTTCCTCTTGATGTCTGCAGAATAAATATTGGTGCTGATATTGTGGAAGGTGGTCTAATGGCTTCTGGTTTATATGACCCCCTCCAGTGGGACAGGCAGACCCCATGGAGACGCCCCTCCAGACCCCTCTTCTCCCTGGGTCCAGAGAGGATCAAAGATGGTGGTCTCCAGAGGGCCATAGCTCATCCAGGGGAGACGATCCTCATTGCAAGTCTGATTAGGTTTAGTAGTGCCTTGGGCTGGGAGAAGATAGTGGGGATATATCAATGTAGAGCTACCAGAACCTTGTCGTAGTGGCTTCATTGCTTTGGCCTGGGAGGCACTGTAGCAATGTCTGTCTACATTTCATTTAGAGTTAGAAACACCACAGGAGGATGATGGAGGGTGGACAGGGGGACACACACTTATTCAGTAGACAGAGAGAGACGGAGGGTGGACGGGGACACACACTTATTCAGTAGACAGAGAGAGACGGAGGGTGGACGGGGGACACACACTTATTCAGTAGACAGAGAGAGACGGATGGTGGACGGGGGGACACACTTATTCAGTAGACAGAGAGAGATGGAGGGTGGACAGGGGGACACACTTATTCAGTAGACAGAGAGAGACGGAGAGTGGACAGGGGGACACACTTATTCAGTAGACAGAGAGAGACGGATGGTGGACAGGGGGACACACTTATTCAGTAGACAGAGAGAGATGGAGGGTGGACATGGGGACACTTATTCAGTAGACAGAGAGAGACGGAGGGTGGACGGGGGGACACACTTATTCAGTAGACAGAGAGAGACGGAGGGTGGACATGGGGACACTTATTCAGTAGACAGAGAGAGAGGAGGGGGGACAGGGAGACACTTATTCAGTAGACAGAGAGAGACGGAGGGTGGACAGGGGGACACACTTATTCAGTAGACAGAGAGAGACGGAGGGTGGACGGGGGTACACACTTATTCAGTAGACAGAGAGAGAGGAGGGTGGACAGGGGGACACACTTATTCAGTAGATAGAGATAGACGGAGGACAGTGGACACACTTATTCAGTAGACAGAGAGAGAGGAGGGTGGACAGGGGGACACACTTATTCAGTAGACAGAGAGAGACGGAGGGTGGACAGGGGGACACACTTATTCAGTAGACAGAGAGAGAGGAGGGTGGACAGGGGGACACACTTATTCAGTAGACAGAGAGAGAGGAGGGTGGACAGGGGGACACACTTATTCAGTAGACAGAGAGAGAGGAGGGTGGACAGGGGGACACACTTATTCAGTAGACAGAGAGAGACGGAGGGTGGGCAGAGGGACACTTATTCAGTAGACAGAGAGAGAGGAGGGTGGACGGGGACACACACTTATTCAGTAGACAGAGAGAGAGGAGGGTGGACATTGGGACACACTTATTCAGTAGACAGAGAGAGACGGAGGGTGGACAGGGGGGCAACCACTTCTTCAGTAGACAGAGAGAAAGGAGGGTGGACGGGGAGACACACTTATTCAGTAGACAGAGAGAGAGGAGGGTGGACAGGGGGACACTTATTCAGTAGACAGAGAGCGACGGAGGGTGGACAGGGGGACACACTTATTCAGTAGACAGAGAGAGAGGAGGGTGGACAGGGGGACACACTTATTCAGTAGACAGAGAGAGAGGAGGGTGGACAGGGGGGGACACTTATTCAGTAGACAGAGAGAGACGGAGGGTGGACAGGGGGACACACTTATTCAGTAGACAGAGAGAGAGGAGGGTGGACAGGGGTACACACTTATTCAGTAGACAGAGAGAGAGGAGGGTGGACAGGGGGACACACTTATTCAGTAGATAGAGATAGACGGAGGGTGGACAGTGGACACACTTATTCAGTAGACAGAGAGAGACGGAGGGTGGACATGGGGACACTTATTCAGTAGACAGAGAGAGAGGAGGGTGGACAGGGGGACACTTATTCAGTAGACAGAGAGAGACGGATGGTGGACGGGGGACACACTTATTCAGTAGACATAGAGAGAGGAGGGTGGACAGGGGGACACACTTATTCAGTAGACAGAGAGAGACGGAGGGTGGACAGGGGGACACACTTATTCAGTAGACAGAGAGAGACGGATGGTGGACGGGGGACACACTTATTCAGTAGACATAGAGAGAGGAGGGTGGACAGGGGGACAAACTTATTCAGTAGACAGAGAGAGACGGAGGGTGGACAGGGGGACACACTTATTCAGTAGACAGAGAGAGACGGAGGGTGGACGGGGGGACACACTTATTCAGTAGACAGAGAGAGAGGAGGGTGGATGTGGGGACACACTTATTCAGTAGACAGAGAGAGAGGAGGGTGGACAGGGGGACACACTTATTCAGTAGACAGAGAGAGACGGAGGGTGGACAGGGGGACACACTTATTCAGTAGACAGAGAGAGAGGAGGGTGGGCAGGGGGACACACACTTATTCAGTAGACAGAGAGAGAGGAGGGTGGACAGGGGGACACTTATTCAGTAGACAGAGAGAGACGGAGGGTGGACAGGGGGACACACTTATTCAGTACACAGAGAGAGAGGAGGGTAGACAGGGGGACACACTTATTCAGTAGACATAGAGAGAGGAGGGTGGACAGGGGGACACACTTATTCAGTAGAGAGAGAGAGAGGAGAGTGGGCAGAGGGACACTTATTCAGTAGACAGGGAGATAGGAGGGTGGACGGGGGGACACACTTATTCAGTAGACAGAGAGAGAGGAGGGTGGACAGGGGGACACACACTTATTCAGTAGACAGAGAGAAAGGAGGGTGGACGGGGGGACACACTTATTCAGTAGACAGAGAGAGAGGAGGGTGGACATTGGGACACACTTATTCAGTAGACAGAGAGAGATGGAGGGTGGACAGGGGACACACACTTATTCAGTAGACAGAGAGAAAGGAGGGTGTACGGGGGGACACACTTATTCAGTAGACAGAGAGAGAGGAGGGTGGACAGGGGGACACACTTATTCAGTAGACAGAGAGAGACGGAGGGTGGACAGGGGGACACACTTATTCAGTAGACAGAGAGAGACGTAGGGTGGACAGGGGGACACACTTATTCAGTAGACAGAGAGAGACGGAGGGTGGACAGGGGAACACACTTATTCAGTAGACAGAGAGAGACAGAGGGTGGACAGGGGGACACACTTATTCAGTAGACAGAGAGAGAGGAGGGTGGACAGGGGGACACACTTATTCAGTAGACAGAGAGAGAGGAGGGTGGACAGGGGGACACACTTATTCAGTAGACAGAGAGAGACGGAGGGTGGACGGGGGGACACACTTATTCAGTAGACAGAGAGAGACGGAGGGTGGACAGGAGGACACACTTATTCAGTAGACAGAGAGAGACGGAGGGTGGACAGGAGGACACACTTATTCAGTAGACAGAGAGAGACGGAGGGTGGACAGGAGGACACACTTATCCAGTGGACAGAGATAGAGGAGGGTGGACAGGAGGACACACTTATTCAGTAGACAGAGAGAGAGACGGAGGGTGGACAGGAGGACACACTTATTCAGTAGACAGAGAGAGACGGAGGGTGGACAGGAGGACACACTTATCCAGTAGACAGAGAGAGAGGAGGGTGGACAGGGGGACACACTTATCCAGTAGACAGAGAGAGACGGAGGGTGGACAGGAGGACACACTTATTCAGTAGACAGAGAGAGACGGAGGGTGGACAGGAGGACACACTTATCCAGTAGACAGAGAGAGAGGAGGGTGGACAGGGGGACACACTTATCTAGTAGACAGAGAGAGAGGAGGGTGGACAGGGGGACACACTTATCCAGTAGACAGAGAGAGACGGAGGGTGGACAGGAGGACACACTTATTCAGTAGACAGAGAGAGACGGAGAGTGGACAGGGGGACACACTTATCCAGTAGACAGAGAGACGGAGGGTGGACAGGAGGACACACTTATCCAGTAGACAGAGAGAGACGGAGGGTGGACAGGAGGACACACTTATCCAGTAGACAGAGAGAGACGGAGGGTGGACAGGAGGACACACTTATCCAGTAGACAGAGAGAGACGGAGGGTGGACAGGAGGACACACTTATTCAGTAGACAGAGAGAGAGGAGGGTGGACAGGAGGACACACTTATTCAGTAGACAGAGAGAGACGGAGGGTGGACAGGAGGACACACTTATTCAGTAGACAGAGAGAGAGGAGGGTGGACAGGAGGACACACTTATCCAGTAGACAGAGACGGAGGCCCTTTGTCCTGTGTTGTTTTCTCCTTTATCTGATAGATCCCAAAACAAGCAAGAGATCTGCTTTAAATCTAATTTACAACAGCATGATATTCTCAGTGGGTTTGCAGCATCTTTATTTTATCAGCACTATAAAAAACTAAGTGTCAATCCTGCTGGTTGGCTTGGTTGCTCATGTGTGGTTACTGTGTGTGGCTTGATTTGAAGTTGATTAAGTGTGTTGTTATTAGTCAGCCAATAGGATCCCTGTGTGTGGAGCGTCAGTGTCTGCTTCAGACAGAGGCCCAGATCTCATTAGCTACCAAGGCCTACTATTCGTGTGTGAGACTGTGAGACAGCGATGTGGCTGGATCTCCCAGCAGCCTACGGCACCTAGTAGTTCACTCTGTCACTCAGGGTGACAGACAGACATTACATTTACATTTAAGTCATTGAGCGGCACCCCCTGATCTGTGTGTGAGTGTGAGTCAAGTGGGACAGTCCCTGATCTAGTGCATGTAAAGTGTGAGTCAAGAGGCACCCCTGATCTGTGTGTGAGTGTGAGTCAAGAGGCACCCCCTGATCTGTGTGTGAGTGTGAGTCAAGAGGCACCCCCTGATCTGTGTGTGAGTGTGAGTCAAGAGGCACCCCCTGATCTGTGTGTGAGTGTGAGTCAAGAGGCACCCCCTGATCTGTGTGTGAGTGTGAGTCAAGTGGCACCCCCTGCTATTTGGAGTATGGGGAGAGGAGGGATCACAGCCCTGTCACTCCAGCTTTGTCCCCAGTGAAGCTTTGACGCAGGCAGGGGGAAACCCTGTCACACAGGGTGACACAGTGACAGGTGACAGGTGAAGAGATCCAGGGAACAGACACATTGCTCCTGGAACAGACCGTATAGGCCTACCTCATTCCCCCATTGTCTGACGACTCCCCCTGAATGTAATTCCTCTGCTCTAATGATCGCTACATACATTCAGTCTGAATGTGCCATCCCAGGAGTTGTTTGTGTGATTTTCAAAATGAGGGGCGTTGCACAAAACAAATTAATCAGCGATTGGGTCGACTCTAACCGATCAGAGTATCAAAGTTGATAACATCATCATGTAGGCTGGCTCTGGCCCAACCCAGCGGTTTCTGGGACCAATGAGAATGGGAAAATGTGTTCTCATTTTCGTGGATTGGTGGAGAAGAATCGTCAGTTGGCCGGAGCAATGTAGATGGGGCAGCCAGGCAAATTCTCACCTACTAACCTGCTGCTGGGGTTAAATCCTAACCTGCTGGGGTTACAAACTAACCTTCTGGGGTTAAAAATAAACCTGCTGGGTTTAAAACCTGACCTGCTGTTAGTTAAAACCTAACCTGCTGGGGTTACAACTTAATCTGGTTGACTGGCAGATCTGGAAGAGTCTGGTTGACTGGCAGATCTGGAAGATCATGGCTGACTGGCGGATCTAGCTGCTCTGGCTGCTCCATGCAGACTGACAGCTCTGGCTGCTCCATGTAGACTGGCAGCTCTGGCTGCTCCATGCAGATTGGATGCTCTGGCTGCTCCATGCAGATTGATAGCTCAGGCTGCTCCATGCAGACTGACAGCTCTGGCTGCTCCATGCAGACTGGCAGCTCTGGCTGCTCCATGCAGACTGGCAGCTCTGGCTGCTCCATGCAGACTGACATATCAGGCTGCTCCATGCAGACTGACAGCTCAGGCTGCTCCATGCAGACTGACACTCAGGCTGCTCCATGCAGACTGACAGCTCTGGCTGCTCCATGCAGACTGACAGCTCAGGCTGCTCCATGCAGACTGACAGCTCTGGCTGCTCCATGCAGGCTGACAGCTCTGGCTGCTCTATGCAGTCTGGCAGCTCTGGCTGCTCCATGCAGACTGACAGCTCAGGCTGCTCCATGCAGGCTGACAGCTCTGGCCGCTCCATGCAAACTGGCAGCTCTGGCTGCTCCGAACAGGCAGGAGGCTCCGGCAGCGCTGTATAGGAGGAAGGCTCTGGAAGCACTGAACAGGCGGGAGACCCCGACAGCGCAGGAGAGGAGGAAAACGCTGGCTGCGCTGAACAGGCGGGAGACTCCGGCAGCGCAGGAGAGGGGTAAAGCGCTGGCTGCGCTGAACAGGCGAGGCGCACTGAAGGCCTGGTGCGTGGTGCTGGAACTGGTGGTACTGGATCGAGAACACGCACAGGAAGCCTGGTGTGGGGAGCTGCTACCGGAGGACTGGTGTGTGAAGGTGGCACAGGATGGACTGGACCGTGAAGGTGTACTGGAGAGCCTGAGAGCAGGGCTGGCACAGGACGTGCAAGGCTAGGTAGGTACACAGGAGGCCTAGTGCGTGAGGCTGGCACATTTTTCACCAGCCGACTAACACGCACCTCAGGACGAGTATGGAGCGCTGACCCAGGTGCCATCAAATCCCCGACACGCTCCGTCGGACGAATCTTGTACCTAAAGCACCAAGCTAGCAACTCCCTCATTACTCTCCACTCCACTTTCCCTATTAACTCCTTCACAGTCTCTGCTTCACTCACCTCTAACACTGGCTCTGGTTCTGGTCTCCTCCTTGGCTCCTCACGATGAACAAGGAGAGTTGGCTCAGGTCTATCTCCTGACTCTGCCACTCTCTGCCTGAGCCCCCTCCCCAATACATTTTTGGGGCTGACTCACAGGCTTTCTTCTGCGCCGTCGTGATTGTCTCTCCAACTCCATTGTCCTATAGCCCTATTCGCACTGCTCCAGCGAATCCCAGGCGGGCTCCGGCACTCTCTCTGGGTCGACCGCCCACCTGTCTATTTCCTCCCACGTCGTATACTCCATACTTCTGCTGTCCATAATGTCCTCCCTTCGCTGCTCCTGCTGTCGCTGCCTGTTACCACGCCGCTCGGTCCGTGTGTGGTGGGTGATTCTGTAACGGCGTTCGTTTGTTGAAGGAGAGTCGGACCAAAATGTAGCGTGGTGGTTATGTTCTTTAATGACGAATAGCGAAATACATGAAATAACGATACAAATACAAAACAACAAACGGAACATGAAAACCTATTACAGCCTATCTGGTGAAACTACACAGAGACAGGAACAATCACCCACAAAATACACAGTGAAACCCAGGCTACCTAAATATGGTTCCCTGTCAGAGAAAACAAAAATCACCTGACTCTGATTGAGAACCGCCTCAGGCAGCCAAGCCTATGCTAGACACACCCGTAATCAGCCGCAATCCCAATACCTACAAAACCCCAATACGAAACACAACAAAATAAACCCATGTCACACCCTGGCCTGACCAAATATATAACGAAAACACAAAATACTATGACCAAGGCGTGACATAGGCTACCTTCCGCCCCGGTTACAATCTAACCTGCTGGGGTTACAACCTGGTTAAAACAGACTCACCATTACTGTGTAACTCTACATGTATGGCATTGCCAGAGCAACATAGAGACCCAGACAAAGAGATGTGTTTGATGTTTGAAGATTGTTCTCATACTAGATGGTGAAATGATAGATTCTTTAATTTCCTGTATTTACTGACAACTCTCTGGAGAAGCAATCCATTTTGTTGTGATTTTAAATGGATTTTCCCTGACAACAGAAAACGGAGAGACATTATCTTAGTGAGTATAAGAAATTGAGGAGGAACACCACAATTCATTGTAATGAAATTACAGCCAACATATGTGGAGAGACAGAGACCTGATATCTGATGAGATTTATGACTTCTTTTGTTACTCAATTGGATTTTAATGGTCATTATTGCAGCCCCCCTCCTTCTCTCCCTCCTGGTCCCAAAACGACATCTAAACTACACTCTCATCTAACCTACACCCGTCCCCATGGTGGAGGTTGCTTCCCAAATCCTTCCATTTGACTTGGGTCTCCCATTCTGTGTGTGTGTGTTAGTGTGTGTGCTTGTGCGTACTCATGCTCATGCATGTGGTGTTTGTCTATGTGTGTGTGTGTGTGTGTGTGTGTGCGTGTGTTCCCATTTCACCTGGCTCTCCCATTCTATAACCCTACACTCCCAGTGGGGACAGTGATGTTTATAGATGACCATCCTGGGCTGTTTTATTGAAAACCACATGATCGGTATACTTCTCTATGATCAAATCCATTTTCCTTCAGGCCAGCCAGCCCAGCCAGCCAACGCTTCCTATAAAGAGCTCATAGTAAATTAAGCTCAAAACCCCCATCATCAACCTCAGGTCAGAGGGGCCTGCTACAGAGGGGCCTGCTACAGATAATTGGTGAGGAGAGCCTTACTGGGGGTCTACAGCGTTCCACCAAGGTGAAATAGAAAACCCCTTCCTTCCAGCATGAATACCAACCTGGACTCAGGGGTAGATGTAAAATAGCAAACCTAAATCTGCCTCCCTCTATTTTGTATGATATGTTACGTTTTGTATGGTGTATAATAATTTACAGATGTCCGTCATCTATTTCACATGATATGTTACGAATTTGTAATACGTATGATATGTTAGAAATTCCAATTTGTGGTTGCTAATGTTAGTTAGGCACTAGGTGGCTAAATGCTAACCCTAGCTAGGTTGCTAATGTTAGGGGTTAGGGCTAGGGGTTAGTGTTAGGATTAAAGTTAGGTTTAGGAGTTAGGTTAAAGGGTTAAGGTTAGGGTAAGGGTTAGCTAACATGCTAAGTAGCTAAAAAGTAGTAAGCAGTTGCTAATTAGTTAAAATGCTGAAGTTTTCTGTGATGAGATTCAAACATGCAACCTTTGGGTTGCTAGACGGTTGTATTATACGCCTACCCATGCACCCTGACCAACCAAACTCCTTTAGTTTTGCCTTAAGTAACCTTCCATCGTATGTAACCATACCAAGCATTAAATATCATACTAATTTGAGTGTCCCTGATTTACGTTTACTATGTGAAGTCTTGTCGATGAGACCAGTCTGTGAAGACAAAAAAACATATTTAACCGAAGCCACAGTGATTAACAGTGACACAGCGGCATTAACTGGCTTTACCATCGAGGACCACTTTGGAAACAAGCATTTTTAAATAAAAATGAAAGTGATATCATCTGGGTCCACATTGTGCATTTTGTTGCAATGTCTGTTGCCCAAAATAAATTTGATTCAATTCAATGGAAGCTGAAAGCACGGTATTCTGGAGATTTATTAGTGAGATTTAAATAGATTATTCCATAGTTAGACTCTGTCTCTGTGTTTGTGAATTTGTTTATCAAATTCCTGATGAGATCCAGGTAATGTAAAGAGCCAAGAATCGGCTGAGTTACCGGCAGCTTTGCTAGGAGATTGCTAGGCAAAATACATCAGTAGATCCCATTTGGCTTCAAGCAACCACATAGGGGGCGGCAGGGTAGCCTAGTGGTTAGAGTGTTGGACTAGTTCAAATCCCCGAGCTGACAACGTACAAATCTGTCGTTCTGCCCCTGAACAGGCAGTTAACCCACTGTTCCTAGGCCGACATTGAATATATGAATTTCTTCTTAACTGACTTGCCTAGTTAAATAAAAATAAAAAGCTTCCCCACACACACATACCCGTATCCATAGACTCTAGATAAACAAAGGTAATCCTCTATTTGACTTTAAAAATGGAGAATGTAGGGGTGTGAGAAAAAAGAAAGAACCTTTAGTTATACACACGCTGCTGTCTTGCTTGGGAATTCCAGGAGCTGTTGCCTGTATTAAAGCATGATTGTGTTCCAGCCTGGACAATAAAGGCACAAAGCGAGGGAGGAATGGAAACAGAAGAGGGGGAGAGGGAAGTGAGAGAGGGACGAGGGTTTTAAACGTTCAGTGAAGCCTGGCTGGACTGGTGGGATTGGCAAAGGACTATTTGGTTGGTTGGTTGATGTCAGAGGAACACTTGAGAGACACCGTCAGGAGTTTAAGATGTTCCGAGACAGTTAGCCGTCCCCTGCTCTTTCTCTCTCCTCCCATGTCTCTGTCTCTGAGAACACCGTCAGGAGTTTAAGATGTTCCGAGACAGTTAGCCGTCCCCTGCTCTTTCTCTCTCCTCCCATGTCTCTGTCTCTGAGAACACCGTCAGGAGTTTAAGATGTTCCGAGACAGTTAGCCGTCCCCTGCTCTTTCTCTCTCCTCCCATGTCTCTGTCTCTGAGAACACCGTCAGGAGTTTAAGATGTTCCGAGACAGTTAGCCGTCCCCTGCTCTTTCTCTCTCCTCCCATGTCTCTGTCTCTGAGAACACCGTCAGGAGTTTAAGATGTTCCGAGACAGTTAGCCGTCCCCTGCTCTTTCTCTCTCTTCCCATGTCTCTGTCTCTGAGAACACCGTCAGGAGTTTAAGATGTTCCGAGACAGTTAGCAGTCCCCTGCTCTTTCTCTATCCTCCCATGTCTCTGTCTCTGAGAACACCGTCAGGAGTTTAAGATGTTCCGAGACAGTTAGCCGTCCCCTGCTCTTTCTCTCTCCTCTCATATCTCTGTCTCTGAGAACACCGTCAGGAGTTTAAGATGTTCCGAGACAGTTAGCCGTCCCCTGCTCTTTCTCTCTCCTCCCATGTCTCTGTCTCTGAGAACACTGTCAGGAGTTTAAGATGTTCCGAGACAGTTAGCCGTCCCCTGCTCTTTCTCTCTCCTCCCATGTCTCTGAGAACACTGACATGTACAGAAGTACAGAATCCTCTGAATTCTAATTTATGGTTTTATATGTCAATGTCAGATAAGCTCTCTTTCTATTCCTGCTCTCATTCATGTCATTGCTCTCCTTCAGAGGATTTGCTTCTATTTCTGGTTGAGGCGGAAAAAGAGAAGGGGGTTAGAAGAGACTCCACTAAGCTGACAGTGCTTTTAAGTCACTCTGTCCACCCTTCTGATCGTCTCTATGTCGTTTAGCCTCAAGCCCTCAGCCTCCATACCATGTCTGTATGTGACTGTGGCCTACTATGCCAGGCTCTGATTGTCATGGATCAATAGACTGATGCGGAGTGGATTCAGGACCAGAAGAACAAGCCAATTAGACCACAGCCTGGTGCTATGATCAGAGGAGCACCAACCCGAACCTCAGTGTGACACCATGATACATGGTGCTGCTTCAATAGCATGACAACCCTCAGTGGAATAGCCATGGAGTTACAAAAACTGAAGTATATTTTTTGTGTTTTTTTTTCCCTCTTGAATTTCACAATGGAGATTCCACGGAGAGCAGGTAAAAAGGGGTTTTTCAATACTGCCTTTCTAGTGTTTACTATGAATGCCCTCGTACCTACAATAGAAAGCATTTCAGAAAGGAAACATCACGTAGAAATATGTATGTATCCATTTATTAAGAAATAAATAATGCAAGTCTTGGCCATATAGAATCTATAGCTTCAGGGTAGCTCACTGCCCAAGCAAAGCATCAATGTAAAATGGCCTACAGACGTTTAGATATGATGAAATAGACCAGCTAAGGTCAGCACCATTACAAGACTGTATACTATAGACCAGGTAAATTAATCCTACCATTACAAGACTGTATACTATAGACCAACTAAGATCATCCTACCATTACAATACTGTATACTATAGACCAAATAATGTTATCACAACATTACAATACTAAACTATAGACCAGCTAAGGTCATCCTACCATTACAAGACTGTATACTATAGACCAGCTAAATTAATCCTACCATTACAAGACTGTATACTATAGACCAACTAAGATCATCCTACCATTACAATACTATAAACTATAGACCAGCTAAGGTCATCCTACCATTACAAGACTGTATACAATAGACCAATTAAAGTCATCCTACCATTACATGACTGTATACTACATACCAGCTAATGTCATCCTACCATTACAACACTGTATACAATAGACCAACTAAAGTCTTCCTACCATTACAAGACTGTATACTATAGACAGTTAATGTCATCCTACCATTAGAAGACTGTATACATTGATGCACCGCCAGGTAGCCTCTCTTGAGACAAGATGAGCTGTCATCTTGGTACATGGAAATATTCTACCTAACTAGCAAATGTAAACAGTACGAACCCAGCTGCTCTGGAGATGCACCACCGGGTGCTTTCACTGAAACTAAATGGATCTACACAAAATATCTTCTTATCTTGGTATTTTCTTATTAGGATCCCCATTAGCTGTTGCAAAAGCAGCAGCTCCTCTTCCTGGGGTCCACACAAAACATGACATAATACAGAATCATATAATACAGAACATCTTTAGACAAGAACAGCTCAAGGACAGAACTACATAAAAAAAAATTAAAGGCACACGTAGCCTGCATATCAATGCATACACACAAACTATCTAGGTCCAATAGGGGAGAGGCGTTGTGACACGAGGTGTTGCTTTATCTGTTTTTTTAAACCAGGTTTGCTGTTTATTTGAGTAATATGAGATCGAGGAAGTTCCATGCAATTATGGCTCTATGTAATACTGTACTCTTTCTTGAATTTGTTCAGGATTTGGGGACTGTGGAAAGACAAGCGACCATAAACAAGCGACCTGAAACAATATGACCTAGCCAATCATTTGTAGCTATATGCAAGTAGGCAACATGTATTCTATTGACCAAGGCTGACACCATCATAGCGATCTTAATGAGCATGGTACTGGCAGGTAAACTCATCACCGTTTAGTAGCTCTCAATAGACCAGTGGAGGTCATTCTATCATTACGTGACTGTCTACTAGGCCTGTGAATACTAACTATGCGTAACATGAGCTAATGCAGCCATATGTCTATTTCCCATATTGCGCACCGCCGGGTACCCTTGATGAGGCAAGATGAGCTGTCATCTTGGTACATAGGAGATATTCTACCTATCTAACAAGGCCAACCATAAGAAGAATGAACCAGCCTGCCATGAACCTAGACAACCACATGAAATATAGATGCACTGGCTTGTGGCTCACTGAGGCAGGATGTTTCATGTTGGCATATGAGTATTTTGTTGCCGATAGACAAAGATGCCCTTTTCCAGTCTTTTTTTTCTGTGTTATTTCTCACATTATTAGCTCGTTGTTATTACAGACAGCCGTGAATAACTTTTGGATGTTAGAGCGACGGTAACTCACCAGCCATTTCTCCATAAATACAACTTTCCTGAATTGAATGCTTCGTTCCTACCCCCAAGGTGATGCCACTTATCCCATAGCTTGCTTCATGACACCACCCGGCGTAGGTATTAGGAATGGACTTTTAGTCCAACTCAGGAGGCGTATATTCCCACTCAAGCCGATACCACTGTGGCTCTCCAGGAACTACACTGAACTTTGTGCTAACTGGAAACCGTACAGTAGGACAAAAAGTATTTAGTGCAAGTTCTCCCACTTAAAAAGATGAGAGAGGCCTGTAATTTTCATCATAGGTACACTTCAACTATGACTGACAACGGGCCTGGTCATGTACTGGATTAAGCAGGGAGACAAGTCTGGCACTGCAGGATTTGAGTTCCTGGGGACGTAGTGTGTTACTGATGGTAGGCTTTGTTACTTTAGTCCCAGCTCTCTGCAGGTCATTCACTAGGTCCCCCCGTGTGGTTCTGGGATTTTTGCTCACCGTTCTTGTGATCATTTTGACCCCACGGGGTGAGATCTTGCGTGAAGCCCCAGATGAGGGAGATTATCAGTGGTCTTGTATGTCTTCCATTTCCTAATAATTGCTCACACAGTTGATTTCTTCAAACCAAGCTGCTTACCTATTGCAGATTCAGTCTTCCCAGCCTGGTGCAGGACTACAATTTTGTTTCTGGTGTCCTTTGACAGCTCTTTGGTCTTGGCCATAGTGGAGTTTGCAGTGTGACTGTTGAGGTTGTGGACAGGTGTCTTTTATACTGATAACAAGTTCAAACATGTGCCATTAATACAGGTAATGAGTGGAGGACAGAGTAGCCTCTTAAAGAAGAAGTTACAGGTCTGTGAGAGCCAGAAATCTTGCTTATTTGTAGGTGACCAAATTTTCCACCATAATTTGCAAATAAATTCATAAAAAATCCTACAATGTGATTTTCTGGATTTTTTTTCTCATTTTGTCTGTCATAGTTGAAGTGTACCTATGATGAAAATTACAGGCCTCTCTCATATTTTTAAGTGGGAGAACTTGCACAATTGGTGGCTGACTAAATACTTTTTTGCCCCACTGTATATGCTGTACATTATTCTAGTCAAGGTCTATCCTATTTAACTATTGCTGTACATACAGTATACTATTATTTCCATCTATTCTACCGATATACAACATATTCTATCCAAACATATGTATTTATATACACCAACATTGCTAATATTTCTATATTTCTTAATTCCATTTTTTTTGTGTATTGTTGTGTATTGTTAGATATTACTGCAATGTTAATAATATTAATAATAATACATGGGAGTTATATAGTGCTTTTCGAGGACCAAAAGTTGTTATACAATTACAGAAATGAAAAAGAAAATCAGAGCTAGAAACACAAGTATTTCGCTACACGTGCTATAACATCTGCTAAATATGTGTATGTGACCAATAACATTTTACATTTTTTATTCGATTTGATGCTGCTGGACCATGGGGATGACACAATCATATAGCAATACTGCTGGAACTCATGCAAGCTCCACAATCTCAGAATCAATCAAATGTAACATCATAGCAAGAGAGGATCATGGGCTGTTATATTGAGGTTGAAGTTGGGAATCAATAGCAGCAATGAGGCAGTTGCCCACAGCATCTAGGAGCAACATCAGTTAAGTCACGAAGTGGTAGGCCACACAAGCTCACAGAACCGGATCACCGAGTGCTGAAGCACGTAGTGCGTAAAAATTGTCACTCACTACCAAGTTCCAAACTGCCTCTGGAAGCAAAGTGGCATCCTGGCATCAGCCAAACCCAAATTAGTCCGTTGGAAAGCCAGATAGTAAAGCATGATTTATATCTCCAGAAATCACATTTAAACTGCTCTAGCGTCCAATGACGTCTAGCTTTACACCACTCCAGCCAACGCTTGGCACTGCGCATGGTGATCATAGGCTTGTGTGCAGTTGCTCGGCCATGGAAACCCCTTTCATGAAGCTCCCAACAAACAGTTTTGTGCTGAGGTTGCTTCCAGAGGCAATTTGGAACTCGGTAGTGAGAGTTGCAGCCAAGGAAAGAAGGTTTTTACGCATTAGGCGCTTCAGCACTCGGCAGTCTCATTCTATGCACTTATGTGGCCTTCCACTTTGTGGATTAACCGTTGTTGCTCTTCGACGTTTCCACTTCACAGTAATAGCACTTACATTTGACCTGGGCAGCTCTAGCAGGGCAGAAATTTGACGAGCTGACTTTTTGGAAAGGTGGCATCCTATGACGGTGCCATGTTGAAAGTCACTGGCCATTCCACTGACAATATTTGTCTATGGAGATTGTAAGGCTGGGTTCTCGATTTTATAAACCTGTCACCAACGGGTGTTGCTGAAATAGCCGAATCCAGTCATTTGAAGGGTTGTCCACATACTTGTGTATTTGTAGTGTACCTAGTTGCCACAAGAGAATATTGAACAACTTGACAAGCTTCAAGCATTCGCAAATCAAATGTTTTATCAAAAAACAGCAGGATAGCGAGTAACAGCTACTTACAGGAGTAGTGTTAATGTAGCAAAATAAGCAAATGCTAACTAGCAGTGGCAGCAAGCAGCAGCAAAATATGTGAGCAGAACCGGTCAGCCTCATAGACCGACAAATACTGTAGGCGTAATTGTAACTAGCATTCTAATTGGTGCAATCTCAGCTAAAAGAGGTTGAAATCTGCGCGAATGGGGGAGAAATAAGAAAGAGTTCCTCCTTTTCACTCTCACAGGGCTCTTTCATAACCATTAGATATGTGATGACACTGGCAGATATTCCGATTGATTTACCGTTTTCCAGGGAACGCTTGGCCTGCAAGTCCCCCATACTAAAGATTCATTCAGGTTGTGAATGAAAGCTTTCCTGCCCCAACGTTTCACCCAACCAAAATCCACCATTTGATTGGCTATGATGGCCTTATACATGAGGGTCACAAACGGTGCACTGATCTAAGACACTGCAGCCTCAGAGTCAGACATTTAGGTATAGAGTGGGGTTGGGAATTAATACAAAAATCTTCCGATCGTGCTCTCATTAAAAAAAAGTTGCAACGGCACCACTGAAATCAAGGAATGAGTTAAGAAAATGCCAAACTGCAGGCAAGATAAAGCACAATTTGTCTGGGAAGCCTTGGCAAAGCCCCTCGAGGGGAGTAAAAATACCCAGACAAACTTCAGAAGAATGAGATTTAGTCTGAGACCAACGCTCCTTAGTAAGAAATGACCTGAGAAAACAGCAGCAACCAACAAAAAAAACATCAAGAAATGACATATCCAATCCAACCTCCAAAGAAATGATATATCCAATCCAACCTCCAAAGAAATGATATATCCAACCCAACCTCCAAAGAAATTATATATCCAATCGAACCTCCAAAGAAATGATATATCCAATCGAACCTCCAAAGAAATGACATATCCAATCCAACCTCCAAAGAAATGATATATCCAATCGAACCTCCAAAGAAATTATATATCCAATCCAACCTCCAAAGAAATTATATATCCATTCCAACCTCCAAATAAATTATATATCCAATCCAACTTCCAAAGAAATTATATATCCAACACAACCTGCTAAGAAATTATATATCCAATCCAACCTCCAAAGAAATTATATATCCAATCCAACCTCCAAATAAATGACTATATCCAACCCAACCTCCAAAGAAATGACATATCCAATCCAACCTCCAAATAAATGACATATCCAATCCAACCTCCAAATAAATGACATATCCAACCCAACCTCCAAATAAATTATATATCCAACCCAACCTCCAAATAAATGATATATCCAATCCAACCTCCAAATAAATGACATATCCAACCCAACCTCCAAATAAATGATATATCCAATCCAACCTCCAAATAAATGACATATCCAACCCAACCTCCAAATAAATGATATATCCAATCCAACCTCCAAAGAAATGACATATCCAATCCAACCTCCAAATAAATGACATATCCAACCCAACCTCCAAAAAAATTACATATCCAACCCAACCTCCAAATAAATTATATATCCAACCCAACCTCCAAATAAATGATATATCCAATCCAACCTCCAAATAAATTACATATCCAACCCAACCTCCAAATAAATGATATATCCAATCCAACCTCCAAATAAATTATATATCCAACCCAACCTCCAAATAAATGACATATCCAACCCAACCTCCAAATAAATTATATATCCAATCCAACCTCCAAAGAAATGACATATCCAACCCAACCTCCAAATAAATTATATATCCAATCCAACCTCCAAAGAAATGACATATCCAACCCAACCTCCAAATAAATGATATATCCAATCCAACCTCCAAAGAAATGACATATCCAATCCAACCTCCAAATAAATGACATATCCAACCCAACCTCCAAATAAATTATATATCCAACCCAACCTCCAAATAAATGATATATCCAATCCAACCTCCAAATAAATGACATATCCAACCCAACCTCCAAATAAATGATATATCCAATCCAACCTCCAAATAAATGACTATATCCAACCCAACCTCCAAATAAATGATATATCCAATCCAACCTCCAAATAAATGACATATCCAACCCAACCTCCAAATAAATTATATATCCAATCCAACCTCCAAAGAAATGACATATCCAACCCAACCTCCAAATAAATGATATATCCAATCCAACCTCCAAAGAAATGACATATCCAATCCAACCTCCAAATAAATGACATATCCAACCCAACCTCCAAATAAATTATATATCCAACCCAACCTCCAAATAAATGATATATCCAACCCAACCTCCAAATAAATGATATATCCAATCCAACCTCCAAATAAATGACATATCCAACCCAACCTCCAAATAAATGATATATCCAATCCAACCTCCAAAGAAATGACATATCCAATCCAACCTCCAAATAAATGACATATCCAACCCAACCTCCAAATAAATTACATATCCAACCCAACCTCCAAATAAATTATATATCCAACCCAACCTCCAAATAAATGATATATCCAATCCAACCTCCAAATAAATTACATATCCAACCCAACCTCCAAATAAATGATATATCCAATCCAACCTCCAAATAAATTATATATCCAACCCAACCTCCAAATAAATGACATATCCAACCCAACCTCCAAATAAATGATATATCCAACCCAACCTCCAAATAAATGATATATCCAATCCAACCTCCAAATAAATGACTATATCCAACCCAACCTCCAAATAAATGATATATCCAATCCAACCTCCAAATAAATGACATATCCAACCCAACCTCCAAATAAATTATATATCCAATCCAACCTCCAAAGAAATGACATATCCAACCCAACCTCCAAATAAATGATATAGCCAATCCAACCTCCAAATAAATTACATATCCAACCCAACCTCCAAATAAATGACATATCCAACCCAACCTCCAAAGAAAATGGACACATTAGACATAACTGCAGGCAACAGAGATATTGTGCGTCTTGTCCATTTTAAAAACCTCTTGAGCTGACAGACATTATATTCATCCATCTGGCAAGAAGGCAATATTTTGAATAATGTAGTGGTGCTTCGCCTTTGGATGTCATCTGGAATTGTTTATTTATGTCTGAGAAAAAAACACTTTTCCAACCCATATGATGTAGTACATAATAATAGTGTAATAAACTATTTCATACTTTATCATTTGTGTATATACAGTTAATCAGTTTTAGCAACATCGACCCAAAATAATTCACCTTCTTTATTACTTTACCCAAAATATCATGACATTAGTGATAGTCATAGTTTTTAAAAAAAATCATCTAAATCAAAATGTTGGCCATTTAAACAACGTTCGTCCACCCTATCGACAAGGGGAGGAGTTGTGCTGTAAAAATTACACTTTTTCTTGGTTCTAATTAAAGTTTTTGACTTCCACAAAATTACCTTTTATCTTATTTTAGGTTCAACCTTTTACTGCAGTGGGCTAAATCAGGGTCACACAGAGTGTTTCTTAGTTTCGTAGTAGTCTTAAATACATCTTCTTTGAAATAAAAGTATACACCTCACACACATGGTTATGTGCTTAAAAAAATGAAAATGTATTACTTTGAGTTTGCATCCCAATATTACACTTTATATGTATCACAGAAGAATGAAATATAACAAAACTATTTGACATACACACAAGATATTCTGTGGGATACATGCAATAATGTTTATTAATCATGAAATTACATTTGGTCATTTGACTGCAGAAAAAGGGTATGGAAGTGTGTAGGTCACATGCTTTATTGTGCAGATATGAAAGTTATATATTTAGAACTGTCTGCTCGATAGGAATCCAGCGAGGACATTGTCTATGTCTGTGTTGCAGGCGAGTCGACCTAACAAGCTGCTTTTAAAAGGACCACTCTTTTGATGTGACATTGCAAAGAGCTAACAAAATGGCTTTTAATGGAACAGCCGACCACTGGATGGAGCCAGAGACACGTTTTTTGAGTGAACATATCATTAGAGACTGCTAGTAAAACTGGTGCCCGGAATCGGGGAATGTAGTCTTAAGAGTTTAAAAAAAATTGTATTTTGATATATGTGTCACGCCTTGGTCTTAGTATTTTGTGTTTTCTTTAATTATTTGTTCAGGCCAGGGTGTGACATGGGGTTATTGTATTGTCTTATTGGGGTTTTTGTAGGCATTGGGATTGTGGTTGATTAGGGGTGTGTCTAGTATAGGCTTGGCTGCCTGAGGCGGTTCTCAATCAGAGTCAGGTGATCCTTGTTGTCTCTGATGGGGAACCGTATTTAGGTAGCCTGGGTTTCACTGTGTATTTCGTGGGTGATTGTTCCTGTCTCTGTGTAGTTTCACTAGATAGGCTGTAATTAGGTTTCACGTTCCGTTTGTTGTTTTTGTATCTTTCAGTTGTTTCATGTGTCACTTTTTTCATTAAAGTCATGAGTAACTACCACGCTGCATTTCGGTCCGACTCTCTTTCTACAAACGAAGACCGCCGTTACAATATGTTAGCTGTCAATAATTCAGAGTGGTTCAAATAACCAATTTCTGTGTTCATGTAAATGACTGATTGAACGAATCCTCACTATCAGTATCTGCAATTTGGCATTATGCCCAGAACCTTGTTTTGAGAACGAAATGATATCTTAGTTTCAAGGTTTCAGCTTGGAAAGAAGAAGCCTCGTGAGGTATTGGTCTGTCATATGCATGAACCAAACGTTAATGATTAGTTAATTATGAATAATGAATAAGCTGTCAGGATTTGGCCAGGGTTGTTCCGGTTTTTGGTCACTAGATGCCCCCATTGTGCCTTTTGACCTTTTGTTTTCCCTTGATCCCAATTATTATTTGCACCTGTGCCTCGTTTCCCTTGATTGTATTTAAACCCTTTGTTTTACTCTGTTCTTTGCTCTGTGTTTGTATGTTAGCACCCAGCCCTAGTACTCTGTAAACTCTTGTTGATCCCGGTGGACTCTCTTGTGGAATTCTGTTTTTTGTTCTTGTTTGTTTGTTTTTGAGTATCTTTTGAGGCTTTTTGTGCTATACCTTCCACCTTGTGGATTTACCTTTTTGTCTTGGAGGATTACCTTTGTTCTTGTGGAATTCCTTGTGAGGTTGTGGAGTTACATGTTTTCCTGAAGAACTTCACTTTTTTACTTCATTAAATACACCGTCTCAAGTACTGCTGTGTCTGCCTCATCTTCTGGGTTCTGCCGACTATTCGTGGCTCAGTTGGTTAAGTGACTGTTTCTCCTCCGGAGACCCGGGTTCGTAACCGGGTCCTGACATAAACTAAATTATGCAAAGATAACTTGTCTATGTAAGCAGTATATAAGATAATTAATGGGTCTGCCCTCAGGGAGCTCACTTCAGACCGGTAATTTATGCATCTAAGTTCGACTGTGACTTCTCCAACTTGCTGTTAATAAACAATGATTTATTTAAGATTGACTTTGAGTGTCCCGATGTAGAATTTCCACGACAGAGGTCAGTATTACGGTTTAAAACAGAACAACCTCAAAACGAGTGCCTAGAACTAGGATTATCCCATTCGCAACCACATCCCCCAAAAAACTAGTTTGTCGTGAGCCTACATGCTTTCCAACCCGTTTACTGTAACTTTTCATTCTAACCCTAATCTAGCTCACCTGATTCTAATAACCAGCTTGTTCATAAACTGAATCAGGTTAGTTACAACTGGTTTGGAATGAAAACCTACAGAAGGGTAGCCCTCTAGGGATAGGGTTGAAGTGAAAACCTACAGGAGGGTAGCTCTCCAGGAACAGGGTTTGAGAAATTAAAATCAAATCAAGCCAATCAAATAACCGTACACATGGTTAGCAGATGTAATTGTGAGTATAGGGAAATGCTTGAGTTTCTATGTCCGACCGTGCAGTAATATCTAACAAGTAATCTAACAATTTCACAACAACTACCTAATACACCCAAGTGTAAAGGAATCATTAGGAATATGTACATGTAAATATATGGATGAGTGATGGTCGAACGGCATAGGCAAGATGCAGTAGATGGTATAGAACACAGTATATACATATGAGATGAGTATGTAGGGTATGTAAACATTATATAAAGTGGCATTGTTTAAAGTGAATAGTGATACATTTATTACATCCAAATGTTAATTGTAAAAGTGGCTAGAGATTGATTCTGTATGTTGGCAGAAGCCACTCAATGTTAGGGATGGCTGTTTAACTGTCTGATGGCCTTGAGAGAGAGGCTGTTTTTTCAGTCTCTCGGTCCTAGCTTTGATGCACCTGTTCTGACCTCACCTTCTGGATGATAGTGGGGTGAACAGGCAGTGGTTGTTGTCCTTGATGATCTTTTTGGCCTTCCTGTGACATCGGGGAGTGTAGGTGTCCTCGAGGGCAGGTAGTTTTCCACTGGTGATGCATTGTGCTGACCTCACTACCCTCTGGAGAGCCTTGCGGTTGTGTGCGGAGCAGTTGCAGTACCAGGCAGTTAAACAGCCCGATAGGATGCTCTCGATTGTGCATCTATAAAAGTTTGTGGGTGTTTTTGGTGACAAGCCAAATTTCTTCAGCCTCCTGAGGTTGAAGAGGCGCTGCTGCACCTTCTTCACCACATTGTCTGTGATGTGTTCGCAGAGGAACTTAAAACTTTGTACCCTCTCCACTACTGTCCCGTTGATGTGGATAAGGGGGTGCTCCCTCTGCTGTTTCCTGAAGTCCATGATCATCTCCTTTGTTTTGTTGACGTTGAGTGTGAGGTTATTTTCATGACACCACACTCCGAGGGCCCTCATCTGCTCCCCGTAGGCAGTCTCGTCGTTGTTGGTAATCAAGACTACCAACACCAACTATCCTATGTTACAGTACCTATGTTACAGTACCTATGTAATATATATCTAATGTTACAGTAGCTATGTTATATATTCTACGTTGCACTTCCTATGTTATATATCCTATGTTACAATACCTATGTTACAGTACCTATGTTATATATACTATGTTACAATACCTATGTTACAGTACCTATGTTATATATCCTATGTTACACTACCTATGTTATATATCCTGTGTTACACTACCTATGTTATATATCCTGTGTTACACTACATATGTTATATATCCTGTGTTACACTACCTATGTTATATATCCTGTGTTACACTACCTATGTTATATATCCTGTGTTACACTACCTATGTTATATATCCTGTGTTACACTACCTATGTTATATATCCTGTGTTACACTACCTATGTTATATATCCTGTGTTACACTACCTATGTTATATATCATATGTTACACTACCTATGTTATATGTCCTATGTTACACTACATATGTTATATATCATATGTAATATATCATATGTTACACTACCTATGTTATATATCCTATGTTACACTACCTAAGTTATATATCACATGTTACTCTACCTATGTTATATATCCTATGTTACACTACCTATGTTATATATCCTGTGTTACACTAATAATAATAATAATAATAATAATATATGCCATTTAGCAGACGCTTTTATCCAAAGCGACTTACAGTCATGTGTCCATACATTCTACCTATGTTATATATCCTATGTTACACTACCTATGTTATAAATTCCGTGTTACACTACCTATGTTATATATCTTATGTTATACTACCTATGTTATATATCCTGTGTTACACTACCTATGTTATATATCATATGTTACACTACCTACCTACACTACCTTTGTTATATATCCTATGTTACACTACATATGTTACACTACCTATGTTATATATCCTATGTTACTCTACATATGTTATATATAATATGTTACACTACCTATGTTATATATCCTATGTTACACTACATATGTTACACTACCTATGTTATATATCATATGTTACTCTACATATGTTATATATAATATGTTACACTACCTATGTTATATATCATATGTTACTCTACATATGTTATATATAATATGTTACACTACCTATGTTATATATCCTATGTTACACTACATATGTTACACTACCTATGTTATATATTATATGTTACTCTACATATGTTATATATCATATGTTACTCTACATATGTTATATATAATATGTTACACTACCTATGTTATATATCCTATGTTACATTACATATGTTACACTACCTATGTTATATATTATATGTTACTCTACATATGTTATATATAACATGTTACACTACCTATGTTATATATCATAGGTTACTCTACATATGTTATATATAATATGTTACTCTACATATGTTATATATAATATGTTACACTACCTATGTTATATATCCTATGTTACACTACATATGTTACACTACCTATGTTATATATCATATGTTACTCTACATATGTTATATATAATATGTTACTCTACATATGTTATATATAATATGTTACACTACCTATGTTATATATCCTATGTTACACTACATATGTTACACTACCTATGTTATATATCCTATGTTACACTACATATGTTATATATCATATGTTACACTACCTATGTTATATATCATATGTTACACTACCTATGTTATATATCATATGTTACACTACCTATGTTATATATCCTATGTTACACTACCTATGTAATATATCATATGTTACACTACCTATGTTATATATCATATGTTACTCTACATATGTTATATATAATATGTTACACTACCTATGTTATATATCATATGTTACACTACATATGTTATATATCATATGTAATATATCATATGTTACAGTACCTATGTTACATATCCTATGTTATATATCATATGTTACAGTACCTATGTTATATATCATATGTAATATATCATATGGTACACTACCTATGTTATATATCATATGTTACACTACCTATGTTATATATCACATGTTACTCTACCTATGTTATATATCATATGTTACACTACCTATGTTATATATCACATGTTACTCTACCTATGTTATATATCATATGTTACACTACCTATGTTATATATCATATGTTACACTACCTATGTTATATATCATATGTTACACTACCTATGTTATATATCACATGTTACTCTACCTATGTTATATATCATATGTTACACTACCTATGTTATATATCATATGTTACACTACCTATGTTATATATCATATGTTACACTACCTATGTTATATATCCTATGTTACACTACCTATGTTATATATCATATGTTACACTACCTATGTTATATATCATATGTTACACTACCTATGTTATATATCCTATGTTACACTACCTATGTTATATATCCTATGTTACACTACCTATGTTATATATCCTATGTTACACTACCTATGTTATATATCATATGTTACAGTACCTATGTTACACTACCTATGTTATATATCATATGTTACACTACCTATGTTATATATCATATGTTACACTACCTATGTTATATATCATATGTTACAGTACCTATGTTACACTGCCTATGTTATATATCCTATGTTACACTACCTATGTTATATATAATTTGTTACACTACCTATGTTACACTACCTATGTTATATATCATATGTTACAGTACCTATGTTACACTGCCTATGTTATATATCCTATGTTACACTACCTATGTTATATATCCTATGTTACACTACCTATGTTATATATCATATGTTACAGTACCTATGTTACACTGCCTATGTTATATATCATATGTTACACTACCTATGTTATATATCCTGTGTTACACTACCCATGTTATATATCCTATGTTACACTACCTATGTTACACTGCCTATGTTATATATCATATGTTACACTACCTATGTTATATATCCTGTGTTACACTACCCATGTTATATATCCTATGTTACACTACCTATGTTATATATCATATGTTACACTACCTATGTTATATATCATATGTTACACTACCTATGTTATATATCATTTGTTACACTACCTATGTTATATATCATATGTTACACTGCCTATGTTATATATCATATGTTACACTACCTATGTTATATATCCTGTGTTACACTACCCATGTTATATATCCTATGTTACACTACCTATGTTATATATCATATGTTACACTACCTATGTTATATATCATATGTTACAGTACCTATGTTATATATCCTGTGTTACACTAACTATGTTATATATCCTATGTTACACTACCTATGTTATATATCCTGTGTTACACTACCTATGTTATATATCCTGTGTTACACTACCAATGTTATATATCATATGTTATACTAACTATGTTGTATATCCTGTGTTACACTATCTATGTTATATATCATATGTTATACTAACTATGTTGTATATCCTGTGTTACACTATCTATGTTATATATCCTGTGTTACACTACCTATGTTATATATCATGTGTTACACTACCTATGTTATATATCATATGTTACACTATCTATGTTATATATCCTATGTTACACTACATATGTTATATATCATATGTAATATATCATATGTTACACTACCTATGTTATATATCACATGTTACTCTACCTATGTTATATATCCTGTGTTACACTACCTATGTTATATATCATATGTTACACTACCTATGTTGTATATCATATGTTACAGTACCTATGTTATATATCCTGTGTTACACTACCTATGTTATATATCATATGTTACACTACCTATGTTATATATCCTATGTTACACTACCTATGTTATATATCCTATGTTACACTACCTATGTTATATATCATATGTTATACTACCTATGTTATATATCATATGTTACACTACCTATGTTATATATGCCGTGTTACACTACCTATGTTATATATCACATGTTATACTACATATGTTATATATCATATGTAATATATCATATGTTACAGTACATATGTTACATATCCTATGTTATATATCATATGTAATATATCATATGTTACAGTACCTATGTTACATATCCTATGTTATATATCATATGTTACACTACATATGTTACACTACCTATGTTATATATCCTATGTTACACTACCTATGTTATATATCATATGTAATATATCATATGTTACAGTACCTATGTTACATATCCTATGTTATATATCATATGTTACACTACATATGTTACACTACCTATGTTATATATCCTATGTTACACTACCTATGTTATATATCCTATGTTACACTACCTATGTTATATATCATATGTTACACTACCTATGTTATATATCCTATGTTACACTACCTATGTTATATATCATATGTTACTCTACCTATGTTATATATCATATGTTACACTACCTATGTTATATATCATATGTTACACTACCTATGTTATATATCATATGTTACTCTACCTATGTTATATATCCTATGTTACACTACCTATGTTATATATCATATGTTACACTACCTATGTTATATATCCTATTTTACACTACATATGTTATATATCATATGTAATATATCATATGTTACAGTACCTATGTTACATATCCTATGTTATATATCATATGTTACACTACATATGTTATACTACCTATGTTATATATCCTATGTTACACTATCTATGTTATATATCATATGTTACAGTACCTATGTTATATATCATATGTAATATATCATATGTTACACTACCTATGTTATATATCATATGTTACAGTACATATGTTACAGTACCTATGTTATATATCATATGTTACAGTACATATGTTACACTACCTATGTTATATATCATATGTTACAGTTATATATCATATGTTACACTACCTATGTTATATATCATATGTTACACTACCTATGTTATATATCATATGTAGCTCAGGGGTTCTGTAGCTCAGTTGGTAGAGCATGGCGCTTGTAACGCCAGGGTAGTGGGTTCGATCCCCGGGACCACCCATACGTAGAATGTATGCACACATGACTGTAAGTCGCTTTGGATAAAAGCGTCTGCTAAATGGCATATATATTATTATTATTATTATTATATTATATGTTACAGTACATATGTTACACTACCTATGTTATATATCATATGTTACTCTACCTATGTTATATATCATATGTAATATATCATATGTTACTCTACCTATGTTATATATCATATGTTACAGTACATATGTTACAGTACCTATGTTACACCACATATGTTATATATCATATGTTACACTACCTATGTTATATATCCTATGTTACACTACCTATGTTATATATCCTATGTTACACTACCTTATTTATATATCATATGTTACACTACCTATGTTATATATCATATGTTACAGTACCTATGTTACACTACCTATGTTATATATCATATGGTACAGTACCTATGTTATATATCATATGTTACAGTACCTATGTTACACTACCTATGTTATATATCATATGTTACAGTACCTATGTTATATATCATATGTAATATATCATATGTTACAGTACATATGTTACACTACCTATGTTATATATTCTATGTTACAGTACATATGTTACACTACCTATGTTATATATTATATGTTACACTACATATGTTATATATTCTATGTTACAGTACCTATGTAATATATATCTAATGTTACAGTACCTATGTAATATATATCTAATGTTACACTATCTATGTTATATATCCTATGTTACTCTACCTGTGTTATATATCATATGTTACAGTACCTGTTACAGTACCTCTGTTACAGTTCCGCCTACCTATGTCGTTCTACCTATGTTTCACTACCTATGTTACACTACCTGCTGTATGTTACAGTAGGTGTGTGTGTCAGCTATCCCCTGCTTACAACCAGTCTAGCAAAACCACAGATACACTATATATACAGGAGTATGTGAACTCCCTTCTAATTATTGGATTCTATTTATAAGATGTCACTTTACAACAAGTCAGTTCATCAAATGTCTGCCTCTCTGTCCCAATAGAGCTGCCCCGGTCAACTGTAAGTGCTGTTGTTGTGAAGTGGAAACATCTAGGAGCAACAATGGCTCAGCCGGGAAGTCGGTCACACAAACTCACAGAAAGGAGGGACAAATCATACTTCACCATCTGGCAGTCCAATGGACAAATCTGGGTTTGGTGGGATACCAGGAGAACGCTACCTGCCCCAATGCATAGTGCAAACTGTAAAGTTTGGTGCAGGAGGAATAATGGTCTGGGGCTGTTTTTCATGGTTCGGGCTAGGCCCTTAGTTCCAGTGAAGGGAAGTCAACGCTATAGCATAAAATTACATTCTATACAATTCTGTACTTCCAACTTTGTGGCAACCATTTGGGGAACACTCTTTCCTGATTCATCATGACATTTCCCCTGGGCACGAAGCGACGTCCACACGGAAACGGTTTGTCGAGATCGGTGAGGAAGAACTTGACTGGCCTGTACAGAGCACTGACCTCAATCTCTATGAACACCTTTGGGATGAATTGGAACGCCGACTGCGAGCCAGGCCTAATGGCTCAACATCAGTGCCTGACATCACTAATGTTCCAGTGGCTGAATGGAAGCAAGTCCCCTAGCAATGTTTAAACATCTACTGGAAAGCCTTCTAAAAGAGTGTTATAGCAGCAATGTTATAGCAGCAAAGGGGTCCAACTCCATATTAATGCCCATGATTATGGAATGAGATGTTCAACAAGCAGGTGTCCAAATACCTTTGGTCGTGTAATGTATGTAGGAAGACCTTTCACCATGGTCCCAACGCCATGTCTAACTCTTAAACCCCTAACCCTTCTCCCAGACACATTTTCCATCTTCACAGGAGCAAAAGACCTCCCATCTAACAGTATACAATAAAAGCCAGACATTTAATAAACAACATGCGTCTAAAATGGACCCCCCCCCTCCACCCCCAGCCATTTATGAAGCATAAGTAAGTCTTGAAAACACCATTAATTAAACTTAAGCAATGAGACTGGCTTCTCGGCAGCCCATCTCCACCACTGTGGGGTAATGGTTTAAGGGAAGAGGTAGTTAAAACATGGAGGCATGTGGGGAAGGATTATGAAACCAGACCTGGGTTCAAACAGTATTTGTTATCTTTCAAAGACGTTGACTGTTTAATCAGCCTGGCCTGCAGTACCAGATGTCAGAGTTACACTTTTGGCACTTTTGCACTGGTTCTATCGCACAGTGCAAGTTCAATCGAGCTCAGCTGAAGCATTTGAAATAAAACAAATGCCACTTGAACCCAGGTATAGTATGAGACAGACAGAGGGCTTCCAGTGAGTTCAATGAATGATGATGGGGCCCACACAAGCTGCTGCAGGGTTTCCCCCCACACACCCAAGGGCAGTGAAGAGCATCACAGGGTGGAATGGTTTATGGGCATTCCTTAGTGGACAGAGCTGGGTGCTCTGTTGGACATCATGCAAACCCCCCATCTAATACCTCAGCAAAGGCTAGAGTGGTGGAACGTAACCTGTACCACAGAAAATACACAGTATGACTCACAGACTCTTTCCCTCTCCCTCTCTCCGTTTGTTTCTCTCTCGTCTCCTCTCCATATGGTTTGTTTCTCTCTCATCTCGTCTCCTTATGGTTTGTTTCTCTCTCATCTCGTCTCCTTATGGTTTGTTTCTCTCTCATCTCCTCTCCATATGGTTTGTTTCTCTCTCATCTTGTCTCCTTATGGTTTGTTTCTCTCTCGTCTCCTCTCCATATGGTTTGTTTCTCTCTCATCTTGTCTCCTTATGGTTTGTTTCTCTCTCGTCTCCTCTCCATATGGTTTGCTTCTCTCTCATCTTGTCTCCTTATGGTTTGTTTCTCTCTCATCTCCTCTCCTTATGGTTTGTTTCTCTCTCGTCTCCTCTCCTTATGGTTTGTTTCTCTCTTGTCTCCTCTCCATATGGTTTGTTTCTCTCTCGTCTCCTCTCCATATGGTTTGTTTCTCTCTCATCTTGTCTCCTTATGGTTTGTTTCTCTCTCATCTTGTCTCCTTATGGTTTGTTTCTCTCTCGTCTCCTCTCCTTATGGTTTGTTTCTCTCTCGTCTCCTCTCCTTATGGTTTGTTTCTCTCTCATCTTGTCTCCTTATGGTTTGTTTCTCTCTCATCTTGTCTCCTTATGGTTTGTTTCTCTCTCATCTTGTCTCCTTATGGTTTGTTTCTCTCTCATCTCCTCTCCTTATGGTTTGTTTCTCTCTCGTCTCCTCTCCATATGGTTTGTTTCTCTCTCATCTTGTCTCCATATGGTTTGTTTCTCTCTCGTCTCCTCTCCATATGGTTTGTTTCTCTCTCATCTTGTCTCCTTATGGTTTGTTTCTCTCTCGTCTCCTCTCCATATGGTTTGTTTCTCTTTCTCTCTCTTATGGTTTGTTTCTCCTCTCCATATGGTTTGTTTCTCTCTCATCTTGTCTCCTTATGGTTTGTTTTTCTCTTTCTCTCTCCTTATGGTTTGTTTCTCTCTCTCTCCATATGGTTTGTTTCTCTCTCATCTTGTCTCCTTATGGTTTGTTTCTCTCTCGTCTCCTCTCCATATGGTTTGTTTCTCTCTCATCTTGTCTCCTTATGGTTTGTTTCTCTCTCCATCTCTCTCTCTCTTATGGTTTGTTTCTCTCTCTTATGGTTTGTTTCTCTCCTCTCTCTCCTTATGGTTTGTTTCTCTCTTGTCTCCTCTCCATATGGTTTGTTTCTCTCTCGTCTCCTCTCCATATGGTTTGTTTCTCTCTCATCTTGTCTCCTTATGGTTTGTTTCTCTCTCATCTTGTCTCCTTATGGTTTGTTTCTCTCTCTTATGGTTTGTCTCCTCTCCTTATGGTTTGTTTCTCTCTCCATATGGTTTGTCTCCTCTCCTTATGGTTTGTTTCTCTCTCATCTTGTCTCCTTATGGTTTGTTTCTCTCTCATCTTGTCTCCTTATGGTTTGTTTCTCTCTCATCTTGTCTCCTTATGGTTTGTTTCTCTCTCATCTCCTCTCCTTATGGTTTGTTTCTCTCTCGTCTCCTCTCCATATGGTTTGTTTCTCTCTCATCTTGTCTCCATATGGTTTGTTTCTCTCTCGTCTCCTCTCCATATGGTTTGTTTCTCTCTCATCTTGTCTCCTTATGGTTTGTTTCTCTCTCGTCTCCTCTCCATATGGTTTGTTTCTCTCTCATCTTGTCTCCTTATGGTTTGTTTCTCTCTCGTCTCCTCTCCATATGGTTTGTTTCTCTCTCATCTCCTCTCCTTATGGTTTGTTTCTCTCTCATCTCCTTATGGTTTGTTTCTCTCTCATCTTGTCTCCTTATGGTTTGTTTCTCTCTCATCTCCTCTCCTTATGGTTTGTTTCTCTCTCATGGTTTCTCCTCTCCTTATGGTTTGTTTTCTTTGTCTCCTTATGGTTCATCTTGTCTCTCTTATGGTTTGTTTCTCTCTCATCTCCTCTCCTTATGGTTTGTTTCTCTCTCATCTCCTCTCCATATGGTTTGTTTCTCTCTCATCTTGTCTCCTTATGGTTTGTTTCTCTCTCTTATGGTTTGTTTCTCCTCTCCATATGGTTTGTTTCTCTCTCGTCTCCTCTCCATATGGTTTGTTTCTCTCCATATGGTTTGTTTCTCTCTCGTCTCCTCTCCATATGGTTTGTTTCTCTCTCGTCTCCTCTCCATATGGTTTGTTTCTCTCTTGTCTCTTATGGTTTCTCATATGGTTTGTTTCTCTCCTCTATGGTTTGTTTCTCTCTCATCTCCTCTCCTTATGGTTTGTTTCTCTCTCATCTTGTCTCCTTATGGTTTGTTTCTCTCTCGTCTCCTCTCCATATGGTTTGTTTCTCTCTCATCTCCTCTCCTTATGGTTTGTTTCTCTCTCATCTCCTTATGGTTTGTTTCTCTCTCATCTTGTCTCCTTATGGTTTGTTTCTCTCTCATCTCCTCTCCATATGGTTTGTTTCTCTCTCGTCTCCTCTCCTTATGGTTTGTTTCTCTCTCATCTTGTCTCCTTATGGTTTGTTTCTCTCTCATCTCCTCTCCTTATGGTTTGTTTCTCTCTCGTCTCCTCTCCATATGGTTTGTTTCTCTCTCATCTTGTCTCCTTATGGTTTGTTTCTCTCTCATCTCCTCTCCTTATGGTTTGTTTCTCTCTCGTCTCCTCTCCTTATGGTTTGTTTCTCTCTCATCTTGTCTCCTTATGGTTTGTTTCTCTCTCATCTCCTCTCCTTATGGTTTGTTTCTCTCTCGTCTCCTCTCCATATGGTTTGTTTCTCTCTCATCTTGTCTCCTTATGGTTTGTTTCTCTCTCGTCTCCTCTCCATATGGTTTGTTTCTCTCTCGTCTCCTCTCCATATGGTTTGTTTCTCTCTCTCTTATGGTTTGTCTCTCCTCTCCTTATGGTTTGTTCTCTCTCCATATGGTTTGTTTGTTTCTCTCTCGTCTCTCCTCTCCATATGGTTTGTTTCTCTCTCTTATGGTTTGTTTCTCTCTCATCTTGTCTCCTTATGGTTTGTTTCTCTCTCGTCTCCTCTCCATATGGTTTGTTTCTCTCTCATCTCCTCTCCTTATGGTTTGTTTCTCTCTCATCTCTTCTCCATATGGTTTGTTTCTCTCTCATCTCCTCTCCTTATGGTTTGTTTCTCTCTCATCTCCTCTCCTTATGGTTTGTTTCTCTCTCGTCTCCTCTCCATATGGTTTGTTTCTCTCTCGTCTCCTCTCCTTATGGTTTGTTTCTCTCTCATCTTGTCTCCTTATGGTTTGTTTCTCTCTCGTCTCCTCTCCATATGGTTTGTTTCTCTCTCATCTCTTCTCCATATGGTTTGTTTCTCTCTCATCTCTTCTCCTTATGGTTTGTTTCTCTCTTTCTTGTCTCCTTATGGTTTGTTTCTCTCTCGTCTCCTCTCCATATGTTTTTTTTCTCTCATCTCTTCTCCATATGGTTTGCAGCATATTTCAAATGTTAAGACATACAACATGTATCTCTGCACTACATCCAAAGGGCATGATTAGCGTGTTTAGTGGAACGTGTCCACTCAGCTCCAAATAGCCTCCATCTGTCATGTCTGAATGGGGATTGTGGGGAAGAAGTGAATGAATACCAGCCCGGTCAGTCACTAGTAAACACAGAGTGATGAGTCATTTAGGCCAAACTCCACTGTTATAGCCAAGACATCCAAGATCACACAACTTGTCATTTAGGAAGGCTTTGGGACAGAGCAAAGAGCTACCAGACTGCCCTTTACACACACATTACTGGCTGACGGATCCTACCAGAGATAACTCTGATTCCACATGTTTGGTTCTCAAAATAAGCACCTGTATCGTAAATGAAAGTCATATTCTTCAAGTACACGCAGTGACAAGTTTAGCTACCTACAGTACGTCTCTGACTGAGAATAATGAGTTTAGTTACCCATGCGTCTGCCGGAGAATAATGGAGATTCAGGTTCAGCAAATTATCAGTATTGAACACAAGAGTTAAGTCAATACTTATTGGATGTGTAGCAAGATAAGCCAGCACCATCTAGTCTCAAATCCCTTACTGTGACATAGCCAACACTCCTCCCAAATGGCTCAGTGCCAACAGCCACTCACGCAATTTTGCAATATCCAATTGGCAGTTACAGTCTTTTCCATCGCTGCAAATCCCGTATGGACTCGGGAGAGGCAAAGGTCGAGAGCTATGTGTCCTCTGAAACACGATCCTACTAAGCCACACTGCTTCTTTTCACACTGCTTGCTTAACCCGGAAGCTAGCCGCACCAATGTGTCGGGGGAAACACCGTACAGCTGGCGACCGTGTCAGCGTGCATGCGAATGGCCCACAACAGGAGTCGTTAGAGTGCGATGGGACAAGGACATTCCGGCCCGCCAAACCGTCCCCTAACCCGGACGATTCTAGGCCAATTGTGTGCCGTCTCTTGGGTCTCCCGGTAACGGATCAAACCCAGAACTGTAGTGATGCCTAAAGCGCTGCGATGCAGTGCCTTAGACCGCTGCTCCAAATCCTGCCATTAACTCCTCTTGAGGTAATGTGCCGGGAGATGGTAATGCTTGGTGGAGACAGACTTACACCTAAACGTCCAACACACCGGACTAAAAGGCTTTTACTGCAGTTTTGTCCAGTTCGACTGTTGGATGACTGCGTTGACAGATTGGGGACCTGTGAACCACTAGGTGGTAAGGTGATGCAAGTGGTGGCCTGCTGAAATGGAAACTGTGTTCTGGATAAACATTGACTCAGGGCTGATGAGACCTCTAGTCATCCGGCACACCGGCTAAGCAATATATTCCAATCATGATTGGAGCTCGGAGCTCCCTGCCACTGTACTACAGTCAGTGCTGCTGCCTAATGTGCTGACACTCACTTTGCACAACGCATTCAATTGAAATGGAGTGAAACGGTTAAATATATTACTGCTACGGCAAAAGTAACAAAATAAGACCTGGAGGTTGTTGAAAAAAAGGGAAGGAGAAAGGAAAGAAAAAGAGAAGCTCTTTCCACCATATCTGTCTTTTTAAGTGGGAGAAGGTTCATGTCTTGTAATTGTTTAATCATAGGGACGGGAAGGACTGAAGGCCATTTGGCTGCCAACGAGTGACAGACACTGTAATGGTGGGGGGGTGTCGTCAGGAGGGAACGGTGTGTGCGTCATGGAAATTTGAAAAAGACACTTCAGATTGTGTAACAATAAATCATTTGCAGGAACATATTTATTTCCAGGTCTTTAAGATGCTTTATGAAAGACTAATTGTATGTAGCAGACTAGCTGCTCCACTCTTAGTGTAGGGCAAATGTATTTGTTTATTTTAGATTGTTCATTAACTGTAAGCAGGGAGAGAGGGGGGATGGAAAGAGAGAGAGAAGGGGAGAGAGAGAGAGAGAGAGAGAGAGAGAGAGAGAGAGAGAGAGAGAGAGAGAGAGAGAGAGAGAGAGAGAGAGAGAGAGAGAGAGAGAGAGAGAATACACACTTTTATTCAGGAGAATAAACAATTCCCTAACCACAAAAGGAGAAAGGTGTGGTGCCCAACAACGCAGAGTGCATTGGAGCTGACCCAGCCCGGGCCGCCTAGCCACATAAACATACATACCAAGAGCAACGACCTGCTCAGCAGGAGAGGATGGCAACTTCACTAAGGGAGTCATTGAGAAGGACTCCACAATCTTTCCCAACTCCAGGATCGTGGTGTCCAACCTTCTACAGAGGAAGGACTTCCACCCTGCTAAAATCCAAAGAATAAAAGAAAGAGAAGGGGACGGAGAGAGCTAGAGAGAGAAGATTTCCATTTAATCCACCAGAAATGACAGGAAAAAGAATACGACAAAAATTGTGGTTAAACTAAAATATTCTAATCGACAGAAAAAAAAATATGGGGGAAAATTCCCAAAATATATATATATATATATAATCTTCGTAAATTATATCAGAAATATGACTGGTGGAGTTATGTCACACATGCAGCTAACAAAAACATATGGAATTGTCTGCTCTACCCAAAATTACACCCAACTATTTGCAGCATTACCACAGAAATGGAAGAGGAAAGTGGAAGGAGGAAAAAGTAGGGGACTTGTCTGTCGGCCCTGCATTAAAGACCATCATTTTTTAAAGAGAATTGTGATAAATAAAATAGTATACCAGTTTCATTGAAGAACCAAAATTAACAGTGGTGAAATATAGTTGTGAAGATATTTTTTATGAACAGATTCCATGACACGTGGTTTATGAACTAATATGCAAAAAGAGGTCAGATTCAAAACGTATCATTTTTCAATTTAAATTATTATACAAAATTCTTGCACCAATAGAATGTTATTTATATGGGGCATCCTACCTTCCCAGATCTGCATATTTTGCTGCAAAGAGGCAGAATCACTAGATCATTTGTTTTGGTACTGTCCATGTGAACAGTGCTTGCGAAAGTATTCATCCCCTTGACATTTTTCCTATTTTGATCCATTACATCCTGGAACTTAAATAGATTTTTATTTGGATTTCATGTAATGTCAAACACAAAATACTCCACATTGGTGAATTGAAATGAAAAAAAAATACTTGTTTAAAATGACTTGTGGAGAAGTACAGATCAGGATTGGATTGTAAAAAATTATCAGGAACTTTGAACATCTCACGGAGTACCATTAAATTTGTTATATATATATCTTTAAGAATAAGGCACCACAACAAACATGCCAAGGGAGGGCCGCCCACCAAAACTCAGACCAGGCAAGGAGGACATTAATCGGAGAGGCAACAAAGAGACCAAAGATAACCCTGAAGGAGCTACAAAGCTCAACAGTGGAGATTGGAGTATCTGTCCATAAGACCACTTTAAGCAGTACACTCCACAGACCGGGGCTTTATGGAAGTGTGGTCAGAAAAAGCCATTGCTTAATATAGAAATAAGCAAACACATTTTGTGTTCGCCAAAAGGCATGTGGAAACAAATGGAAGGTACTCTGGTCAGATGAGACTAAAATTGAGCTGTTTAGCCATCAAGGAAAACGCTATGTCTGGCACAAACCCAACACCTCCCATCACCCTGAGAACACCATCCCCACAGTGAGTCGTGGTGGTTGCAGCATCATGGTCCGGGGATGTTTTTCATCGGTAGGGACTGGGTTACTGGTCAGTACTGAAGGAATGATGGATGGTGCTTAATACAGGGAAATTCTTGAGGGAAACCTGTTTCAGTCTTCGAGAGATTTGAGACTGGGACAAAGGTTACTGGTCAGTACTGAAGGAATGATGGATGGTGCTTAATACAGGGAAATTCTTGAGGGAAACCTGTTTCAGTCTTCGAGAGATTTGAGACTGGGACGAAGGTTCACCTTCCTTTAGGACAATGACCATAAGCATACTGCTAAAGCAACACTTGAGTGGTATAAGGGGAAACATTTAAATGTCTTGGAATGGCCTAGTCAAAGCCCAGACCTCAATCCATTTGAGAATCTGTGGTATGACTTAGAGATTGCTAGAGCTCTACCTGGCTACCGTGCGTCCGGCTCCCTTGGGTGAGGAGAGTGTGGCCTCCTCGTCTCCTGTTTAACGGGCAAGGCCCTGGACTGGGCTAACGCGGTGTGGAACAGTCCAGACTCGGCTCGGGACAACTACCTGGAGTTCACCCGCCGTTTCCGAGCTGTGTTCGATCATCCACCAGAGGGTAAAGCGGCGGGTGAGCGACTGTTCCACCTCAGACAGGAGATGAGGAGCGCGCAGGACTTCGCGTTGGAGTTTAGGACCCTAGCTGCTGGTGCTGGGTGGAATGACAGGGCCCTGATGGACCATTACCGGTCTAGTCTCCGGGAGGATGTCTGCCAGGAGCTAGCTTGCAGAGACACAACTCTCTCCCTGGATGAACTTATAGACATTTCTATTCGATTGGACAACCTGCTAGCTGCCCGCGGGCGTTCAGAAGGGGTCCTGTTAATTCCACCTTCCAGCTCTCCCACTCCCACTTAGATGGAGTTGGGAGGAGCTGCATCTAGGGGGACCAGAGGGGGCTCCTCCTGCTCCTATTGTGGACGGAGAGGACACACTTCGGACCGGTGTTGGAGGAGTCTCTCTGGGAGTCGAGATGGTCGGCGGAACACTCCTCGGCCACCCCAGGTGAGTAAGCACCAAACTCACTCAGAGCTCCCTGTTGGTCACATGTTTTTGTTAATTTTTTTCCCTGCGTTTTTCCCCTCTCTTCAGCATAAGGCGCTAGTCGATTCAGGCGCAGTTGGGAGTTTTATGGATTGTGGACTCGCCCGTAAATTGGGTATTCCGTTAGTGCAGATAGACCCACCTATCCCCGTGCACTCCTTAGATAGCCGACCGTTAGGGTCAGGGCTGGTCAGGGGGGCCACGATTCCGCTGGACATGGTAACGCAGGGGAATCATAGAGAGAGGATCAGTTTCTACCTTATTGATTCACCTGGGTTCCCGGTGGTGTTGGGGGTTCCCTGGCTGGCTATTCACAATCCCGTTATTTCCTGGAAACAGGGGGCTCTTAAGGGGTGGTCAGACGAGTGTTCAGAGAAGTGTATAGGAGTTTCTATCGGTGCCACGACGGTGGAGAGTCCAGACCAGGTTTCCACCGTGCGCATTCCCCCAGAATATGCCGATTTGGCTATCGCTTTTAGTAAGAAGAAAGCGACCACATGACCACCTCATCGACGGTGGGATTGCATGATAAAACTCCAGGAGAACGCTGCACTTCCCCGGAGTCATGTGTACCCACTGTCACAGGAGGAGACGTTGGCTATGGAGACATATGTCACGGAAGCTCTGAGACAGGGGTACATTCGGCCCTCCATGTCACCCATCTCCTCGAGTTTCTTTTTTGTGAGGAAAAAGGAGGGAGGTCTCAATTCGATCACCGTGGGTTTTAGTTATCCGCTACCTCTCATCGCTACGGCGGTGGAATCATTCCACGGAGCGCGTTTCTTCACAAAACAGGACCTCAGGAGCGCGTATAATCTGGTGCGTATTCGGGGTGTCATGTTTTGTCATTAATTATCATGTCTTGTCCCTGTGCTTCCCATTCTATTCGTTTCCCTCTGCTGGTCTTATTAGGTTCTTTCCCTCTTTCTATCCCTCTCTCTCCCCCTCCCTCTCTCACTCTCTCGCTCTCTCTTCTCTCTATCGTTCCGTTCCTGCTCCCAGCTGTTCCTATTCCCCTAATCATCATTTAGTCTTCCCACACCTGTTCCCGATCCTTTTCCCTGATTAGAGTCCCTATTTCTCTTCTTGTTTTCCGTACCTGCCCTGTCGGATCCTCATCTATAATTCACCGTGCTGTGTCTATGTTTTGCCCTGTCGTGTCGTGTTTCCCTCAGATGCTGCGTGGTGAGCAGGTGTCTGAGTCTGCTAGGTTCAAGTGCCTTCCCGAGGCAACCTGCGGTTCTCGATCAAGTCTCCAGTCTGTTCTCGTCTTTACGAGTAGTATTATGCTTTTTGTTTTGTAAAGTTTATTACTGGATTAAATACTCTGTTTTCGCCAAGTCGCTTTTGGGTCCTCATTCACCTGCATGACAGAAGGATCCGACCGAGGAATGGACCCAGCGACTACAGACGCTCGTAACACTGCCGTCGAGATCCAAGGAGCCATGCTCGGCAGACACGAGCAGGAATTGTCTGCTGCTCGCCATGCCGTGGAGAACCTGGCCGCTCAGGTTTCCGACCTCTCTGGACAGTTCCAGAGTCTTCGTCTCGTGCCACCTGTTACTTCCTGGCCTGCCGAGCCTCCAGAACCTAGGGTTAATAACCCACCTTGCTACTCCGGGCAGCCCACTGAGTGCCGCTCCTTTCTCACCCAGTGTGAGATTGTGTTCTCTCTCCAACCCAACACATACTCTAGAGAGAGAGCTCGGGTTGCTTACGTCATTTCACTCCTTACTGGCCGGGCCCGAGAGTGGGGCACAGCTATCTGGGAGGCAAGGGCTGATTGTTCTAACAATTACCAGAACTTTAAGGAGGAGATGATTCGGGTTTTTGATCGTTCAGTTTTTGGTGGGGAGGCTTCTAGGGTCCTGGCTTCCCTATGCCAAGGTGATCGATCCATAACGGATTACTCTATAGAGTTTCGTACTCTTGCTGCCTCTAGTGACTGGAACGAGCCGGCGCTGCTCGCTCGTTTTCTGGAGGGACTCCACACAGTGGTCAAAGATGAGATTCTCTCTTTGATTGCTCTCGCCATCCGCATAGAACGACGGGTAGATCTTCGTCACCAGGCTCGTGGAAGAGAGCTCGCATCAACGGTGTTTCCCTGCTCCGCATTGCAACCATCTCCCTCCTCTGGCTCTGAGACTGAGCCCATGCAGCTGGGAGGGATTCGCATCTCGACTAAGGAGAGGGAACGGAGGATCACCAACCGCCTGTGCCTCTATTGCGGATTTGATGGACATTTTGTTAATTCATGTCCAGTAAGAGGCCAGAGCCCATCAGTAAGCGGAGGGCTACTGGTGAGCGCTACTACTCAGGTCTCTTCATCTAGATCCTGTACTACTATGTCGGTCCATCTACGCTGGACCGGTTCGGGTGCTACATGCAGTGCCTTGATTGACTCTGGGGCTGAGGGTTGTTTCATGGACGAAGCATGGGTTCGGAAACATAACATTCCTTTCAGACAGTTAGACAAGCCTACGCCCATGTTTGCCTTAGATGGTAGTCATCTTCCCAGTATCAGATTTGAGACACTACCTTTAACTCTCACAGTATCTGGTAACCACAGTGAGACTATTTCTTTTTTGATTTTTCGTTCACCTTTCACACCTGTTGTTTTGGGTCATCCCTGGCTAGTATGTCATAATCCTTCTATTAATTGGTCTTGTAATTCTATCCTATCCTGGAACGTATCTTGTCATGTGAAGTGCTTAATGTCTGCCATCCCTCCCATTTCTTCTGTCCCCACTTCTCAGGAGGAACCTGGCGATTTGACAGGAGTGCCGGAGGAATATCATGATCTGCGCACGGTCTTCAGTCGGTCCCGAGCCAACTCCCTTCCTCCTCACCGGTCGTATGATTGTAGTATTGATCTCCTTCCGGGGACCACTCCTCCTCGGGGTAGACTATACTCTCTGTCGGCTCCCGAACGTAAGGCTCTCGAGGATTATTTATCTGTGTCTCTTGACGCCGGTACCATAGTGCCTTCTTCCTCTCCGGCCGGGGCGGGGTTCTTTTTGTTAAGAAGAAGGACGGTACTCTGCGCCCCTGCGTGGATTATCGAGGGCTGAATGACATAACGGTTAAGAATCGTTATCCGCTTCCCCTTATGTCATCAGCCTTCGAGATTCTGCAGGGAGCCAGGTGCTTTACTAAGTTGGACCTTCGTAACGCTTACCATCTCGTGCGCATCAGAGAGGGGACGAGTGGAAAACGGCGTTTAACACTCCGTTAGGGCATTTGGAGTACCGGGTTCTGCCGTTTGGTCTCGCCAATGCGCCAGCTGTTTTTCAGGCATTAGTTAATGATGTTCTGAGAGACATGCTGAACATCTTTGTTTTTGTCTATCTTGACGATATCCTGATTTTTTCACCGTCACTCGAGATTCATGTTCAGCACGTTCGACGTGTTCTACAGCGCCTTTTAGAGAATTGTCTCTACGTAAAGGCTGAGAAGTGCTCTTTTCATGTCTCCTCCGTTACTTTTCTCGGTTCCGTTATTTCCGCTGAAGGCATTCAGATGGATTCCGCTAAGGTCCAAGCTGTCAGTGATTGGCCCGTTCCAAGGTCACGTGTCGAGTTGCAGCGCTTTTTAGGTTTCGCTAATTTCTATCGGCGTTTCATTCGTAATTTCGGTCAAGTTGCTGCCCCTCTCACAGCTCTTACTTCTGTCAAGACGTGTTTTAAGTGGTCCGGTTCCGCCCAGGAGCTTTTGATCTTCTAAAAGAACGTTTACGTCCACTCCTATCCTCGTTACTCCTGACGTCACTAGACAATTCATTGTCGAGGTTGACGCTTCAGAGGTAGGCGTGGGAGCCATTCTATCCCAGCGCTTCCAGTCTGACGATAAGGTTCATCCTTGCGCTTATTTTTCTCATCGCCTGTCGCCATCTGAGCGCAACTATGATGTGGGTAACCGTGAACTGCTCGCCATCCGCTTAGCCCTAGGCGAATGGCGACAGTGGTTGGAGGGGGCGACCGTTCCTTTGTCGTTTGGACAGACCATAAGAACCTTGAGTACATCCGTTCTGCCAAACGACTTAATGCCCGTCAAGCTCGTTGGGCGTTGTTTTTCGCTCGTTTCGAGTTTGTGATTTCTTACCGTCCGGGTAGCAAGAACACCAAGCCTGATGCCTTATCCCGTCTGTTTAGTTCTTCTGTGGCTTCTACTGATCCCGAGGGATTCTTCCTTATGGGCGTGTTGTCGGGTTGACAGTCTGGGGAATTGAAAGACAGGTTAAGCAAGCACTCACGCACACTGCGTCGCCGCGCGCTTGTCCTAGTAACCTCCTTTTCGTTCCTGTTTCCACTCGTCTGGCTGTTCTTCAGTGGGCTCACTCTGCCAAGTTAGCTGGTCATCCCGGTGTTCGAGGCACTCTTGCGTCTATTCGCCAGCGCTTTTGGTGGCCGACTCAGGAGCGTGACACGCGCCGTTTCGTGGCTGCTTGTTCGGACTGCGCGCAGACTAAGTCGGGTAACTCTCCTCCTGCCGGTCGTCTCAGACCGCTCCCCATTCCTTCTCGACCATGGTCTCACATCGCCCTAGACTTCATTACCGGTCTGCCTTTGTCTGCGGGGAAGACTGTGATTCTTACGGTTGTCGATAGGTTCTCTAAGGCGGCACATTTCATTCCCTCGCTAAACTTCCTTCCGCTAAGGAGACGGCACAAATCATTATCGAGAATGTGTTCAGAATTCATGGCCTCCCGTTAGACGCCGTTTCAGACAGAGGCCCGCAATTCACGTCACAGTTTTGGAGGGAATTCTGTCGTTTGATTGGTGCGTCCGTCAGTCTCTCTTCCGGGTTTCATCCCCAGTCTAACGGTCAAGCAGAGAGGGCCAATCAGACGATTGGTCGCATACTACGCAGCCTTTCTTTCAGAAACCCTGCGTCTTGGGCAGAACAGCTCCCTGGGCAGAATACGCTCACAACTCGCTTCCTTCGTCTGCTACCGGGTTATCTCCGTTTCAGAGTAGTCTGGGTTACCAGCCTCCTCTATTCTCTTCCCAGCTTGCCGAGTCCAGCGTTCCCTCCGCTCAAGCGTTTGTCCAACGTTGTGAGCGCACCTGGAGGAGGGTGAGGTCTGCACTTTGCCGCTACAGGGCACAGACTGTGAGAGCCGCCAATAAACGCAGGATTAAGAGTCCTAGGTATTGTTGCGGCCAGAGAGTGTGGCTTTCCACTCGCAACCTTCCTCTTACGACAGCTTCTCGTAAGTTGACTCCGCGGTTCATTGGTCCGTTCCGTGTCTCCCAGGTCGTCAATCCTGTCGCTGTGCGACTGCTTCTTCCGCGACATCTTCGTCGCGTCCATCCTGTCTTCCATGTCTCCTGTGTTAAGCCCTTTCTTCGCACCCCCGTTCGTCTTCCCTCCCCCTCCCGTCCTTGTCGAGAGCGCACCTATTTACAAGGTACATAAGATCATGGACATGCGTTCTCGGGGACGGGGTCACCAATACTTAGTGGATTGGGAGGGTTACGGTCCTGAGGAGAGGAGTTGGGTTCCGTCTCGGGACGTGCTGGACCGTTCACTCATTGATGATTTCCTCCGTTGCCGCAGGATTCCTCCTCGAGTGCGCCAGGAGGCGCTCGGTGAGTGGGGGGGTACTGTCATGTTTTGTCATTAATTATCATGTCTTGTCCCTGTGCTTCCCATTCTATTCGTTTCCCTCTGCTGGTCTTATTAGGTTCTTTCCCTCTTTCTATCCCTCTCTCTCCCCCTCCCTCTCTCACTCTCTCGCTCTCTCTTCTCTCTATCGTTCCGTTCCTGCTCCCAGCTGTTCCTATTCCCCTAATCATCATTTAGTCTTCCCACACCTGTTCCCGATCCTTTTCCCTGATTAGAGTCCCTATTTCTCTTCTTGTTTTCCGTACCTGCCCTGTCGGATCCTCATCTATAATTCACCGTGCTGTGTCTATGTTTTGCCCTGTCGTGTCGTGTTTCCCTCAGATGCTGCGTGGTGAGCAGGTGTCTGAGTCTGCTAGGTTCAAGTGCCTTCCCGAGGCAACCTGCGGTTCTCGATCAAGTCTCCAGTCTGTTCTCGTCTTTACGAGTAGTATTATGCTTTTTGTTTTGTAAAGTTTATTACTGGATTAAATACTCTGTTTTCGCCAAGTCGCTTTTGGGTCCTCATTCACCTGCATGACACGGGGAGGAGACGAGTGGAAAACAGTGTTTAGTACCACATCAGGCCACTATGAGTACCTCGTCATGCCGTATGGGTTGAAGAATGCTCCAGCCGTCTTCCAATCCTTTGTAGATAAGATTCTTAGGGACTTGCATGGGCAGGGTGTGGTAGTCTATATTGATGACATATAGACATATAGACATCTTGATTTATTCTACCACACGTGCCGTGCATGTTTCCTTGGTGCGCAAGGTTCTTGGGCGACTTTTGGAGCATGACCTATACGTCAAGGCTGAGAAATGGATCGTGAACTCCTAGCGGTTAAGATGGCATTGAAGGAATGGAGACACTGGCTCGAGGGGGCTTCTCACCCGTTTCAAGTGCTTACAGACCACAAAAATCTGGAGTATATCCAGCAGGCGAAGCGGTTGAACTCTAGACAAGCTAGATGGTCTCTTTTCTTCAATCGATTCCAGTTTATCCTCACCTATCGGCCCGGGTCGAAGAATCTCAAACCGGATGCCCTGTCCCGAGTCTACGCTCCTGCCATTCGAGATGACACAGACATGCCTGTCCTTCCTGCTGCTAAGATCGTGGCTCCGATCTCGTGGCAAGTTGAGGATACCGTGAGACGAGCTCAAACTATCGAACCGGACCCGAAAGGAGGTCCTGCCAATCGGTTGTTTGTCTCCAAGGCAGTGAGGACTCAGGTCCTTCTGTGGGGGCACTCCTCTCGCCTCACCTGTCTCCCGGGCGTAGGTCGCACCTTGGAGTTCATCCAGCGTAAGTTCTGGTGGCCTACCATAAGAGAAGACGTTGCCACTTTCGTCAATGCCTGCCCCGTATGCTGCCAGGGCAAATCTTCTCACCTCCGCCCTCAAGGACTCCTTCACCCTTTACCTGTTCCCCACAGACCCTGGTCCCATATCTCGTTGGACTTTATTACTGGCCTTCCTCCAACCCATGGCAATACTACTATCCTAGTCATAATCGAAAGGTTTTCAAAGGCGGCCAGGTTCGTCCCTCTGACTAAGTTACCTTCTGCCAAGGAAACGGCTGAGTTGGTAATTAATCATGTGTTCCGAGTCTTCGGCATTCCTCAAGATATGGTTTCTGACAGAGGTCCCCAGTTCGCCTCAAGGTTTTGGAAGGCCTTCTGCCAACTCATGGGGGCTTCTGCCAGTCTATCTTCAGGGTACCATCCGGAGTCCAACGGCCAAACAGAGAGGATGAATCAAGAGCTGGAAACCACCCTCCGATGTATGGTATCGCTCCTCCTCCACTGGTATGTCCCCGCACGAGTGTCAGTTTGGCTATGCCCCTCCATTGTTCCCGGACCAGGAGGCAGAAGTCAGAGTGCCTTCAGCCTTGAAGTTCGTCAGACGCTGTCGTCTTATGTGGAGGAAGACCCGTCTTAATCTTATGCGTTCCTCACAGAGGTACCAACAACAAGCCAACAGACGTCGCCGTCCCGGGCCTACCCTGCGCCCCGGCCAGAGAGTCTGGCTCTCCACAAGAGACTTACCACTACGGGTGGAGTCTCGCAAGCTGTCCCAAAAATACATTGGTCCCTTTAAGGTTGCCAGGAGAGTTAACCCAGTTTCTGATCGCCTACACTTACCCAGATCCCTTAAGATTAATCCCACGTTTCACATTTCCTTATTAAACCTGTTGTTTTTTCTCCCCTTGTCCCGGCAGACAGACCTCCCCCTCCGCCTCGTGTCATTGGAGGCCAGCCGGCTTATACCGTCCATCAGATACTGGATTCCCGCCGGGTGCAGCGGTCCTGGCAGTATCTGGTGGACTGTGAAGGCTACGGTCCCGAGGAGCGCTCCTGGGTTCCTGCCAAAGACATACTGGACCCTGACCTCATTCGTCAGTTCAGGGCCCTCCACCCCGAGAGAGCTGGTAGGAAGCCGTCAGGAGCCATTCCTAGAGGGGGGGGGGGAATTCTGTCAGGATTTGGCCAGGGTTGTTCTGGTTTTTGGTCACTAGATGCCCCCATTGTGCTTTTTGACCTTTTGTTTTCCCTTGATCCCCATTATTATTTGCACCTGTGCCTCGTTTCCCCTGATTGTATTTAAACCCTTAGTTTTCCTCAGTTATTTGCTCTGTGTTTGTATGTTAGCACCCAGCCCTAGTATTCTGTGTACTCTTGTTGATCCCGGTGGACTCTCTTGTGGAATTCTGTTTTTTGTTCTTGTTATTTATTTTTGAGTATCTTTTGCGTCTTTTTATGCTATACCTACCACCTTGCGGATTTACCTTTTTGTCTTGGAGGATTACCTTTGTTCTTGTGGAATTCCTTTTGAGGTTGTGGAGTTACATGTTTTCCTGAAGGACTTCACTTTTTTACTTCATTAAATACACTGTCTCAAGTACTGCTGTGTCTGCCTCATCTTCTGGGTTCTGCCGACTATTCGTGGCTCAGTTGGTTAAGTGAGTGTTTCTCACTCCGGAGACCCGGGTTCGTAACCGGGTCCTGACAAGAATGGCCAAGTCAAAGTCCAGACCTGAATCCAATTGAGAATCTGTGGAAAGAACTGAAAACTGCTGTTCACAAATGCTCTCCATCCAACCTCACTTAGCTTGAGCTACTTTGCAAGTAGAAATGGGAAAAAAAATCAGTCTCTCGATGTGCAAAACTGATAGAGACATACCCCAAGTGACTTACAGCTGTAATCGCAGCAAAAGGTGGCGCTACAAAGTATTAACTTAAGGGGGCTAAATAATTTTGCACGCCCAATTTTTCAGTTTTTGATTTGTTAAAAAAGTTTGAAATATCCAATAAATGTTGTTCCACTTCATGATTGTGTCCCACTTGTTGTTGGTTCTTCACAAAAAAATACAGTTTTATATCTTTATGTTTTAAGCCTGAAATGTGGCAAAAGGTCGCAAAGTTCAAGGGGGCCGAATACTTTCGCAAGGCACTGTATTTGCACACACTGTATGTAGACTTTTCTATTGTATTATTGACTGTGCGTTTGTTTGTCCCATGTGTAACTCTGTGTTGTTTGTGTCGCACTGCTTTGCGCTATCTTGGCCAGGTCGCAATTGTAAATGAGAACTTGTTCTCAATAAAATTTTCTAAATGTAACAAGTGGAATCGTTTGGTTATTTGTGTATTTATTTAAAAGAGTTAAGGATGGGTGTTTAAATAAGGATTGAAGCTATGGACTCTCTCCTCTTTACCCCTCTCTCTCCTCTTTACCCCTCTCTCTACCCCCTCTCTACCTCTCTACCTCTCTACCCCTCTCTCCGCCTCTCTACCTCTCCACCTCTCTCTCTTACATGCTGACCTGACCGGACATGTCGCGTGTGCAAGCGTTGCAAAATAAATGTAGAAATCCATGTTATTCAATTATTGCACCCACAACACGTGCGCGCGCCAACAAGCGTCTGCGTTGCCAAGGGCTAAAATAGAAGTCATTCCTATTTCTGATGCAGATCATCCTGAAAGTCTTGCCTCTCCCATCTCCTCATTGGTTTAAAGAAGCAGGTACCCACGTGCCATCTCCTCATTGGTTATACCCACATGGGTGATTGAAAAACTAAATGTTTTGCTGGTCGTCGTGGTAATACTATGAAAGTGTAGATGCCAATCACCATACAACTTCAAAGATGAAAAAGCCTGGAAGGAGGAGAGATGGCACAAGGTCCTCTAATCCGACAATTAATCCACACATAAAACGGCCAACTGAATTATTTCTAGTATTTCAGGTAAAATAAAAACTCCCAGGACAAATTAGCTAGCAACAGCAAGTTAGCTAAATAGGACAAGTTAGCTAGCAAGTGCAAGCTAACTAGCTAAATTGTCATACATGTTTAATGCTTTTTGACCTGTCCTCAAATTAATGTCATTGGTTCAGAGTTTGTTTTGATATTTGAACCTTCGTGTCGTGATCGCGTTTGGTGTAGGGGGACAAAATAAATGTATGCACGATAGCGCACGATGGCGCATGCATGCAGCCGGTTTGGGTTCCGTGTTACCCCTCTCTCTAACCCCCTCTATCTACCTATCATCCCTTCTCTCTACCCTTCTCTGGCCTCTCTCTCTCCACCCCTCTCTCTCTTTTGTTCTCTCTCATATCTACTCCTCCCTACCCTCTCTCTCCTCTCTACCTCTCTCTCCTCTCTACTCCTTTCTCTCCTCTCTACCCCTCTCTCTCCTCTCTACTCCTTTCTCTCCTCTCTACCCCTTTCTCTCGCCTCTCTACCCCTCTCTCGCCACCTGGGTCAGATATATGCTGCTTGCCCTGCTGCAGTCTAGACCTTATTGTGGTTCCTTCACACCGGAATCAATTCAAGGGACTTCATTGGCATGGAAAAAATATGTTAACATTGCCAAAGCAAGTGAAATAAACAATCAAAATGAGCAGTAAATGTTACACTCACAGAAGTTCCAAAAATAATAAAGACATTACAAATGTCATATTATGTTTAGAAACAGTGTTGTAACAATGCGCAAATGTGTAAAGTGCAAAAGGGAAAATAAATAAACATAATTATGGGTTGTAATTACAATGGTGTTTGTTATTCACTGGTTGCCCTTTTCTTGTGGCAACAGGTCACAAATATTGCTGCTGTGATGGGACGCTGTGGTATTTCACCCAGTAGATATGTGAGTTTGTCAAAATCATTGTGGATCCGTGTAATCTGAGGGAAATATGTGTCTCTGATATGGTCATTTATTGGGCAGGAGGTTAGGAAGTGCAGCTCTGTTTCCACCTCATTTGTGGTCAGTGTGCACATAGCCTGTCTACTCTTGAGAGCCATGTCTGCCTACGACAGCTTTTCTCAATAGCAAGGCTATGCTCACTGAGTCTGTACATAGTCAAAGCTGTCGTTAAATTTGGGTCAGTCACAGTGGTAAGGTATTCTGCCACTGTGTACTCTCTGTTTAGGGCCAAATAGCATTCTCGTTTTCTCTCTCTCTGTCTCTCTCTCTCTCTCTGTCAAACTCTCTCTCCCCATCACTCTCTCTTATAATGATGCCACTAGTGATTAAACCATTAGCCAGTATGTAATTAATGTCTCTCTCTCCGATCAGAGCTTTAATCAGTCTGATTACAGCTCTGCTCATTTTCGGGTAAGGGTAAGCGTGCATATCTCCCTGCTGTTGGCGTAATGGTACACACATTGTCTACCAACCAACCAGCTCCACACATCCCAAATGTCATTGATGGTAATGGACCCAAAAGTGATAGAAATAGATGGACAAATAACACATGCAGAGGGGGAAATGGTATAGAAGAAAGAGAGAAAGATCAGCGAGAGAGGGAGACCAGAGAGCGATAGAGAATCAGAGGGAGAAAGAGACCAGAGAGATAGGGAGATCAGCGAGAGAGGGAGACCAGAGAGCGATAGAGAATCAGAGGGAGAGGGAGACCAGAGAGAGAGGGAGACCAGAGAGAGAGGGAGACCAGAGAGCGATAGAGAATCAGAGGGAGAGGGAGACCAGAGAGAGAGGGAGACCAGAGAGCGATAGATAGCCAGAGGGAGAGAGACCAGAAAAAGAGACATGAGAGCAATTTGTTTCCCCTCTGTGAATTACAGGCCCAAGCCAGCTAACAGACCTGTAATGGTAACCAGCCCAGTTCCAGCCCCAGTTCCAGCCTTAGTTCCAGTTCCAGCCCCAGCCCCAGTTCCAGACACATTAGCTGAAACAGAGCCAAAACCAAACGTCTTCTCAGTGGTTTGGTGAGACAGGGTTCTGAGCTGAGAAATACTGGGTGTTCCTTTAATCATGTGCTCCTTGAAAGGTTTATAGAAATGTTCAGTGGAAAGTTCAACGCTGTGTCAACCCTCCTAAGCATAGCTGCTTTGTTATATTAGTACAATATTATGATGTCCCGGCGTCATTCCTGATTATTCTCCATCATCAGACCTGCGACCAGACTCTACTCTTCCCATGACATTATTGATGATGTAAGATCATCTACTCTACTCTTCCCATGACATTATTGATGATGTAATTCTGCATCATCAGACCTGACCAGACTCTACTCTTCTCATGACATTATTGATGAGACTCTACTCTTCTCTTCCCATGACATTATTGATGATGTAATTCTGCATCATCAGACCTGTGACCAGACTCTACTCTTGTCATGACATTATTGATGATGTCATTCTGCATCATCAGACCTGTGACCAGACTCTACTCTTCTCATGACATTATTGATGATGTAATTCTGCATCATCAGATCTGTGACCAGACTCTACTCTTCTCATGACATTATTGATGATGTCATTCCACATGTTTTTTGTCTTTATGTTTCAAAGGATTCAGATCTGGCACTGCATGTTTTTTGTCTTTATGTTTCAAAGGATTCCTGGCACTGCCCGCATTTCTTCAGGGGGGTGTTGTGGCGTGGCCAGCGATTAAAGGTGGGCCAAGCCTCTCGCAATGCACACACACACACACACAAACACACACACAACGCATAAAGTTAGGCCAAGCCCCTCAGAACGCGGCCCATATGCTCAACCTTCTCCTACCCAGCAGCCACATGCCTACCCCAGCCAACATTCACAATCTGTCTCCATTACCCTCCCTCCCATCTCCATATTTTATAGAGATCCCATCTAAACTACACAAGTCTCATTGCCACTCTGCTATTATAACTCAGCCTAAAAAAAAACATGTATAATGAAGCCAAGTCTGTCCAGCAGCTTTGAAGCAGCTCTCATCTCCTTGCCCTTTGGCTTGTCAGTCAGTGAAGACTCCATGTGGAGCTTCATATTTGAAGTCAAATTTACAGGGCGGGGGTAGAGAGTTTTATCAAAGGGTGCTATGTTGTGGTTGGGGTCTTTGTATGGCCTATAGGGAGGCTGTGTGAATGCCCTCGCTCTTCAAAACTCAAACAGATCCTGCCATGTTGTTGAAGCTGTCCCTTCATGGATCATCCAGTGGTGGGGGGGGGGGGGGGGCTTGTCTATGTCCAAAATGGCACCCTATTCCATATGCATGCCCAGGTTAAAAGTAGAGTACTATATAGGGAATAGTGTGTCATTTGAGATGCACCCCTTGGTCATGGCAGGGCAGGGAGGGCAGGGAGGGCCATGCAGCGCCAGTGAGGGCCATGCAGGGCAGGGATTGCAGCAGCTGCTCTCTATCCATGTGACTCTTGGCACTGGGGTGTATGTATGTTTTGTGCATATATGTTTTGTGTGTGTGTGTCTCTAGCCCACAGCATGATATTGATGCTTGTTTATTCAGTTAGACTGCCCCACTAATGTCTGGGCACATAGAAACGAGAGGAGCCAGCCTCCTGCTGTCCGCAACACCCTGCACCAAAAATACTGACACATACACATTACATTTTAATCCATAAAACACACAGACGCACACAAAATCCTCCCTTCCTTGCCATCCCATAGTAGTTAGTTGATAAATGTATAGATTTTATTGCTGAGTGATAGGAGAAATCCCTAAGAGACCCAGGACAAGTGAAACAGCTCGGTGATTAAGCTCAAATGCAAACAGACAAAGGAGAATATCATTCATCTGACATGCTTAGTTAGGCTTTAAAAAGTCAGAGATCTCTGTTCCGTTTAGTCTGTTAGTGGTTGTTAGCCTATCTGCACGTATCAAACACACCAATGACCTTTCTGTGGAGAGGACTGTGGCCAGTAGTCTCTATAGACAGCACATACCAGGACAGAAGAGAGAGAGGGACAAATGAGTTACTGCAGGACAAACATGGTGAAATATAGGGATAGCAAGCTCTAGAGAGGGAGACACACACTCTGCAAGCACACTCGACACCTCTCTGCACCACTCTGTGTGCACACTCTGCACCACTCGGCACAACTCTGCACCTCTCTGCACGCACACTCTGCACCACTCTGTACAACTCTGCATGCACACTGCACCACTCTGCACCCACACTCGGCACCCCTCTCCATGTACACTCTGCACGCACACTCGGCACCACACTGCACGCACACTCGGCACTGCTCTGCACGCACACTCGGCACCACTCTGCATGCACACTGTGCACCACTCTGCATGCACACTCTGCACAACTCTGCACGCACACTCAGCACCACTATAAACACACACTCGGCACCAGTCTGCACGCACACTTGGCATCACCCTGCACGCACACTCTGCACATAAACTCTGCACCACTCTGCACGCACACTCTGCACCAGTCTGCACCACACACTTGGCATCACTCTGCACGCACACTCTGCACCACTCTGCACGTACACTCTGCACCATCCTACACGCACACTCTACACTACTCTGCACCACTCTGCATGCACACTCTGCACTACTCTGCACCACTCAGCATGCACACTCTGAACCACTCTGTACAACTCTGCACACACACTCAGCACCACTCTGCACGCAAACTCGGCATCACGTTGCATCACTCTACACGCACACTCTACACTACTCTGCACCAATCAGCACGCACACTCTGCACCACTCTGTACAACTCTGCATGCACACTGCATCACTCAGCACGCACACTGCACACACACTCGGCATCAATCTGTGTGCTCACTCGGCAACACTCTGAACACACCCTCGGCACCACTCTGCACACACACACGGCACCAGTCTGTGCGCACACTCTGCACCACTCTGCATGCACACTCTGCACCACTCTGCGCACACACTGCACCAGTCTGCACACACACTTGGCATCACTCTGCATGCAAACTCTGCACGTACACTTGGCACCACTCTGCACCACACACTGCAATAGTCTGCACACACATTTGGCATCACATGGAATCAATCTAATTGCACACTCTGCACCGCTCTGCACGCACACTCGGCACCACTCTGCATGCACACTGTGCACCACTCTGCATGCACACTCTGCACAACTCTGCACACACACTCAGCACCACTATAAACACACACTCGGCACCAGTCTGCACGCACACTTGGCATCACCCTGCACGCACACTCTGCACATAAACTCTGCACCACTCTGCACGCACACTCTGCACCAGTCTGCACCACACACTTGGCATCACTCTGCACGCACACTCTGCACCACTCTGCACGCACACTCTGCACCATCCTACACGCACACTCTACACTACTCTGCACCACTCTGCATGCACATTCTGCACTACTCTGCACCACTCAGCATGCACACTCTGCACCACTCTGTACAACTCTACACACACACTCAGCACCACTCTGCACGCAAACTCGGCATCACGTTGCATCACTCTACACGCACACTCTACACTACTCTGCACCAATCAGCATGCACACTCTGCACCACTCTGTACAACTCTGCATGCACACTGCATCACTCAGCACGCACACTGCACACACACTCGGCATCAATCTGTGTGCTCACTCGGCAACACTCTGAACACACCCTCGGCACCACTCTGCACACACACACGGCACCAGTCTGTGCGCACACTCTGCACCACTCTGCATGCACACTCTGCACCACTCTGCGCACACACTGCACCAGTCTGCACACACACTTGGCATCACTCTGCACGCAAACTCTGCACGTACACTTGGCACCACTCTGCACCACACACTGCAATAGTCTGCACACACATTTGGCATCACATGGAATCAATCTAATTGCACACTCTGCACCGCTCTGCACGCACACTCTGCACCATTATACACACACACAGCACCACTCTGCACGCACACTCGGCACCAGCATGCAAGTACACTTGTCATCACTCTGCACGCACACTCTGCACCAGTCTGCACGCACACTTGGTATCAATCTGCACGCACACTCTGCACGTACACTCTGCACCACTCTGCACCCACACTCTGCACAAGTCTGCACACACACTTGGCATCACTCTGCACGCAAACTCCTCACACTCTGCACGTAGACTTGGCATCACTCTGTGTGCACACTCTGCACCACTCTGCACACACTCGGCAACACTCTGCACACACACTTGGAACTACTCTGCACACACACACGGCACCACTCTGTGCGCACATTCTGCACCAATCTACATGCACACTCTGCACCACTCTGCACGCATACTCGGCACCAGCCTGCACGGACACTTGGCGTCACTCTGCACGCACACTCTGCACCAGTCTGCACGCACACTTGGCATCAATCTGCACACACACTCTGCACACTCTGCACGTACACTGTACCACTCTGCACGCACACACTGCACCAGTCTGCACACACACTCGGCATCCCTCTGCACGCACACTTGGCATCAATTTGCACGCACACTCTGCACGTACACTCTGCACCACTCTGCACCCACAGTCTGCACCAGTCTGCACCCACAGTCTGCACCAGTCTGCACGCACACTTGGCATCAATTTGCATCTCTCTGCACACACACTCTGCACCACTCTGCACGCACACTCTGCACCAGACTTGGCACCACTCTGGCATCAATCTGCATGCACACTCTGCACCACTCAGCATGCACACTCTGCACCAGTCTGCACACACACTTGGCATCACTCTGCACACTGCACGTACAATTGGCACCACTCTGCACGCACACACTGCACCAGTCCACACACACACACACTCAGCACCACTCTGCACCACTCTGCACTCACACTCTGCACTACTCTGCACCACTCTGTACAACTCTGTACAACTCTGCATACACACTGCACCACTCTGCAAGCACACTCGGCACCACTCTGTACCACTCTGCACGCACACTCGGCACCACTCTGCATGCACACTGCGCATCACTCTGCACACACACTCGGCACCACTATGCACGCACACTCGGCACCACTCTGCATGCACACCAGTCTGTATGCACACACTGCACCAATCTGCACGCACCCTCAACCAGTCTGCACTCAAACTCTACACACACACTCTGCATAACTCTGCATGCACACTCTGCATCACTTTGTATGCACACTCTGCTCTGACACTATGATCCCTTCATTAATCACAGTACTCCATTCTGTTTTTTATGTTTTATCTGTCGGCCCCAGCCGCAAAATCAGACTCTGTGTGTAGTTAATCCGACCCTCTCTGCCTAGTCATCACCATTTTACCTGCTGTTGTTGTGTTAGCTGACTAGCTGTTGTTGTCTCACCTGTTGTTTTAGCAAGCTCTCACAATCAACACCTGCGATTACTTTATGCCTTGCTGTATGTCTCTCTCAAGTATCAATATGCCTTGTATACTGTTGTTCACATCTCTAATACCTCCTTTGTCCCACCTCCCACACATGCAGTGACCTCACCCATTATAACCAGCATGTCCAGAGACACAACCTCTCTTGTCATCACCCAGTGCCTGGGCTTACCTCCGCTGTACCCGCACCCCACCATACCCCTGTCTGCACATTATGCCCTGAATATATTCTACTACGTCCATAAATCTGCTCCTTTTATTCCTTGTCCACAATAGTCTAGGTGACCAATCTTGTTAGCATTTAGCCGCACCCTCATCCTACTCCTCCTCTATCCCTCGGGTGATATGGAGGTAAACCCAGGCCCTGCATGTCCCACCCTCATTTGTTGACTTCTGTGATCGAAAAAGCCTTGGTTTCATGCATGTCAACATCAGAAGCATCCTCCCTAAATGTGTTTTACTCAATGCTTTAGCACACTACTTGGCCAACCCTGATGTCCTTGCCGTGTCTGAATCCTGGCTTAGGAAGGCCACCAAAAATTCTGAGATTTCCATACCCAACTATAACACTTTCCGTCAAGATAGAACTACAAAAGGGGGAGAAGTTGTAATCTACTGCAGAGATAGCCTGCAAAGTTCTGTCATACTTTCCAGGTCTATGCCCAAACAGTTCGAACTTCTAATTTTAAAAATTAATCTCTCCAGAAATAAGTCTCTCACTGTTGTCGCCTGCTACCGACCCCCCTCAGCTCCCATCTAGCTTCAGAGTTTGTTCTGTTAGGTGACCTAAACTGGGATATGCTTAACACCCCGACAATCGTACAATCTAACCTAGATGCCCTCAATCTCACACAAATGATCAAGGAACCCACCAGGTACAACCCTAAATCTGTAAACATGGGCACCCTAATTGACATTATCCTGACCAACTTGCCCTCCAAATACACCTCTGCTGTCTTCAATCAGGATCTCAGTGATCACTGCCTCATTGCCTGTATCCGCTACGAGTCCGCGGTCAAATGACCACCCCTCATCACTGTCAAACGCTCCCTAAATCACTTCTGCAATCGACCTGGCCCGGGTATCGTGGAAGGATACTGACCTCATCTCGTCAGTTGAGGATGCCTGGTCATTCTTTAAAAGCAACTTCCTCACCATCTTAGACAAGCATGCTCCATTCAAAAAATGCAGAACTAAGAACAGATATAGCCCTTGGTTCACTCCAGACCTGACTGCCCTCGACCAGCACAAAAACATCCTGTGGCGGACTGCAATAGCATCGAATAGTCCCCGTGAAATGCAACTGTTCAGGGAAGTCAGGAACCAATACACACAGTCAGTCAGGAAAGCAAAGGACAGCTTTTTCAAGCAGAAATGTGCATCATGTAGCTCTAACTCCAAAACGTTCTGGGACACTGTAAAGTCCATGGAGAACAAGAGCACCTCCGCCCAGCTGCTCACTGCACTGATGCTAGGTAACACGGTCACCACCGATAAATCCGTGATAATCGAAAACTTCAACAAGCATTTCTCAACAGCTGGCCATGCCTTCCTCCTGGCTACTCCAACCTCGGCCAACAGCTCCGCCCCCCCCCTGCAGCTATTCGCCCACGCCTCCCCAGCTTCTCCTTTACCCAAATCCAGATAGCAGATGTTCTGAAAGAGCTGCAAAACCTGGACCCATACAAATCAGCTGGGCTTGACAATCTGGACCCTCTATTTCTGAAACTGTCCACCGTCATTGTTGCATTCCCTATTACCAGCCTGTTCAACCTCTCCTTCGTATAATCTGAAATCCCCAAGGATTGGAAAGCTGTTGCGGTCATCCCCCTCTTGAAAGGGGGAGACACCCTGGACCCAAACTGTTACAGACCTATATCCATCCTGCCCTGCCTATCTAAGGTCTTTGAAAGCAAAGTCAACAAACAGATCACTGACCATCTCGAATCCCACCGTACCTTCTCCGCTGTGCAATCCGGTTTCCGAGCCGGTCACGGGTTCACCTCAGCCACGCTCAAGATACTAAACGATATCATAACCGCCATCGATAAAAGACAGTACTGTGCAGCCATCTTCATCGACCTGGCCAAGGCTTTCGACTCTGTCAATCACCATATTCTTATCGGCAGACTCAGTAGTCTTGGTTTTTCTAATGACTGCCTTGCCTGGTTCACCAACTACTTTGCAGACAGAGTTCAGTGTGTCAAATCGGAGGGCATGTTGTCCGGTCCTCTGGCAGAATCTATGGGGGTACCACAGGGTTCAATTCTCGGGCCGACTCTTTTCTCTGTATATATCAATGATGTTGCTCTTGCTGCGGGCGATTCCCTCATCCACCTCTACGCAGACAACACCATTCTGTAAACTTCTGGCCCTTCCTTGGACACTGTGCTATCTAACCTCCAAACGAGCTTCAATGCCATACATCACTCCTTCCGTGGCCTCCAACTGCTCTTAAACACTAGTAAAACCAAATGCATGCTTTTCAACCATTTGCTGCCTGGACCCGCACGCCCGACTTGCATCACCATCCTGGATGGTTCCAACCTAGAATATGAGGACATATATAATTACCTAGGTGTCTGGCTAGACAGCAAACTCTCCTTCCAGACTCATATCAAACATCTCCAATCCAAAATCAAATCTAGAGTCGGCTTTCTATTTCGCAACAAAGCCTCCTTCACTCACGCCTCAAAACTTACCCTCGTAAAAATGACTATCCTACCAATCCTCGACTTCGGCGATGTCATCTACAAAATAGCTTCCAAAACTCTACTCAGCAAACTGGATGCAGTTTATCACAGTGCTATCCGTTTTGTCACTAAAGCGCCTTATACCATCCACCACTGCGACCTGTATGCTCTAGTCGGCTGGCCCTCGCTCCATGTTCGTCGCCAGACCCACTTGGTCCAGGTCATCTAATATATAATCATATATAATAATATCTACAAGTCTATGCTATGTAAAGCTCCGCCTTATCTCAGTTCACTGGTCACGATGGCAACACCCACCCGTAGCACGCGCGCTCCAGCAGGTGTATCTCACTGATCATCCCTAAAGCCTAAACCTCATTTGATCGCCTTTCCTTCCAGTTCTCTGCTGCCTGCAACTGGAACGAATTGCAAAAATCTCTGAAGTTGGAGACTTTTATCTCCCTCAACAACTTTAAACATCTGCTATCTGAGCAGCTAACCGATCGCTGCAGCTGTACATAGTCCATCGGTAGATAGCCCACCCAATTGACTATGTACAGCTGCAGCGATCCCCATACTGTTTTTATTTATTTACTTTTCTGCTCTTTTGCACACCAGTATCTCTACCTGCACATGTTCATCTGATCATTTATCACTCCCAGTGTTAATCTGCTAAATTGTAATTATTCACTCCTATGGCCTATTTATTGCCTACCTCCTCATGCCTTTTGCACACAATGTATATAGATTCTTTTTTTTTACCATGTTATTGACTTGTTTATTGTTTACTCCATGTGTAACTCTGTGTTGTTGTCTGTTCACACTGCTTTGCTTTATCTTGGCCAGGTCGCAGTTGCAAATGAGAACTTGTTCTCAACTAGCCTACCTGATTAAATAAAGGTGAAATAAAAAATAAAAAATAATAATAATAATTACTGAAATGTGTAGCTGGCTTAACATACGCTGTTCCGTATCTTAACTTACCTCATACCCAAGGTGAGCTGTGCCAAGAGACCACTGTTTTTGGACAAGCTATGTTTAAAAACTGTGGTGTTTACATTCATTCAGAATATTTCCAGGGAAATAAAACATCCTGAAATATACTGTAAATATCGTTATTTAAAATAATACTTTATTTCGCATGATGGAGTGATGTTGAATGTAAAAAATGTCTCAACTCTCTTCTACTGTACTGTCTTTTGAAAAGTGGGCCAGAATGAATTAACAATGGAGCTAATGATTTGTGGCTCAAGCTGTCATTGGAGCATAAAAGTTTGACATTTTTATATTGAATAATGTGTTATTTGAAGTTGAACAGCATGACTGCATGGGTGTCTGGATCATAGGTGGATTCACTGTACAGACTCCTGTCGTATTACAATGTCTCTTTCCTTTCCTTTGAAAACAAATGTATGTTGTGTATATATCGAGACGTTGAAGCTTTCAGAAGCTATTATGCTTTTGTAAATTAAGATTAGCATTAAATCAACTGTAGAGCCATGCAATCTCACTCCTGCCAGGACAAATAATATATTTTTCCCCTGCATGCATCCAAAAGGGCACCTTAATGGTCCCTAGTCAGAAAGAGTGCACTATATGGTGAATAGGGTGCCATTAAGGAAGCAGCCTATGTTCCTTCTACTGATGATTATGTCTATTTGAGCGGTCTGCATTCATATTTGGGCACAGTGTTTGAAATGTGTTGGAATTTCCCAATGAAAGCCAGACCTGTTAGAACAGATAAGATGATGTTCAGAGCAGACAGGAACTACAAAACCCACCTTATTTTTTGTACTGATAAGAGTTAAATGTTTTCTTTATTTTTACTAGGCAAGTCAGTTAAGAACAAATTCTTATTTACAATGACGGCCTAGGAACAGTGGGTTAACTGCCTGTTCAGGGGTAGAATGACAGATTTGTACCTTGTCAGCTCGGGGATTCGAACTTGCAACCTTTCGGTTACTAGTCCAACGCTCTAACCAATAGGCTACCCTGCCACCCCAAATACAGTAGGTCTGGTAAACAGTCACGTGTGTGTCTACATGTTTTACTATACTTGTGAGTACCAGTAGTCTTCACAGGAATAGTAAACCAACTAATATTCAGAGTGTTGATTTTTTTTCGGTCCTCACTTGTAAAAAGCCTATTTTAGGCTTAGGGGTTAGGTTTAGGCGTAGAAATAGGGTTATGGTTAGAGTTAGGGGTAGGTTTAGGGGTTAATGCTAGGTATAAGACCTCAAATTGAAGCTTATAGAGACCCCAACTGATGTACAGGAACAATCCTAAAATGATCAACTTTGGTTAAGATACGAGCGTCATGAAACCTCTAACACAATATATTAATTTGGCTAGATGAAAATCAGTTTTATGGACCTAACTTGTGTATCATGTTTTCCATGTGATTTCTTTCTTCACAGACTCCATGAAATGATGACCTCTTCCTAAATATTTGGTCACATGATACATTTTGTGTATGGTTTCCTTGCGACAAGGGTTGCTCAACTTACCCCTTTGGCTCATCTTACCAGTGGTGGAAAAAGTACTCAATCGTCATCCTTGAGTAAAAGTAAAGATACCTTAATAGAAAATCACTCAAATAAAAGTTAAAGTCACCCAGTCAAATACTACTTGAGTAAAAGTATACAAGTATTTTGTTTAAAGTATTTTTACTTAAGTACCTTACACCACGGCAACTTACCCCACTCTCCCCTACAGTACGTCTGATCTCAATGCCAACATACAGACATTGAAGGCTCTTCAGCTGCAGTCATTTGGGCCATTTGTCCTCCAGGCAAAAGCATTTCCATCATCATCTTACAGGAAGAAGTGTGTGTGTGTGTGTGTGTGTGTGTGTGTGTGTGTGTGTGTGTGTGTGTGTGTGTGTGTGTGTGTGTGTGTGTGTGTGTGTGTGTGTGTGTGTGTGTGTGTGTGTGTGTGTGTGTGTGTGTGTGTGTGTGCATGCGTGCCTGCGAGCATGTAGTTCTAATAAACTAATAAACACGAGGGGAGACAGAGAGACAGTTTCAAGCGTAGGGCACAGCTATTGCAAAGGACCACATGAGGAGGCAGGTAGCTGGCAGAAGGTCATACACAGGGTGTCCAAAGGGGCAACAGTACAGGCAGGGAGAAGGCTATTAATGTAGTCTGGGAGATCAGGCAATAGGTAGATTACAGGAAATCCGAGGCAGGGAATAGGCAAAAGGCGTCGTTAGTGAGGCAGGCAAAAACTATCATACACGGAAGGAGTAAATCATGGGAAAAAAACAGAGCTCTGAAAGACATGTGAAAAAAAAAAATAATAATACCTCACAGCGATGGGGTGTGATCATGACATACAGGTGTGTGAACAGGTGATTAGAATTCAGGTGATTGGGATCTGGAGAGTGAGCTGTGTTCAGGGGATCTACGTGTTTGAGGGTGTGATTTGGAAGCAGACGTTACTGCAGTGTCCCATCCATTTGGGACTGACTGCGAGGAACAACTCCAAGCTCTCTGAGTCAGGAGCTTTAGCGAGATGAGAGTGGGCCAGGGAAGAGGGCCAGAGAACTTCATAGTCAGTTAGACAGAACGTATCACACGACATCAATCCAGAGGAAAACCAGTCTCAAGACCTTAATGTCTCTCACCTCATTTATCCACACCATCATTTTTCACTCCGACTTGGGCTCCATGACAACACACAAAACAGGACCCATACACCCTCTCATACACGATGACACGCAGTCACCGTGGAGATATAAAATCATTCAAACACACATTAACATAAGGATACACACATATACAGTAGATAACCCCCATTTGTGTTTGTATGGAAAATATATCTGTTAAGCCTCTTGAAAATGAAAACACACATGAAACTCGCAACTATGACCGATCCGCTCTCTCTTGAAAGCGAGAAGGCCATACATGTGGGCCAGAGGAAGAAAAAGGAGTTCACATTCCACATCAAGAATTCACCAGAGAAACCATAACCATCCTTAATGTTCTCCAACCATTAAAAGCTGAAGAGGAAATAAATTGCAGAAGCTTTTCAAAAGGAATGTTAAAATGGAAGCCAGAGTTGAAAAGAATACTCCATTGTTCCATTTTAAACACTACATTTATTCCATCAGAATGGAGAAATAACATATTTATCATGATGTAGATTCTGGAATAAAATGTTATTTGAGAACCTGTTAAGACTCCCGTAGTGCATTCCTCACCTTTCAGCCCTCTGTCTCCTGTCACCTAACCTGACCCCACTCAACCCTGTACCTTGTACCCATATGTGGCATGCTAGTGTTTATAGAATATCTCCAAGCAATGGAACGGTGAATAAATCACTTCAAAATTACTAATGAAGAGAAGTGTGATAATGTCTCCAATAAAGTGGCCAAACGGATGACCTCAGGTTGGGGTCAGGGTAAAGCTAGAGTTAGGGTAAAGCTAGAGTTAGGGTAAAGCTAGAGTTAGGGTAAAGCTAGAGTTAGGGTAAAGCTAGAGTTAGGATCAGGTTAAATCTAGAGTTATGGTTAGGGTTCGAGTAAAGCTAGAGTTAGGGTATAGCTAGAGTTAGGGTTAGGGTAAAGATAGAGTTAGGGTTAGGGTAAAGATAGAGTTAGGGTGAGAGTAAAGATAGATTTAGGGTAGAGATAGAGTTAGGTTTAGATAGAAATAGGCTAAAGATAGAGCTAGGGTAAAGATTGACTTAGGGTAATGATAGAGTTAGGGTTAGGGTAAAGATAGACCTAGGGTAATGATAGAGTTAGGGTTAGGGTAAAGATAGACTTAGGGTAATGATAGAGTTAGGGTTAGGGTATAGATAGACCTAGGGTAATGATAGAGTTAGGTTTAGGGTAAAGATAGACTTAGGGTAATGATAGAGTTAGGGTTAATGACAGAGTTAGGGTAATGATAGAGTTAGGGTTAGGGTAAAGATAGACTTAGGGTAATGATAGAGTTAGAGTTAATGACAGAGTTAAGGTAATGATAGAGTTAGGGTAAATATAGAGTTAGGGTAATGATAGAGTTAGGGTAATGATAGAGTTAGGTGTAATGAATGAGTTAGGGTAATGATAGAGTTATGATTAGGGTAAAGATAGAGTTAGGGTAAAGATATAGTTAGGGTAATGATAGAGTTAGGGTAATGATAGAGTTAGGGTAATGATAGAGTTAGGGTTAGGGTAAAGATATACTTAGGGTTAATGACATAGTTAGGGTAATGATAGAGTTAGGGTAAAGATAGAGTTAGTGTAATGATAGAGTTAGGGTTAGGGTAAGATACAGTTAGGGTTAATGATAGAGTTAGAGTAAAGATAGAGTTAGGGTTAATGACAGAGTTAGGGTAATGATAGAGTTAGGGTAATGATAGAGTTAGGGTAAATATAGACTTTGGGTTATTGATAGAGTTAGGGTAATGATAGAGTTAGTGTAAAGATATAGTAAGGGTAATGATAGAGTTAGGGTAATGATAGAGTTATGGTTAGGGTAATGATAGAGTTAGGGTTAGTGTAAAGATAGACTTAGGGTAATGATAGAGTTAGAGTTAGGGTAAAGATAGACTTAGGGTAATGATAGGGTTACGGTAATGGTAGTGTTACGGTAATAGTAGAGTTATGGTTAGGGTAAAGATAGAGTTAGGGTAAAGATAGAGTTAGGGTAAAGATAGAGTTAGGGGAACTGATTGAGTTAGGGTAATGATAGTTAGGGTTAGGGTAAAGATAGAGTTAAGGTTAATGATAGAGTTAGGGTAAATATAGAGTTAGGGGTAATAACAGAGTTAGGGTAAAGGTAGAGTTAGAGTTAATGACAGAGTTAGGGTAATGATATAGTTGTGTTAATGATAGAGTTAGGGTAAAGATATAGTTAGGGTTATTAACATCTTCAAACTAAGGGCAACCATTGCATTCGAATCAAGAACATGCATATTTTTGATACCATTTTAAAGGAAACACTTTGAAGTTTGTGGAAATGTGAAATTAATATATGAGAATATAACACTTTAGATCTGGTAAAAGATAATACAAAGAATTATTATTATTTTTTTTTTGTACCATCATCTTTGCAATGCAAAAGAAAGGCCATAATAATCTATAATGTATTATTCCCGCCCAGGTGCAATTTAGATTTTTGTCCACTAGATGGCAGCAGTCTGTGTGCAAAGATTTAGACTGATCCAATGAAACATTGTATTTCTGTTCAAAATGTTAACACCAATTCAAGGCGTATGGTCACATATGTGAATTTCACCCACATGCATCCCATCAAGGCTACACCATAGAAACAGTCTCTAAGTACAATGGAAAGGGAGAGAAGGTAAACGTTAACTATGACCAAACCGGTACTGCACTCTAAAAATTAGGGGTTCAACAAGAGTTCGGCTTCAGTCTAAGATGTATGAGTCATGAGAATACTTGCCACAGCCAAAAGAGAGCTGTCTGTCTGTTGAAGCCCAAGGAAGACATGAAGATGTTGGGGAGGGAATCTGTGAAGCATCAGTGGTGAACTACGAGTATTGGAGTTGACTCACAATCCATCACTATTAAGACATTTGATCCTTTTCCTTTTGAAGGTTGAGTGTGTGTGTGCGTGCATGCGTGCATGCGTGCGTGTGTGTGTGCGTGTGTGTGCGTGTGTGTGCGTGTGTGTGCGTGTGTGCGTGTGTGTGTGTGTGTGTGCGTGTGTGTGCGTGTGTGCGTGTGTGTGTGTGTGTGTGTGTGTGTGTGTGTGTGTGTGTGTGTGTGTGTGTGTGTGTGTGTGTGTGTGTGTGTGTGTGTGTGTGTGTGTGTGTGTGTGTGTGTGTGTGTGTGTGTGTGTGTGTGTGTGCGTGCATGCGTGCGTGTGTGCGTTTGTGTGTGTGTGTTAAAGTGTGGGTGTGAATTAACGTTATGGATGTGAATTCAGTAGGCTCTCTGTGTGTGATTTATCTAATATGCATACTGTATCTCTATTCTAAACTGCCAGACTCATGTACCCTGAGATATAATGTGATGGGTAGTAAAGGGTGAGGGCTACTGATGTGTTGCCTGTGAACCATAATGTCCTCTATCCCCCAAAGGCCACTGAAGAGGAGCCTAATGATCTCAGGGACCAGATGAAACCCACACCTTAACCTCCAGTGTTTCAGACAGAACAAACACTCTATGGTACACACACAGACACACTGTATGATACAGACACTGTATGGTATAAACAGACCCCAAGCATTTTCCAAGAACTGTCACTGAACCCGTTCCAATATGATGCTGTGCAAAAACACTTGAGTGTTGTGCTGCCTATGGGGGGTGGCGATACTATGGTTTTTCACTTGGCTCATGGAATGCATTGAGCCCCAGTAATCGGAATATGTTAATACATTATGTAATGCTCAGGTTGGATACTCCCTGATGGACCATTGGTACATTGGCAGAGGGCTCTGTAGTCTATGATATGCTGATGTCTGGTATGGTAAGAATGTGCAGTGAAGAGGGGTAAGTGATTTGAGATGGACAGTTTGGGGGGTTTGTGGTGGTGGAAGAGCGCATACTAACAACCCCAGACAGTGTCTGCTCATCTGTTCAACATTATGTCACTGCATCCATCATCTTCCTGCACTCGCACGAACACACGCAAGCACAGACACGCACACGCTTGACCACATACTTTTGTTACAATCAGGCTTTCATAGCGTTTGTCTGATGACAAAGCCAGACAGAGAAAAAGAAAGTAGCTGTTCAGTTTCTCTAAAAGACAGATGAGAGTGAGGAGGGTCTCTGAACAAGAAGGGTGATATCCAATCCATGTCTTTATCTGCTATAATCTACTACTTATATAACGTTACAGAGAAAGTAGGTAAGGATATCCGAATGTCCATTCTCTGGCCATAAAGTACCTGCTGAGGCTCTTCCTATTTCACAGAGTAAATGGTGAAGGTGTGGGCTGAAGCTTCCATTTGGGCCCGGCTTCACAAGTTTTATGTCCCCGTATAAAAATAGCACACAAAAAAGTGCCAGTTTGGCGCAAAATCTTTATCTCTGCTGAACAGTGTCAAAGCGTACCGCGGTGTGCATAGGGAGGCTATAGAAGGTCACTGGGGTGGTTATGACTACTTCGGGTTTCCATAAAAAGCAGAAGTGAATAACGTTACTCACTGAGTAGGCTAAGTGAATAATGTGATAAGCCTCCGCCTGTAATGTCTTCTTTTGATTTATAGGGAAGGGGTCAAGTTTTTCCGTTGAAGCTCCGTCACTCAACTCTGCCTCACACCCCACCAGTACAGAGTTTCGTTAGCTTCTTAACTAGCTGTAAAAAGCGTTAGTGTTATTAGCCTTAGCCAATTTAGCTAGCTGAAACCAGTTCATCTGCCACGATGGAGATCAGAAATTGGCTTCCCCAAAGTACCCAATAAACGGAGAAGGAGAGCGATGAGCAGCAGCATCAAACTACCGAGACCGCCCAGCAGCAATGATGCTGCCAATCTCAAGCTAGCTCCACCTGCAGAGCCTACAAACCCCCTTCCCTTCTTCATGTGCTGCCAAGATAATGACTCCACAGCCACCTTCACCTTTGAACTTGGAATAGAGGACCCAGCCCATGTTAGCCTAGAATCCTACCATAACCACGGGTTTTCTGTCCAAAAACATTCATTTAAAAGTAACTGGTTGATTGGAAGATAGTGGCTGGATTACTCGGTTACTGCAGAATTCAATATAATTCCAATGCAATATCCCAAATGCCGCCCATGGGTATAGCTACATGTCAGTATGTGTAACAAATACACTGAGAGTCGGGAAGCAAGTGCAGGAAGTGACTCTGAAACAAAGTCAATAACACATGAAGAAAGAACCAAGGGGAGTGACAGATATATTGGCAAGATAATCAAGGAGGTGATGGAGTCCAGGTAAGTGTTGTGAGGCGCTGGTACGCTTGACGATGATGACAGGTGTGCGGGATAATCAGCAGCCTGATGACAGAGGCCGCAGAGGGAGTATACGTGACAAATCAAACCAAAAGTTTGTCACATGCGCCGAATGCAACAGGTGTACAGTGAAATGCTTACTGACAGGCACTAATTTGGTGAACAATTGATAAGTAAAGAATAATAAGCAACAGTACTAAGACAGTGAAAAATAACAGTAGCGAGGCTATATACAGTAGTGAGGCTATAGCAGTAGCAAGGCTATATACAGGCACCAGTTAGTGGAGCTATTGAGGTAGTATGTACATGTAGGTATGGTTAGTGACTATGCATACAGTATATGGTAAACAGAGAGCAGCAGCGTAAAAGAGGGCTTGGGACACACAATGCAAATAGTCCGGGCAGCCATTTTATTGCAAGTTCAGGAGTCATATGGCTTGGGGGTAAAAGCTGTTGAGAAGCCTTTTGGTCCTAGACTTGGCACTCCAGTACCGCTTGCCATGTGGTAGCAGAGGGGTCTTTATCAATTTTTAGGACCTTCCTCTGGTCCTGGATGGCAGGCAGCTTATCCCCAGTGATATACTGGGCCATACGCACTACCCTCTGTAGTGCCTTGCAGTTGGAGGCTGAGCAGTTGCCATACCAGTCAGTGATGCTCTTGATGTTGCAGCTGTAGAACCTTTTGACGATCTGAGGACCCATGCCAAATATTTGTAGTTTCCTGAGGGGGAATACACTCTGTCGTGCCCTCTTCATGACTGTCTTGGTGTGTTTGAACCATTCTAGTTTGTTGGTGATGTGGACACCAAGGAAATTGAAGCTCTCAAACTGCTCCACTACAGCCCTGTATTGGCGCGGTCTCTTTTTCCTGTAGTCCACAATCATCTCCTTAGCCTTGGGGACATTGTGGGATAGGTTGTTATTCTGGATCCACCCGGCCAGGTCTCTCCCCAAAAGGTGTCTCGTCGTTGTCGGTGATCAGGCCTACCACTGTTCTGTCGTCTGCAAACTTTATGATGGTGTTGGAGTCGTGGCTGGCCACACAGACATGGGTGGACAGGGAGTACAGGAGGGACTAAGCACGCACCCATGAGGGGATCCAGTGTTGAGGATCAGAGTGGCAGATGTGTTGCTCCCTATCCTCACCACCTGGGGGAGGCCCGTCAGGAAGTCCAGAATCCAGTTGCAGAGGGAGGTGTTTAGTCCCAGGATCCTTAGCATAGTGATGAGCTTTGAGGGTACTATGGTGTTGAACGTTGAGCTGTAGTCAATGACTAGCATTCTCACGTAAGTGTTCCATTTGTCCAGGTGGGAAAGGGCATTGTGGAGTGCAATAGAGATTGCGTCATCTGTGGATATGTTTGGGCGGTATGCAAGTTGGAGTTGTTCTAAGGTTTCTGGGATAATGGTGTTGATGTGAGTCATTACTAGACTTTCAAAGCACTTCATGGTTACGGACGTGAGTGCTACAGGTCTGTACTAATTTAGGCAGGTTGCCTTAGTGTTCTTGGATACAGGGACTATGGTGGTCTGCTTGAAACATGTTGGTATTGCAGACTCAGTCAGGGACATGTTGAAAAGGTCAGTGAAGCCACCTGCCAGTTGGTCAGCACATTCGCGGAGCACTCGTCCTGGTAATCCATCTGGCCCTGTGGCCTTGTGAATGTTGACCTGTTTAAAGGTCTTACTCACGTCGGCTACGGAGAGCGTGATCACACTGTCATCCGGAACAGCTGATGCTCTCATGCATGCCCCAGTGTTACTTGCCTTACAGCGAGCATAGAAGTGATTTAGCTTGTCTCGTAGGCTCGTGTCACTGTGCAGCTCGCGGCTGTAGCCTTTGTTGCCTGTAATAGTTTGCAAGCCCTGCCACATAAGACGAGTGTCGGAGCCGGTGTAGTACGATTCTGTCTTAGCCCTGTATTGGCGCTTTGCAAACAGAACAATACAGCAAACAGATGGTTCGTCGCAGGGCATAGCAGGATTTCTTATAGTCTTCTGGGTTAGAGTCCCGCACCTTGAAAGCGGCAGCTCTGCCCTTTAGCTCAGTGCGAAAGTTGACTGGAATCAATGGCTTCTGGTTGAGGTGTGTATGTACAGTCACTGTGAGGTACGAAAGTCCTCAATGCACTTATTGATAAAGCCAGTGACTTATGTGGTGTGCTCCTCAATTGAATCGGAAGAATCCTGGAACATGTTCCAGTCTGTGATAGCAAAACAGTCCTGGCAGTATGTTTCATCATAGAAATGAATCCATTCTATTATGTTTTTCTTGACAGCCTATTGGTTTTCGTGGTTGTAATGGAACTGTACATATTGGAAACATGTTTATGGTGGGCTGGCATTGCTTAATTGATTATATGGGTCAAATTGTGCCATTTCACATAGTGCTCTTGAACTCATGAACGGCATGGTTTTCCATGTTTGAAGCGGGCCCATTGGCCTATTTATTTGGCAAGACAGCTGTGCATGGCTGAATCTCACTGTAGTAGGCTGTAGGCTGCATCTCACATTAGTAGGCTGTAGGCTGCATCTCACTGTAGTAGGCTGTAGGCTGCATCTCACTGTAGTAGGCTGTAGGCTGCATCTCACTGTAGTAGGCTGTAGACTGCATCTCACTGTAGTAGGCTGTAGACTGCATCTCACTGTAGTAGGCTGTAGACTGCATCTCACTGTAGTAGGTTGTAGGCTGCATTTTACTGTAGAGGCTGTAGGCTGCATCTCACTGTAGTAGGCTGTAGGCTGCATCTCACTGTAGAGGCTATAGGCTGCATCTCACATTAGTAGGCTGTAGGCTGCATCTCACATTAGTAGGCTGTAGGCTGCATTTTACTGTAGAGGCTGTAGGCTGCATCTCACTGTAGTAGGCTGTAGGCTGCATCTCACTGTAGTAGGCTGTAGGCTGTATCTCACTGTAGTAGGCTGTAGACTGCATCTCACTGTAGTAGGCTGTAGACTGCATCTCACTGTAGTAGGCTGTAGACTGCATCTCACTGTAGTAGGTTGTAGGCTGCATTTTACTGTAGAGGCTTTAGGCTGCATCTCACTGTAGAGGCTGTAGGCTGCATCTCACTGTAGAGGCTATAGGCTGCATCTCACATTAGTAGGCTGTAGGCTGCATCTCACATTAGTAGGCTGTAGGCTGCATCTCACTGTAGAAGCTGTAGGCTGCATCTCACTGTGGTAGGCTGTAGGCTGCATCTCACATTAGTAGGCTGTAGGCTGCATCTCACTGTAGACGCTGTAGGCTGTATCTCACTGTAGAGGCTGTAGGCTGCATCTCACTGTAGAGGCTATAGGCTGCATCTCACTGTAGATGCTGTAGGCTGCATCTCACTGTAGAAGCTGTAGGCTGCATCTCACTGTAGTAGGCTGTAGGCTGCATCTGACTGTAGAGGCTGTAGGCTGCATCTCACTGTAGAGCCTTTAGGCTGCATCTCACATTAGTAGGCTGTAGGCTGCATCTCACTGTAGACGCTGTAGGCTGCATCTCAAATTAGTAGGCTTTAGACTGCATCTCACTGTAGTAGGCTGTAGGCTTCATCTCACTGTAGAGGCTGTAGGCTGCATCTCACTGTAGTAGGCTGTAGGCTGCATCTCACTGTAGTAGGCTGTAGGCTGCATCTCACTGTAGAGGCTATAGGCTGCATCTCACATTAGTAGGCTGTAGGCTGCATCTCACATTAGTAGGCTGTAGGCTGCATTTTACTGTAGAGGCTGTAGGCTGCATCTCACTGTAGTAGGCTGTAGGCTGCATCTCACTGTAGTAGGCTGTAGGCTGTATCTCACTGTAGTAGGCTGTAGACTGCATCTCACTGTAGTAGGCTGTAGACTGCATCTCACTGTAGTAGGCTGTAGACTGCATCTCACTGTAGTAGGTTGTAGGCTGCATTTTACTGTAGAGGCTTTAGGCTGCATCTCACTGTAGAGGCTGTAGGCTGCATCTCACTGTAGAGGCTATAGGCTGCATCTCACATTAGTAGGCTGTAGGCTGCATCTCACATTAGTAGGCTGTAGGCTGCATCTCACTGTAGAAGCTGTAGGCTGCATCTCACTGTGGTAGGCTGTAGGCTGCATCTCACATTAGTAGGCTGTAGGCTGCATCTCACTGTAGACGCTGTAGGCTGCATCTCACTGTAGAGGCTGTAGGCTGCATCTCACTGTAGAGGCTATAGGCTGCATCTCACTGTAGATGCTGTAGGCTGCATCTCACTGTAGAAGCTGTAGGCTGCATCTCACTGTAGTAGGCTGTAGGCTGCATCTGACTGTAGAGGCTGTAGGCTGCATCTCACTGTAGAGCCTTTAGGCTGCATCTCACATTAGTAGGCTGTAGGCTGCATCTCACTGTAGACGCTGTAGGCTGCATCTCAAATTAGTAGGCTTTAGACTGCATCTCACTGTAGTAGGCTGTAGGCTTCATCTCACTGTAGAGGCTGTAGGCTGCATCTCACTGTAGTAGGCTGTAGGCTGCATCTCACTGTAGTAGGCTGTAGACTGCATCTCACTGTAGTAGGCTGTAGACTGCATCTCACTGTAGTAGGCTGTAGACTGCATCTCACTGTAGTAGGTTGTAGGCTGCATTTTACTGTAGAGGCTGTAGGCTGCATCTCACTGTAGTAGGCTGTAGGCTGCATCTCACTGTAGAGGCTATAGGCTGCATCTCACATTAGTAGGCTGTAGGCTGCATCTCACATTAGTAGGCTGTAGGCTGCATCTCACTGTAGAGGCTGTAGGCTGCATCTCACTGTAGTAGGCTGTAGGCTGCATCTCACTGTAGTAGGCTGTAGGCTGCATCTCACTGTAGTAGGCTGTAGACTGCATCTCACTGTAGTAGGCTGTAGACTGCATCTCACTGTAGTAGGCTGTAGACTGCATCTCACTGTAGTAGGTTGTAGGCTGCATCTCACTGTAGAGGCTTTAGGCTGCATCTCACTGTAGAGGCTGTAGGCTGCATCTCACTGTAGAGGCTATAGGCTGCATCTCACATTAGTAGGCTGTAGGCTGCATCTCACATTAGTAGGCTGTAGGCTGCATCTCACTGTAGAAGCTGTAGGCTGCATCTCACTGTGGTAGGCTGTAGGCTGCATCTCACATTAGTAGGCTGTAGGCTGCATCTCACTGTAGACGCTGTAGGCTGTATCTCACTGTAGAGGCTGTAGGCTGCATCTCACTGTAGAGGCTATAGGCTGCATCTCACTGTAGATGCTGTAGGCTGCATCTCACTGTAGAAGCTGTAGGCTGCATCTCACTGTAGTAGGCTGTAGGCTGCATCTCACTGTAGAGGCTGTAGGCTGCATCTCACTGTAGAGCCTTTAGGCTGCATCTCACATTAGTAGGCTGTAGGCTGCATCTCACTGTAGACGCTGTAGGCTGCATCTCAAATTAGTAGGCTTTAGACTGCATCTCACTGTAGTAGGCTGTAGGCTTCATCTCACTGTAGAGGCTGTAGGCTGCATTTCACTGTAGAGGCTATAGGCTGCATCTCACTGTAGAGGCTGTAGGCTGCATCTCACTGTAGAGGCTGTAGGCTGTATCTCACTGTAGTAGGCTGTAGGCTGCATCTCACTGTAGTAGGCTGTAGACTGCATCTCACTGTAGTAGGCTGTAGACTGCATCTCACTGTAGTAGGCTGTAGACTGCATCTCACTGTAGTAGGTTGTAGGCTGCATTTTACTGTAGAGGCTGTAGGCTGCATCTCACTGTAGTAGGCTGTAGGCTGCATCTCACTGTAGAGGCTATAGGCTGCATCTCACATTAGTAGGCTGTAGGCTGCATCTCACATTAGTAGGCTGTAGGCTGCATCTCACTGTAGAAGCTGTAGGCTGCATCTCACTGTGGTAGGCTGTAGGCTGCATCTCACATTAGTAGGCTGTAGGCTGCATCTCACTGTAGACGCTGTAGGCTGTATCTCACTGTAGAGGCTGTAGGCTGCATCTCACTGTAGAGGCTATAGGCTGCATCTCACTGTAGATGCTGTAGGCTGCATCTCACTGTAAAAGCTGTAGGCTGCATCTCACTGTAGTAGGCTGTAGGCTGCATCTCACTGTAGAGGCTGTAGGCTGCATCTCACTGTAGAGCCTTTAGGCTGCATCTCACATTAGTAGGCTGTAGGCTGCATCTCACTGTAGACGCTGTAGGCTGCATCTCACTGTAGAGGCTATAGGCTGCATCTCACTGTAGAGACTGTAGGCTGCATCTCACTGTAGAAGCTATAGGCTGCATCTCACTGTAGTAGGCTGTAGGCTGCATCTCACATTAGTAGGCTGTAGGCTGCATCTCACTGTAGAGGCTGTATCTCACTGTAGAGGATGTAGGCTGCATCTCACTGTAGAGGCTGTAGGTTACGTTTTGGTTATCATATTGGCCTATTTATTGAGCAAGACAGCTGTGCATGGCTGAATCTCACTGTAGTAGGCTGTAGGCTGCATCTCACATTAGTAGGCTGTAGGCTGCATCTCACTGTTGTAGGCTGTAGACTTCATCTCACATTAGTAGGCTGTAGACTGCATCTCACTGTGGAGGTTGTAGGCTGCATCTCACTGTAGAGGCTATAGGCTGCATCTCACTGTAGAGGCTGTAGGCTGCATCTCACTGTAGAAGCTATAGGCTGCATCTCACTGTGGAAGGCTGTAGGCTGCATCTCACATTATTAGGCTGTAGGCTGCATCTCACTGTAGAGGCTGTAGGCTGCATCTCACTGTAGAGGCTATAGGCTGCATCTCACTGTAGAGGCTTCAGGCTGCATCTCACTATAGAGGCTGTAGGCTGCATCTCACTGTAGAGGCTGTAGGCTGCATCTCACATTAGTAGGCTGTAGACTGCATCTCACTGTGGAGGTTGTAGGCTGCATCTCACTGTAGAGGCTATAGGCTGCATCTCACTGTAGAGGCTGTAGGCTGCATCTCACTGTAGAAGCTATAGGCTGCATCTCACTGTGGAAGGCTGTAGGCTGCATCTCACATTATTAGGCTGTAGGCTGCATCTCACTGTAGAGGCTGTAGGCTGCATCTCACTGTAGAGGCTATAGGCTGCATCTCACTGTAGAGGCTTCAGGCTGCATCTCACTATAGAGGCTGTAGGCTGCATCTCACTGTAGAGGCTGTAGGCTGCATCTCACATTAGTAGGCTGTAGGCTGCATCTCACATTAGTAGGCTGTAGGCTGCATGTCACTGTAGAGGCTGTAGGCTGCATCTCACTGTAGAGGCTGTAGGCTGCATCTCACTGTAGAGGCTGTAGGCTACATCTCACTGTAGAGACTGTAGGCTGCATCTCACTGTAGAGGCTATAGGCTGCATCTCACTGTAGAGGCTGTAGGCTGCATCTCACTGTAGAGGCTGTAGGCTGCATCTCACTGTAGAGGCTGTAGGCAGCATCTCACTGTAGAGGCTATAGGCTGCATCTCACTGTAGATGCTGGAGGCTGCATCTCACTGTAGAAGCTGTAGGCTGCATCTCACTGTAGTAGGCTGTAGGCTGCATCTCACTGTAGAGGCTGTAGGCTGCATCTCACTGTAGAGCCTGTAGGCTGCATCTCACATTAGTATATTATTATTATAGTAGGCTGTAGGCTGCATCTCACTGTAGACACTGTAGGCTGCATCTCACTGTAGAGGCTGTAGGCTGCATCTCACTGTAGAGGCTGTAGGCTGCATCTCACTGTAGAGGCTGTAGGCTGCATCTCACTGTAGAGGCTGTAGGCTGCATCTCACTGTAGAGGCTATAGGCTGCATCTCACTGTAGAGGATGTAGGCTGCATCTCACTGTGGAAGCTATAGGCTGCATCTCACTGTGGTAGGCTGTAGGCTGCATCTCACTTTAGTAGGCTGTAGGCTGCATCTCACTGTAGAGGCTTCAGGCTGCATCTCACTGTAGAGGCTTCAGGCTGCATCTCACTGTAGAGGCTGTAGGCTGCATCTCACTGTAGAGGCTGTAGGCTGCATCTCACTGTAGAGGCTGTAGGCTGCATCTCACTGTAGAGGCTATAGGCTGCATCTCACTGTAGAGGCTGTAGGCTGCATCTCACTGTAGAGGCTATAGGCTGCATCTCACTGTGGTAGGCTGTAGGCTGCATCTCACTTTAGTAGGCTGTAGGCTGCATCTCACTGTAGAGGCTTCAGGCTGCATCTCACTGTAGAGGCTTCAGGCTGCATCTCACTGTAGAGGCTGTAGGCTGCATCTCACTGTAGAGGATGTAGGCTGCATCTCACTGTAGAGGCTTAAGGCTGCATCTCACTGTAGAGGCTATAGGCTGCATCTCACTGTAGAGGCTGTAGGCTGTATCTCACTGTAGAGGCTGTAGGCTGCATCTCACTGTAGAGGATGTAGATTACGTTTTGGTTATCCTATTGGCCTATTTATTTGGCAAGACAGCTGTGCATGGTTGAATCTCACTGTAGAGGCTGTAGGCTGCATCTCACATTAGTAGGCTGTAGGCTGCATCTCACTGTTTTAGGCTGTATACTTCATCTCACATTAGTAGGCTGTAGGCTGCATCTCACATTAGTAGGCTATAGGCTGCATCTCACTGTAGACGCTTCAGGCTGCATCTCACTTTAGAGGCTGTAGGCTGCATCTCACTGTAGAGGCTGTAGGCTGCATCTCACATTAGTAGGCTGTAGGCTGCATCTCACATTAGTAGGCTGTAGGCTGCATCTCACTGTAGAAGCTGTAGGCTGCATCTCACTGTGGTAGGCTGTAGGCTGCATCTCACATTAGTAGGCTGTAGGCTGCATCTCACATTAGTAGGCTGTAGGCTGCATCTCACTGTAGAGCCTGTAGGCTGCATCTCACTGTAGAGGCTGTAGACTGCATCTCACTGTAGAGGCTGTAGGCTGCATCTCACTGTAGAGGCTGTAGGCTGCATCTCACATTAGTAGGCTGTAGGCTGCATCTCACTGTAGAAGCTGTAGGCTGCATCTCACTGTGGTAGGCTGTAGGCTGCATCTCACATTAGTAGGCTGTAGGCTGCATCTCACATTAGTAGGCTGTAGGCTGCATCTCACTGTAGAGGCTGTAGGCTGCATCTCACTGTAGAGGCTGTAGACTGCATCTCACTGTAGAGGCTGTAGGCTGCATCTCACTGTAGAGGCTGTAGGCTGCATCTCACTGTAGAGGCTATAGGCTGCATCTCACATTAGTAGGCTGTAGGCTGCATGTCACATTAGTAGGCTGTAGGCTGCATCTCACTGTAGAGGCTGTAGGCTGCATCTCACTGTAGAGGCTATAGGCTGCATCTCACATTAGTAGGCTGTAGGCTGCATGTCACATTAGTAGGCTGTAGGCTGCATCTCACTGTAGAGGCTGTAGGCTGCATCTCACTGTAGAGGCTGTAGACTGCATCTCACTGTAGAGGCTGTAGGCTGCATCTCACTGTAGAGGCTGTAGGCTGCATCTCACTGTAGAGGCTATAGGCTGCATCTCACTGTAGAGGCTTCAGGCTGCATCTCACTTTAGAGGCTGTAGGCTGCATCTCACTGTAGAGGATGTAGGCTGCATCTCACATTAGTAGGCTGTAGGCTGCATCTCACATTAGTAGGCTGTAGGCTGCATCTCACTGTGGTAGGCTGTAGGCTGCATCTCACTGTGGTAGGCTGTAGGCTGCATCTCACATTAGTAGGCTGTAGACTGCATCTCACTGTAGAGGCTATAGGCTGCATCTCACTGTAGAGGCTATAGGCTGCATCTCACTGTAGAGGCTGTAGGCTGCATCTCACTGTAGAGGCTGTAGGCAGCATCTCACTGTAGATGCTGTAGGCTGCATCTCACTGTAGAGGCTGTAGGCAGCATCTCACTGTAGAGGCTATAGGCTGCATCTCACTGTAGATGCTGGAGGCTGCATCTCACTGTAGAAGCTGTAGGCTGCATCTCACTGTAGTAGGCTGTAGGCTGCATCTCACTGTAGAGGCTATAGGCTGCATCTCACATTAGTAGGCTGTAGGCTGCATGTCACATTAGTAGGCTGTAGGCTGCATCTCACTGTAGAGGCTGTAGGCTGCATCTCACTGTAGAGGCTGTAGACTGCATCTCACTGTAGAGGCTGTAGGCTGCATCTCACTGTAGAGGCTGTAGGCTGCATCTCACTGTAGAGGCTATAGGCTGCATCTCACATTAGTAGGCTGTAGGCTGCATGTCACATTAGTAGGCTGTAGGCTGCATCTCACTGTAGAGGCTGTAGGCTGCATCTCACTGTAGAGGCTGTAGACTGCATCTCACTGTAGAGGCTGTAGGCTGCATCTCACTGTAGAGGTTGTAGGCTGCATCTCACTGTAGAGGCTATAGGCTGCATCTCACTGTAGAGGCTTCAGGCTGCATCTCACTTTAGAGGCTGTAGGCTGCATCTCACTGTAGAGGATGTAGGCTGCATCTCACATTAGTAGGCTGTAGGCTGCATCTCACTGTAGAAGCTGTAGGCTGCATCTCACTGTGGTAGGCTGTAGGCTGCATCTCACATTAGTAGGCTGTAGGCTGCATGTCACATTAGTAGGCTGTAGGCTGCATCTCACTGTAGAGGCTGTAGGCTGCATCTCACTGTAGAGGCTGTAGACTGCATCTCACTGTAGAGGCTGTAGGCTGCATCTCACTGTAGAGGCTGTAGGCTGCATCTCACTGTAGAGGCTATAGGCTGCATCTCACTGTAGAGGCTTCAGGCTGCATCTCACTTTAGAGGCTGTAGGCTGCATCTCACTGTAGAGGATGTAGGCTGCATCTCACATTAGTAGGCTGTAGGCTGCATCTCACTATAGAAGCTGTAGGCTGCATCTCACTGTGGTAGGCTGTAGGCTGCATCTCACATTAGTAGGCTGTAGGCTGCATCTCACTGTAGACGCTGTAGGCTGCATCTCACTGTAGAGGCTATAGGCTGCATCTCACTGTAGAGGCTGTAGGCTGCATCTCACTGTGGAGGCTGTAGGCTGCATCTCACTGTAGAGGCTGTAGGCTGCATCTCACTGTAGAGGCTATAGGCTGCATCTCACTGTAGAGGCTATAGGCTGCATCTCACTGTAGAGGCTATAGGCTGCATCTCACTGTAGAGGCTGTAGGTTACGTTTTGGTTATCTGGATCTCCATTCGCCTTTTGTTCATTGCGTTTGTAGACTGTTAAATGTAACTATCCTAAAAATAGATGGTGTAATGCCTTGATATTAATATTTTTTTCACTAAGCCTACTTGGTACAGCTGTTTTGTTCTGTTTGCAATATTTTGTTTGCATTCCCAGTGTTGTCTGTATTCTAAGCCATGCTGCTATTCAGTGTTTTTGTTTGCAGGCATGAATAACTAGGCTACTAGTTTTAGCATTTATCTTGCATTATTTTTGGAAAGACATCTGTGTGTAAGGCTGCATTCACATATTCAACTATTACAAACAGCCTAGCTATCTTGTAGCCTATATTCATAACCAAAATGTCCTTGCTTTAGAGTGTAGGGTGATGTCCATTGTGCTAATACAGCGCAGCAGAGATGTCGTGTCAACCTGTCACTTCAAAAGCTCTCAATCAATGGTCTTGGAGTCTCTGCATTTTAACTTTATGATTATTGTGGTGTAGCATGATATAAGCAGAATTCAATATAATTCCAGTGCAAGAATCCCCCAGAACTGTGCCCTCTCACTGATTTCTACTGCCCCCTTAGTCACTTTATCCTGCTGCTGGATCTGCTTCTATTTCACAGAGAAAAAAAGAGAAGGAATGGGCTGAAAATTATATTTCAAAGTGTAGAATGAGAATTGATTGGCTGAAGCTTCTGTTCCGCAGAGTAAAAGTAGATGTCGCCCCCTTTCTCCGTCACCCCCTTTCTCTCTCCCTTCTCCCTCTGCCTCTGTATATCTCCCTCTCCTTCTGTGTCTCTCATAATGTGATTAATAACTCAAAAGGGAGTGAGGCTCCTCTTACTAAGGCAGCTCCAAACCCAAACAAGAGGTAGATTTATAGATACCCCGGCAAGAAGAGCGAGATTTCACTAGAGGAGTAAAACGGAGGAGAGGATATTACTTCACTCGAAAGTGATGTAGAGATTAGGCAAAGAGGTCTGGTTTTGAAGTTTCACACTGTGATGCAGCTCTGATATGCCATGTGTCTCCATCTCTTCTGTATGAAGGAATATGAAGTCTTCACAGACAAAGCAGTGGGGGGATGCAATGCACAGTATTGAATGAGCCATAATTACATGGAACTACATTTCCATCTCAAATTACACAAGCAAATCGCAAACGTAGCTTTGAAAAACAAATAAAACAACACCTAACGGCCCAACGCCCGTCTGACCTAAATAACGTGTAAATATAGCCTATGTTAACTGATATGTACGGTGCTTTCAGAAAGTATTCACACCTCTTGACTTCTTCCACATGTTGATGTTACAAAGTGGGATTAAATGGATTTAATTGTCTTTTTTTTATCTACACAAAATACTCCTTAATGTCAAAGTGGAAGAATTATTATATATATTTTTTCTATTAATGGAAAATAAAACACTCATATTTTGATTAGATAAGTACTCAACCCCCATGTTAGAATCACCTTTGGCAGCGATTACAGCTGTGAGTCTTTCTGGGTAAGTCTCTAATAGCTTTGCATACCTAGATTGTGCAATATTTGCCCATAATCTTTTTTTAAGTATTCAAACTCTGTCAAGTTGGTTGTTGATCATTGCTAGACAACCATTTTCAAGTCTTGCCATAGATTCTCAAGACAATTTAAGTCAAAACGGTAAAAAGGCCACTCAGGAACATTCAATGTCATCTTGGTAAGTAACTCCTGTAACGGTTTTCTAGGTGTGGTGAAGGAGAGTCGGACCAAAACGCAGCGTGTAGATTGCGATCCATGTTTAATGAACAAAAAACGTAACACAAATCTAAAATACAACCACTACAAAACAAAGAACGTAACGAAAACCGAAACAGCCTATACTAGTGATGAAAACTAACACAGACAGGAACAAGGACACTAAGGACAATCACCCACGACAAACTCAAAGAATATGGCTGCCTAAATATGGTTCCCAATCAGAGACAATGATAAACACCTGCATCTGATTGAGAACCACTCCAGACAGCCATAGACTTTGCTAGATCACCCCACTAGCTACAATCCCAATACATACACACCAAAACCCCAAGACAAAACACACCACAATACAAAAACCCCATGCCACACCCTGGCCTGACCCAATACATGAAGATAAACACAAAATACTTCGACCAGGGCGTGACAACTCCAGTGTATATTTGGCCTTGCATTTCAAGGTATTGCCCGGCTGTAGATTTGTCGCGCAGTGTCTGTTGGAAAGCAGACTGAACCAGGTTTTCCTCTAGGATTTGCCTGTGCTTAGCTCTATTCCGTTTATTTTTATTCTAAAACACTCCCTAGTCCTTGCCGATGACAAGCATACCCATAACATGATGCAGCCACCAACATGCTTGCAAATATGAAGAGTGATACTCAGTTATATGACAAATTGGGGAGAAAAAGAAGGTAAAAAAATGAATAATTATAAAACAATAATAACAACTTCACCATGCTCAAAGGGATATTCCATTTCAGCTTTTTTTTACCCATCTACCAACAGGTGCCCTTCCTTGCTAGGCATTGGGAAACCTCCCTGGTCTTTGTGGTTGAATCTGTGTTTGAAATTTACTGCCGATTGAGGGACGCTTACAGATAATTGTATGTGTAGGGTACAGCGATGAGGTAGTCATTCAGAAATCATGTTCAACACTATTATTGCACACAGAGTGGGCAGGCAGCCAGTGCAGAGACCTCAAAACCAGTGTAATGTGTGCTCTCCATCTGGTCTTGGTCAGTACATTCTGTATTTTTAGCAGCTGACCAATGGCTTTCTCAGGTAGACCAGACAGGAGAGGATTACAGTAGTCAAACCTTATTTTAATAAAAGGATAGATAAGTGTCTCTATCAGCCTGAGAGAGAAACGGCTGCAACTTGGCAACTTTCTGAAGGTGCACTATTTATATGAGCATGACATTAATAGGTGACTGAATGTAGGCCTATATGTCATGTTTGTCATTTATTATCATGTCTTGTCCCTGTGCTCCCCATGCTATTCGTTTCCCTCTGCTGGTCTTATTTGGTTCTTTCCCTCCTATCCCTCTCTCTCCCCTCTCCTCTCTCACTCTCTCGCTCTCTCTTCTCTCTATCGGCCGTTCCTGCTCCCAGCTGTTCCTATTCCCCTAATCATCATTTAGTCTTCCCACACCTGTTCCCGATCCTTTCCCTGATTAGAGTCCCTATTTATTCCTTTGTGATCCGTTCCTGTGCCGTCGGTTCCTTGTATTGTATTCACCATGCTGTGATTGCGCTGCCCTGTCCTGTCGTGTTTTTGCCGTGATTGTGTATCACCCTGTCCTGTCGTGTTTTGTGCCTTCATCAGACGCTGCGTGTGAGCAGGTGTCTCAGTCGACTACGGCTGCGCCTACCCGAGGCGACCTGCAGTCTGTGGCCGCTTCTCCAGTTGTTTTCCCCTCTACAATCTAGAGGATTTCGGTTATTCCACTTTTGAACATTAATAAACTCTGTTTCTGTTAAGTCGCGTTTGGGTCCTCATTTCACCTGCATGACAGAAGGAACCGACCACGGAATGGACCCAGCGACTTCAGACGCTCGTTACACTGCCGTCGAGATCCAGGAGCCATGCTCGGCAGACACGAGCAGGAATTGTCTGCTGCTCGCCATGCCGTGGAGAACCTGGCCGCTCAGGTTTCCGACTCTCTGGACAGTTCCAGAGTCTACGTCTCGTGCCACCTGTTACTCCCTGGCCTGCCGAGCCTCCAGAACCCAGGGTTAATAACCCACCTTGCTACTCCGGGCAGCCCACTGAGTGCCGCTCCTTTCTCACGCAGTGTGAGATTGTGTTCTCTCTCCAACCCAACACATACTCTAGGAGAGAGCTCGGGTTGCTTACGTCATTTCACTCCTTACTGGCCGGGCTCGAGAATGGGGCACAGCTATCTGGGAGGCAAGGGCTGATTGCTCTATCAAATTCCAGAACTTTAAAGAGGAGATGATTCGGGTTTTTGACCGTTCAGTTTTTGGTGGGGAGGCTTCTAGGGCCCTGGCTTCCTTATGCCAAGGTGAACGGTCCATAACGGATTATTCCATTGAGTTTCGCACTCTTGCTGCCTCTAGTGAGTGGAACGAGCCGGCGCTCTCGCTCGTTTTCTGGAGGGACTCCACGCAGTGGTTAAGGATGAGATTCTCTCCCGGGAGGTTCCTTCAGATGTGGACTCTTTGATTGCTCTCGCCATCCGCATAGAACGACGGGTAGATCTTCGTCACCGGGCTCGTGGAAGAGAGCTCGCATCAACGGTGTTTCCCTGCTCCGCATCGCAACCATCTCCCTCCTCTGGCTTTGAGACTGAGCCCATGCAGCTGGGAGGGATTCGCATCTCGAATAAGGAGAGGGAACGGAGGATCACCAACCGCCTGTGCCTCTATTGCGGAGTTGCTGGACATTTTGTTAATTCATGTCCAGTAAGAGGCCAGAGCCCATCAGTAAGCGGAGGGCTACTGGTGAGCGCTACTACTCAGTCCTCTTCATCTAGATCTTGTACTACTATGTCGGTCCATCTACGCTGGACCGGTTCTAAGGTGCTACATGCAGTGCCTTGATTGACTCTGGGGCTGAGGGTTGTTTCATGGACGAAGCATGGGTTCGGAAACATAACATTCCTTTCAGACCGTTAGACAAGCCTACGCCCATGTTTGCCTTAGATGGTAGTCATCTTCCCAGTATCAAATTTGAGACACTACCTTTAACTCTCACAGTATCTGGTAACCACAGTGAGACTATTTTTTTTTGATTTTCCGTTCACCGTTTACACCTGTTGTTTTGGGTCATCCCTGGCTAGTATGTCATAATCCTTCTATTAATTGGTCTAGTAATTCTATCCTATCCTGGAACGTTTCTTGTCATGTGAAGTGTTTAATGTCTGCCATCCCTCCCGTTTCTTCTCTCCCTACTTCTCAGGAGGAACCTGGCGATTTGACAGGAGTGCCGGAGGAATATCATGATCTGCGCACGGTCTTCAGTCGGTCCCGAGCCAACTCCCTTCCTCCTCACCGGTCGTATGATTGTAGTATTGATCTCCTTCCAGGGATTGTGGTGTACGCCTCCTCGAGGTAGACTATACTCTCTGTCGGCTCCCGAACGTAAGGCTCTCGAGGATTATTTGTCTGTGTCTCTTGACGCCGGTACCATAGTGCCTTCTTCTTCTCCGGCCGGGGCGGGGTTCTTTTTGTTAAGAAGAAGGACGGTACTCTGCGCCCCTGCGTGGATATTTCGAGGGCTGAATGACATAACGGTTAAGAATCGTTATCCGCTTCCCCTTATGTCATCAGCCTTCGAGATTCTGCAGGGAGCCAGGTGCTTTACTAAGTTGGACCTTCGTAACGCTTACCATCTCGTGCGCATCAGAGAGGGGGACGAGTGGAAAACGGCGTTTAACACTCCGTTAGGGCATTTTGAGTACCGGGTTCTGCCGTTCGGTCTCGCCAATGCGCCAGCTGTTTTTCAGGCATTAGTTAATGATGTTCTGAGAGACATGCTGAACATTTTTGTTTTTGTCTATCTTGACGATATCCTGATTTTTTCTCCGTCACTCGAGATTCATGTTCAGCACGTTCGACGTGTTCTACAGCGCCTTTTAGAGAATTGTCTCTACGTAAAGGCTGAGAAGTGCTCTTTTCATGTCTCCTCCGTTACTTTTCTCGGTTCCGTTATTTCCGCTGAAGGCATTCAGATGGATTCCGCTAAGGTCCAAGCTGTCAGTGATTGGCCCGTTCCAAGGTCACGTGTCGAGTTGCAGCGCTTTTTAGGTTTCGCTAATTTCTATCGGCGTTTCATTCGTAATTTCGGTCAAGTTGCTGCCCCTCTCACAGCTCTTACTTCTGTCAAGACGTGTTTTAAGTGGTCCGGTTCCGCCCAGGGAGCTTTTGATCTTCTAAAAGAACGTTTTACGTCCGCTCCTATCCTCGTTACTCCTGACGTCACTAGACAATTCATTGTCGAGGTTGACGCTTCAGAGGTAGGCGTGGGAGCCATTCTATCCCAGCGCTTCCAGTCTGACGATAAGGTTCATCCTTGCGCTTATTTTTCTCATCGCCTGTCGCCATCTGAGCGCAACTATGATGTGGGTAACCGTGAACTGCTCGCCATCCGCTTAGCCCTAGGCGAATGGCGACAGTGGTTGGAGGGGGCGACCGTTTTTTGTCGTTTGGACAGACCATAAGAACCTTGAGTACATCCGTTCTGCCAAACGACTTAATGCCCGTCAAGCTCGTTGGGCGTTGTTTTTCGCTCGTTTCGAGTTTGTGATTTCTTACCGTCCGGGTAGCAAGAACACCAAGCCTGATGCCTTATCCCGTCTGTTTAGTTCTTCTGTGGCTTCTACTGATCTCGAGGGGATTCTTCCACTATGGGCGTGTTGTCGGGTTGACAGTCTGGGGAATTGAAAGACAGGTTAACAAGCACTCACGCACACTCACCCGCGACGCTTGTCCTAGTAACCTCCTTTTGGTTCCTGTTTCCACTCGTCTGGCTGTTCTTCAGTGGGCTCACTCTGCCAAGTTAGCTGGTCATCCCGGTGTTCGAGGCACTCTTGCGTCTATTCGCCAGCGCTTTTGGTGGCCGACTCAGGAGCGTGACACGCGCCGTTTCGTGGCTGCGTGTTCAGACTGCGCGCAGAAGAAGTCTGGTAATTTTTTTCTGCTTCTGCTCCTGGTCTTGCTGGGTCTCAGTCTGTTCCCTGCCATCGCATCTCTCCTGTTCTTGTCCCTGCCCTTGCTGTGTCTCAGTCTGTCCCTAGTTCTCAGGTTTTTTTTTAGAGTAGTACCCTAGTTTCCCTTTTTATCGTTTTTTTTACGGTCCTGAGGAGAGGAGTTGGGTTCTTTCTCGGGACGTGCTGGACCGTTTGATCTATGATTTCCTCCGTTGCTGCCAGTGTTCCTCCTCGAGAGCGCCAGGAGGCGCTCGGTGAGTGGGGGGTACTGTCATGTTTGTCATTTATTATCATGTCTTGTCCCTGTGCTCCCCATGCTATTCGTTTCCCTCTGCTGGTCTTATTTGGTTCTTTCCCTCCTATCCCTCTCTCTCCCCCTTCCTTCTCTCACTCTCTCGCTCTCTCTTCTCTCTATCGTTCCGTTCCTGCTCCCAGCTGTTCCTATTCCCCTAATCATCATTTAGTCTTCCCACACCTGTTCCCGATCCTTTCCCCTGATTAGAGTCCCTATTTATTCCTTTGTGATCCGTTCCTGTGCCGTCGGTTCCTTGTATTGTATTCACCATGCTGTGATTGCGTTTCGCCCTGTCCTGTCGTGTTTTTGCCGTGATTGTGTATCACCCTGTCCTGTCGTACATTTTGTGCCTTCATCAGACGCTGCCAATGAGCAGGTGTCTCAGTCGACCGGCCTGCGAGAGCGACCTGCAGTCTGTGGCCTTATTTTCTCCAGTTGTTTTCCCTCTACAATCTAGAGGATTTCGGTTATTCCGTTTTGAACATTAATAAACTCTGTTTCTGTTAAGTCGCGTTTGGGTCCTCTTTCACCTGCATGACACTATAGTATTGGTCTCTCTGTCCTCAGTGTTTTGACACTACAGGACATTTTGTAATTCAATATTCATATTTCAAATGTATGTAGTTTTGTTTTGAGCTGTTCTTATTAACGTTCTGTATTATGTAATGTTTCATGTTTTGCGTGGAGCCCAGGAAGAGTAGCTTCTGAAAACCTGAAAAGGACAAGAATTGTTCCTGGTCAGATCACTTGCCCTGTTCATGCAGTATTAGTTGATATATTTTAAATGTAGCTGTCCTTAAATCTATGAGGACTGTTCTGAATAATACATTTCAAAAACTTTCACAAGAGCCCTCATCTCTTAGCATCCTAAATTTAACAACAGGTGTGATGCTATGATAAAAGTCACTGAGAGCTAAGTTACACAATGTGGAATGTGTAAATAGGTGAGAGAGCGAGAGCGAGAGCGAGAGCGAGAGAGAGAGAAAGTTTAAATGATAGCGGGAGGGAGGGGGGGGGTATTTTGCAGGAGCATGGAGAGAAAGTAAGGGGGGATACAAAATTCAAAAAATGTTTATACCCTGCCTCGCTTCCATCCCCCTGATGGTAAACTTTGCTAGGGGCAGTTTGGTTTAGGCTGTGGAGCTGGGTTAGAGACACCAGGGAACTAAAAACACTACAGGGCTTCAGAAGCAGCCTCTGGAACTGACACAATATTTGTAAATAAATGACAAATTTTCAGATGTGGGAAGAAATGCTGGATTTTGGGAAGAGTGGGAGGTGGGCTATGAGGTGAGTTAGCGCTGAGTGCTTTAGAATTGCCGAACAGAGACTGATAATGTGACTTGACCACTGGAAATGACTAACAACAAAACATAATGAAAGGATTTACATCTGAGAGGAGGTTGAGTACAGGAGGACTATCACTAGGAAAGAACCAGAGTGAGCGGGTGGGAACATTGGAAAGCTTTATGCCTAACATGCTGACCAGACCGGACACGTCGGGTGCGCTAGCATTGCAAAATAAATGTAGAAATCCATGTTATTCAATTATTGCACCCACACTGCTTACGCGCGCCAATGAGCGTCTGCGATGCCAAGGGCTAAAATTGAATTCATTCCTATTTCTGATGCAGATCGCGCTGAAAGTCCTGCCTCCCATCTCCTCATTCGTTTATAGAAGCAGGTACCCCCGTGCCATCTCCTCATTGGTTAAACCCACGTGGGTGATTGAAAGACAAAATGTTTTGCCGGTTGTCGTGTTAAAAGTGTAGATGCCAATCAGCATAGAAGTTCAAAGATGAAAAAGCCCGGAAGGAGGAGAGATGACTAGAAACGATTCAGTTGGCCGTTTTATGTGGATTAATTGTCTGAGTAGAAGACCTTGTGCATTTCAGGTCAAATAACAACTCAGTGTTTATATCCCAGGACAAATTAGCAAGCAACAGCAAGTTAGCTAAATAGGACAAATTAGCTAGAAAGTGCAAGCTAACTAGCTAAATTGCCATACATGTTTAATGCTTTTGACCTGTCCCCAAATTAATGTCATTGGTCCAGAGTTTGTTTTGATATTTTAACCTGCGTGTCTTGATCGCGTTTGGTGTAGGGGGACAAAATAAATGTATGCATGATAGCGCACGATGGCGCACGCGTGCTGCCGGTTTGTGTTCCTCGTAAGACAGAGCTGTGGACATCACTACTCCCACTTCACCACAGGGCTAGAACAGTCAACCAGATAATAATCATTCACGTGATTATTATTATTATTAACCTGTCTGGTACAAGTGGGACGCTAGCGTCACACCTCAACAACAGCCAGTGAAATTGCAGCGCGTCAAATTCAAAACAACAGAAATCCCATATTTAAAATTCCTCAAACATACAAGTATTTCACACCATTTTAAAGATAATGTTATTGTATATCCAGCCACAGTGTCCAATTTCAACAAGGCTTTACGGCAAAAGCACACCAAACGATTATGTTAGGTCAGCACCTAGTCACAGAAAACCATACAGCCATTTCCAACCAATGAGAGGGCTCATCAAAGTCAGAAATATAAATTAAAATGAATCACTAACCTTTGATGGTCTTCATCAGATGGCAATCACAGGACTTCATGTTACACAATAAATGTGTGTTTTGTTCGATAAAGTTAATCTTTATGTCCAAAAACTTCATTTGAAATTGGTGTGTTATGTTCAGAAATGCATTGTCTCAAACAAACATCCGGTGAAAGTGCAGAGAGCCACATCAAATAACAGAAATACGGTATGGTACGACCATACGATATGGTTAGAGCGTTGGACTAGTAGCCTGAAGGTTGCAAGTTCAAATCCCCGAGCTGACAAGGTACAAATCTGTCGTTCTGCCCCTGAACAGGCAGTTAACCCACTGCTCCTAGGCCGTCATTGAAAATAAGAATTTGTTCTTAACTGACTTGCCTAGTAAAATAAAGGTAAAATCAAAATAAAAAATTTAAAAAATCTAGTGGCACTCCCAGATCTCCATGTTAGTCAACAAATGTTTGTTTTGTTCGATAAAGTTAATCTTTATGTCCAAATACCTCCGTTTTGTTGGTGTGTTATGTTCAAAGGCACAATGCGTGCTCTCAAAACCAAGGCAAAACATTTTTAAAAAGTACAATAAAATATAGTAGAAACATGTCAAATTATGTTTAAAATGTTTAAAAGTTTTTGTCAAAATAATCAATAATATTTCGACCGAACAAAATCTTCGTCAATAGAAAAGGTAAACAAGAAATGCGCGCTCCAGATCACGTGCTTGATTCATGTCTGGAAATGTCCACTGTCCTCTCATTGAAAATGGTGTATCTCCCTCATTTTTCAGAGTAAAACCCTGAAGCAATATCTAAAGACTGGTCACATGTTGAAGAAGCCATAGAGATCGTGAACTGGGTCCTAAGTCTTTATATGGTGGATAGGCTTTCAATGGAAAAAGAGTCTTTCAAAATAATAGTACTTCCTGGTTGGATTTTCCTCGGGTTTTCACCTGCCATATCAGTTGTCTTATACTCACAGACATTATTGTAACAGTTATGGAAACTTTAGAGTGTTTTCGATCCAAATCTACAAATTATATGCATATCCTAGCTTATGGGCCTGAGTAGCAGGCAGTTTAATTTGGGCACGCTTTTCATCCCAAATTCCGAATGCTGCCCCCTACCCTAGTGAAGTTAATTATTCACGTGTCCTGTTATTTTCCTGCTGTAGCAAACTGGCTCAAATTAAGATTCTACATCTATAGAGGTACACTACAGCTGCTCTTTATCTCTCCTACCTCCCTCCCCCCTCCTCCCTCCCCCCTCCCCACCCCCTCCCTTCCCAACCTCCCTCCCCATCTTCTCCCCATCTCCTTCCACCCTCCCTCCCCTTCCCCTTCCCCCCCTCTCCACCCCCTCCGTCCCTCCCCCTTCCCTTCCTCTCCCTCTCAAGGAGTGTCTACGTCTTGTTCCAGGGAGGGGAGGAACGCATTCTCAAAGTGATGTTAACCCTGTGACAGCTACTAATATGATGATTTATCAGAGCTAAACATCTGTAAGGGTGTATGGGTATGTAGTATGGACCAATACACTGGTCCTGGGCCCACATCCAGACACAGCTCTATTTACAGGACAGTACATCCAAGGAAAGAGACAGTCCATGAAGGAAATCCATACCTTCTGGATTGTTGTACTGATCTCAACAATGGCACCCTGTTCTCTTTGAAGTGCACTACTTTTGACCAGACATATAGGGAATTTGGGGTCATACTGGAATCAGACATAATCTTGATGTATTCATAAGGTCTCTACTCCAACGGTCGTAAACTGCTCTCGAAAAATGAGCACCATCTCTCTAACAGTGTATCAAGTAGAATGCTAACAGTGTACCAATTATTCATCTTCGTTTGACCCAGCTTTGCCACTCTCTCAACTGGTGAAATAATCTCCCTCTGCCCTTCTCTGTGCCCATTGTACAACAACCAATGACGTTTCTCCTTCCTGTTCTCCTGGGACCAGGAGCCAGTGTTTCCTGTGTCCCTTATCTCCCTGAAAACACCCCAGCCCTTGGTGCCTCCGGCCTGCATGCCTCCTGCCTGCCTGGCCCCTACCTCCATTTCCCTCTGGGGCTGTGGGAAAGACCGAGCCTGCCTCTTTCACTGCCACTCCATGCTTATCTGCATTCCCTTCCTCCCAGCAGTGAGGTCAAGGCCAGCCAGGTGGTCCTCCCCATGGGGCATGTAGGCCCCTTGCCAGCTCCCCTCTTCTCTCATTTCCCCCCCTTTACTTTACCAAGCCAAGGTCAGCATGACCGATAGAAAACCTGATGGACTCGAGCTCTATGTGAGAGCATCATTGTAATGTTTCTGAAGACATGCTAAGACTCTGGACCTCCCTATGCACCTGCCAATATTAATCTATTGAACAATATTAGTAACCAGACTGGAAACAGTGCTAATATTTTTCCCATTGATAACCTGAATGACAATGAACCTAACCCTCGCCCTGAGGACATGACAAGAGAAAATACATATTTTAAGAGGGAAAGCACATTTTTACCACCCAAAATAAATCCCTTTCTTGAAACATATGTCCACTTTGTTGAGAAAGATGTACATAATCTCCTGCTTAAGAAATTAGAATGGTTATTCCACAATATGTCCAAAGCAGAGAAATAATCTCTTATGGAATGGAAAAATGACTCCAGTATCATTATAAAACCCGCTGACAAAGGAGGTGCAATCGTGATACTAAAAGCAACAGACTAAAAAAAGGAAATTATGAGGCAACAGTGAATTTGACAAAATAATCCCAAAAGTCACTGCTAATCAATTCAAGCCTCTGATCCATGATAGATTGTCAACATTTATGAATGAAGGGGAATTTACAAAGACAGAATATGAGTTTATGGAAGTTGACTGCCGACTCACACCATTCATATATGCTCCACCCAAAATTCACAAGAGAATAACAGCACCTGGATCAGGCAGGCCCATTATGAGTAGAAATGGATATCTGACAGAGAATATCTCTACCTTTGTAGACCATTTTGTGAAACCCTGGGCAATCTCCCTCCCCACCTATACTTGTGACACTATTGATTTTATAAATGTAAAAAAAATCTTTGGACCATACAGTTGTGGCCAAAAGTTTTGAGAATGACACAAATATTAATTTCCATAAAGTTAGCTGCTTCAGTGTCTTTAAATATATTTTTGTCAGATGTTACTATGGAATACTGAAGTATAATTACAAGCATTTCATCAGTGTCAAAGGCTTTTATTGACAATTACATGAAGTTGATGCAAAGAGTCAATATTTGCATTGTTGACCCTTATTTTTCAAGACCTCTGAATTCTGCCCTGGCATGCTGTCATTTAACTTCTGGGCCACATCCTGACTGATGGCAGCCCATTCTTGCATAATCAATGCTTGGAGTTTGTCAGAATTTGTGGGTTTTTGTTTGTCCACCCGCCTCTTGAGAATTGACCATAAATTCTCAATGGGATTAAGGTCTGGGGAGTTTCCAGGCCATGGACCCAAAATATTGATGTTTTGCTCCCCGAGCCACTTAGTTATCACTTTTGCCTTATGGCAAGGTTCTCCATCATGCTGGAAAAGGCATTGTTCGTCACCAAACTGTTCCTGGATGGTTGGGAGAAGTTGCTCTCGGAGGATGTGTTGGTACTATTCTTTATTCGTGATTGTGTTCTTAGGCAAAATTGTGAGTGAGGCCACACTCCTTTGGCTGAGAAGCAACCCCACACATGAATTGTCTCAGGATGCCTTACTGTTGGCATGACACATAACTGATGGTAGCGCTCACCTTGTCTTCTCTGGACAAGCTTTTTTCCGGATGCCCCAAAAAATTGGAAAGCGGATTCATCAGAGACTATGACTTTACCCCAGTCCTCAGTAGTCCAATCCCTGTACCTTTTGCGGAATAACAGTCTGTCCCTGGTGTTTTTCCTGGAGAGAAGAGGCTTCTTTGCTGCCTTTCTTGATCCCAGGCCATCTTCCAATAGTCTTCACCTCACTGTGCATGCAAATGCACTCACACCTGCCTGCTGCCATTCCTGAGCAAGCTCTGTACTGGTGGTGCCCCGATCCCGCAGCTGTATCACCTTTAGGAGACAGTCCTGGCGCTTGCTGGACTTTCTTGGGCGCCCTGAAGCCTTCTTCACAACAATTGAACCGCTCTACTTGAATTTCTTGATGATCCGATAAATGGTTGACTTAGGTGCAATCTTACTGACAGCAATATCCTTGCCTGTGAAGCCCTTTTGTGCAAAGCAAAGCAATGCTGAAGGCACATGTTTCCTTGCAGGTAACCATGATTGCAGTAGTAAGTTTTAAGTTCCTCGGCGTACACATCACAGACAAACTGAATTGGTCCACCCACACAGACAGCATCGTGAAGAAGGCGCAGCAGCGCCTCTTCAACCTTAGGAGGCTGAAGAAATTCGGCTTGTCACCAAAAGCACTCACAAACTTCTACAGATGCACAATCGAGAGTATCCTGTCGGGCTGTATCACCGCCTGGTACGGCAACTGCTCCGCCCACAACCGTAAGGCTCTCCAGAGGGTAGTGAGGTCTGCACAACGCATCAACCAGGGTCAAACTACCTGCCCTCCAGGACACCTACACCACCTGATGTCACAGGAAGGCCGTAAAGATCATCAAGGACAACAACCACCCGAACCACTGCCTGTTCACCCCGCTATCATCCAGAAGGCGAGGTCAGTACAGGTGCATCAAAGCTGGGACCGAGAGACTGAAAAACAACTTCTATCTCAAGGCCATCAGACTGTTAAACAGCCACCACTAACATTGAGTGGCTGCTGCCAATACACTGACTCAACTCCAGCCACTTTAATAATGGGAATTGATGGGAAATGATGTAAAATATATCACTAGCCACTTTAAACAATGCAACCTAATATAATGTTTACATACCCTACATTATTAATCTCATATGTATACGTATATACTGTACTCTATATCATCTACTGCATCCTTATGTAATACATGTATCACTAGCCACTTTAACTATGCCACGTTGTTTATATTCTCATCTCATATGTATATACTGCACTCAATACTATCTACTGTATCTTGCCTATGCCGCTCTGTACCATCACTCATTCATATGTCTTATGTACATATTCTTTATCCCCTTACACTTGTGTCTATAAAGTAGTAGTTTTGGAATTGTTTGCTAGATTACTTGTTGGTTATTACTGCATTGTCGGAACTAGGAGCACAAGCATTTCGCTACACTCGCACTAACATCTGCTAACCATGTGTATGTGACAAATAAAATTGGATTTGATTTGATTTGATTGGATTAGAATGAGCTATTTCAGTCAGCTAACCTACATCAATATGACCACAAGACCTCCTGCATTGCAGTGATGGGAAACATAGACGCTGTGTGTTCCAAATGGCTCCCTATTGCATATATAGTGCAATACTTTTGACGAGATATCTATGAGCCCTGATCAAAATAAGTGCACTGTAAGGAATAGTGTGCCATTTTGGATTCTGTGAGCCTTTTTTCTTTTCTTACTCTTTAATTTGATTACAAATAACTGCACAAAATCTACCTTTAATCAGAAGAACAACTCTAAATCTACATTTAATCAGAACTGCACTAAATCTTCATATCAGAAGAACTGCACAAAATCTACCTTTAATCAGAAGAACTGCTCTAAATCTACCTTTAATCAGAATAACTGCAATAACAGTACCATTAATCAGAAGAGGGAGAGAGAGAATGATAGATGGGGAGAGAGAGAGAGAGAGATTGGGGAGAGAGAGAGAGAGAAAAAGCTAGATGGGGAGAGAGAGAGAAAGAGAGAGATGGGGAGATAGATGGGGAGAGAAGGAGAGAGTTAGAGATGGAGAGTGAGAGTAAGAGAGATGGAGAGTTCGATTGGGGGAAAGAGATAGATGGAGAGAAAGAGAGAGAGGGGGGAGAGGGGAGAGGGAGAGAGACAGGTAAAGGGAGAGAGGAGCAGAGAGAGGGAGATGGGGAGACCGGGATGGTGAGAGATAGATGGAGAGAGAGAGAGACCAAACCAACAAACCAACAACTAACAACCTTGGACATTTTATGGAACACAAAGCATTCTCTATCTCATCCTGGAATATCCAAGGCCTGAGGTCATCTGTCCCTGGCCTAAAGAGCAGGATCCTGGACGACACCATTGGTTGCCCTCTAGGTTACAAAATGCTGGCAGTCCCATCCACCAAATTACCAGATGTGAAACAGGGAGTATACTCAGGGGGTATGCTAATTTGGTATAGAGCAGACCTTGCTCACTATTACATTTATCAAAACAGGAACATTTTACATTTGGCTAGAAATTCAAAAGGAAATGATCTTAACAGAGAAAAATGTCCCCCAGTGTGCTACCTATATCCCCCCACTAGAATCCCCATACTTTAATGAAGACAGGTTCTCATTCCTGGAGGGGGAAATCAATATTTTCCAGGCCCAGCAACATTAACTAGTCTGTGGCAACCTTAATGACAGAAAGGCTGACACTCTTAGCATACAGGGGGACAAACACCTGCCCGGAGGTGACAGCATTCCCTCCCCCATATGCCCCCTAGGCACAACTATGACTAAACCAGCTAAAACAGATCACAACTCCTGCAACTCTGTCGCACGCTGGGTAAGTACATAGTCAATAGTAGGCTTCGAGGGGACTCCTACGGTAGGTACACCAATAACTCATCTCTTGGCAGTAGTAATGTAGACTACTTTATCACTGTCCTCAACCCAGAGTCTCTCAGAGCGTTCACAGTCAGCCCACTGACACCCCTATCAGATCACAGCAAAATCACAGTCAACTTGAACAGAGCAATACTCAATCATGAGGCATCAAAGCCAAAGGAACTGAATAATATTAAAGAAATGCTATAGATGGAAGGAATGTAATGTGGAAACCTACAAAAGAACTATTAGGCAACATTCAATTAAATCCTTTTTAGACAACATGTTCCTCTGTAATAGTGAAGGTGTAAACTTGGCAGTCGAAAACCTAAACAGTTTAACTGACCTCTCAACTTCCCTATCAAATCTAAACATTTCAAACAGAAAACCGAAGAAATTAACAACGATGACATGGTTTGATGAAGATTGCAAAAACCAGATACATTGTATTAGAAGCCTATGCAGGCAAACAAACAGAGACCCAGAAAATCTGATTCTACACTTTCACTATGGTGAATCAATAAAACAATACAGAAATACACTATTGAAAAAGAAGGAACAGCAAGTCAGAAATCAGCTCTGTCATGTTTTGTCATTTATTATCATGTCTTGTCCCTGTGCTTCCCATTCTATTCGTTTCCCTCTGCTGGTCTTATTAGGTTCTTTCCCTCTTGGTAGCCCTCTCTCTCCCCCTCCCTCTCTCACTCTCTCGCTCTCTCTTCTCTCTATCGTTCCGTTCCTGCTCCCAGCTGTTCCTATTCCCCTAATCATCATTTAGTCTTCCCACACCTGTTCCCGATCCTTTTCCCTGATTAGAGTCCCTATTTCTCTCCTTGTTCCCGTACCTGCCCTGTCGGATCCTCATTTATAATTCACCGTGCTGTGTCTATGTTTTGCCCTGTCGTGTCGTGTTTCCCTCAGATGCTGCGTGGTGAGCAGGTGTCTGAGTCTGCTAGGTTCAAGTGCCTTCCCGAGACAACCTGCAGTTCTCTCTCCAACCCAACACATACTCTAGAGAGAGAGCTCGGGTTGCTTACGTCATTTCACTCCTTACTGGCCGGGCCCGAGAGTGGGGCACAGCTATCTGGGAGGCAAGGGCTGATTGTTCTAACAATTACCAGAACTTTAAAGAGGAGATGATTCGGGTTTTTGACCGTTCAGTTTTTGGTGGGGAGGCTTCTAGGGTCCTGGCTTCCCTATGCCAAGGTGATCGATCCATAACGGATTACTCTATAGAGTTTCGTACTCTTGCTGCCTCTAGTGACTGGAACGAGCCGGCGCTGCTCGCTCGTTTTCTGGAGGGACTTTAGCTTTTCCAATATTAGTAGCCATATTATAAGTTCAACATTTGCAAAACACCCAGTTTTCATAACTCTCCTTATTCTTGTATTTTTTGTCCAAAAGGAAAAGGCTTTTTGTCGCACAAGGTTAGCAGCTACTATTGGCTATCTAGCTAGTTTTTTCACTCTGATTGATGCTTATTTGACAAAGTTACAGTCAATCAAGTGAAGACCGACCCGCGTCATCGGCATGCCATGAAGGCATCGCTCTCTGACCAAATTTGGTGTCCTATTGGATATACTACACCCGTAATGATATAGTAAAGTCTGGTTATGTTCTAGGACCTCTGACGAATAAACAAGAACGTGATTTGACTGATTGAAACAACGTTTAGGGTTGGATTTTCACAGATTCCTTTCTTTGCAAATTGAACGAGTGGAAATACAAAATCGATCGTGCATGCCAAATGGACCTTTTTTAGGATATGAAAAAGGATTTTATCTAGCAAAACGACACTTCATGTTATCTCTGGGAGCCTTTGGATGATAAATCAGAGCAGGATTTCAGAATGTAAGTACACATTTCACCTTCAGAGGTGTTTATCAAACCTATGGGTGAAAAAAAGTGTTTTGTTGTTAGGAGCGCTCCTAAAACAATAGCATGGCATTTGTTCGCAGTAAGAGCTACTGTAAATTGGACAGTGCAGTTATATTAACAAGTATGTAAGCTTTACAACTGTCCCGTTGACGGGACGCCGATCCCTAAGAAGTTCCCTATTACAAACAACAAACAGCAAGAACATATACATAATCAATTACGAATCTTAGAATCAACTATTAAAGACTACCAGAACCCACTGGAGTCTCCAATTACATTAAATGAACTACAGGACAAAATACAAAACCTTACAACCCAAACAGGCCTGTGGTGTTGATGGTATCCTCCATGAAATGATCAAATATACAGACAACAAATTCCAATTGGCTATACTTAAACTGTTTAACATCATTATTAGCTCTGGCATCTTCCCCAATATTTGGAACCAAGGCCTGATCACCCCAATAAACAAAAGTGAAGACAAATTTGACCCCAATAACCACCGTGGGATATGCGTCAATGGCAACCGTGGGAAAATCCTCTGCATTATCATTAACAGCAGCCTCGTACATTTCCTCAGTGAAAACAATGTACTGAGCAAATTTCAAATTGGGTTTTTACCAAATTACTGTGCGACAGACCAAGTAGTCTCCCTGCATACCCTAATTGACAAACAAACCAAAACAAAGGCTAGGTCTTCCCATACCTTGTTGATATCTAAAAAGCCTTGACTCAATTTGGCATTTAGGTTTGCTATACAAATTCATGGAAAATTGTGTTGGTGAAGAAAATATTACATAAAATCCATGTACAAAAACAACAAGTATGCGGACAAAATTGGCAAAAAAAACACACACAATTCTTTTCACAGGGCACCCTCTTCAACATATATATCAACAAATTGGCGAGGGCACTAGAACAGGCTGCAGCACCCTACTAGAATCTGAAGTCAAATGTCTACTGTTTGCTGATGATCTGATGCTTCTGTCCCCAACCAAGGAGGGCATACAGCAGCACCAACATCTTCAGCACAGGTTCTGTCTGATCTGGGCCCTAACAGTAACTCTCAGTAAGACTAAATGAAAGGTGTACCAAAAATGGTCCAGTTGCCAGGACCACAAATACACATTACATCTAGACACCGTTGCCCTAGAGTACACAAAAAACAAAACATACCTCAGCCTAAACATGAGCATCATAGGTAACTTCCACAAAGCTGTGAACGAGCTGAGAGACAAGGCAAGAAGGGCCTTCATTGCCATCAAAAGGAAGACCAAATTAGAAAAAACAATTAGGATCTGGCAAAAAATAATTTAATCAGTTATGGAACCCATTGCCCTCATGGTTGTCTGGTCTGGGGTCCGCTCACCAACCAATAATTTACAAAATGCACACCAAAGTGAGACTGCATGCAGAATTTTGCAAAAATATACTCTGTGTACAATGTAAAACACCAAATAATGCATGCAGAGCAGATTTAGGCAGATACTACACTGTATATAAAATTAATATGACATTTGAAAAGTCTTAATTCTTTTAGATCTCTTGTGAGTGTAATGTTTACTGTACATGTTTTTTAGTTTATTTCACTGTTGTTTATTATATATTTTACTTGCTTTGGGAATATAAACATGTTCTGCATGTGTATACAGTTGAAGTCGGAAGTTTACATACACTTATGTTGCAGTCATTAAAACTCATTTTTCAAACACTCTACAAATGTATTGTTAACTTTTTTAGGACAGGGGGCAGTATTCGGAAGTTTGGATGACTGAGGTGCCCAAAGTAAACTGCATTTTACTCAGGCCCAGAATCTAGGATATGCATATAATTGGTAGACTTGGATAGGAAACACTCTAAAGTTTCCAAAACGTTGAAAACAAATGTCTGTGGGTATAACAGAACTGATATGGTAGGCGAAAACCTGAGGTAAATCCATCCAAGAAGTGTGATATTTTTGATGTGTGTAGTTTTCAACTGCTTGCCTATACAGTATGTTATGGGTTAGGACCCATAGGTTAGGACCTTAGACATCGTTTCAGGCTTGCATTCTGAAAAATGAGGAAGAATGAGACCATTTTCTAAGTGGACAGTAGAATGAACCAGAGCTGTTTTGCGCATGTGACCGATTGTGCCCTGTTCGTTGTTTTTCCTTTCTCTTAAAGACGCTATTGTCCGGTTTAAATATGATCAATTATTTAGACAATAGACAACCTGAGGATTAATTATGAACATCGTTTGACATGTTTCGACAAACTTTACCGGTACTATTAGTATGTATTCGTCTGCCTGTTGTAACCAGTGGATTACTGAACAAAACGTGCCAACAAAACTGAGTGTTTGGGATATAAAGAGGAACTTTATCGAATAAAACTAACATTTATTGTGTAACAGGGAGTCTTGTGAGTGCATCCAGATGAAGATCATCACATGTAAGTGATTAATTGTATCCCTTTGTATGCTTCTGTAAGCGGGGCACCATCCTCAGATAATTGCACGGTATTCTTTCGCCATAAAGCCTTTTTGGAATCTGACACAGCGGCTGGATTAACAAGAAGCTTTATTTTGATGTATGATACTTTGCATTTTCATGAATGTCAAAATTATTATTATTATTATTATTATTATTATTATTTCTGTCATTTGAATTTAGCGCTCTGCAGTTACATGGGTGTTGTCGAGGTGTGCCGCTAGCAGGACGCCTATCCTAAAATTAACAAACTATAGTTTTGACAATTATTATTGCATTTGTAGTACTGAGTTTAAAGGTAGGCCTTGAAAAACATCCACAGGTACACCTCTAATTGACTCAAATGACATAATTGTCTTGAATTTTACATGCTGTTGAACCTCTTGGAACTACCCCTCCTGGATCCGGGAGAATTGTCATCAACTACACTAATTAGCATAACGCAACTGACAAAAAATCTTACTAGAAAATATTCATATTCATGAAATCACAAGTGAAATATAGTGAAACACAGCTTAGCCTAATGTTAATCACAATGTCATCTCAGATTTTGAAATTATGCTTTACAGCCAAAGCAAGACAAGCATTTGTGTAAGTTTATCGATAGCCTAGCATAGCATTATGTCCAGCTAGCAGCAGGAAGCTTGGTCACGAAAATCAGAAAAGCAATCAAATTAAATGCATACAGCCATTTTCCAGCCAAGGAGTGTCACAAAAGTCAGAAATAGCATTAACATGAATCACATACCTTTGATGATCTTCATCTGGTGGCACTCCCAGGTCTCCATGTTAGACAATAAATGTTTGTTTTTTTCGATAATGTCTCTCCTTATGAGCAAAACCTCATTTTTGTTTGCACGTTTTGTCCAGTAATCCGAATGCAGAAGGCACGTGCACTAATTCCTGGACGAAAAGTTTTTAAAAAGTACAAAAAGTACAATAAAAGTTAGTAGGAACATGCCAAACTATGTTTAAAATCAATACTCTGGTTGTTTTTGTGATAAATAATCAAAAGGACAAAAGCTTTGTCAATAGGAAAGGAGAAACAAGAAAGGTGCGTTCACGATCAGGGTGCATGGCTGATGAATGGGTATTTCCACTGGCCACTGATTGAAAATGCCCAAAGACTGGTCACATGTAAAGGAAAGCACAGAGCTTGTGAACTGGGTCCTAAGTCTTTGTATGGTGGATTGGCTTTCAATGGAAAAACAGTCTTTCAAAATAATAGTACTTCCTATTTCCTAATTTTGGATGAAAAGCATGCAATTTGATATGCATATAATTAGTAGATTTGGATACAAAACACTCTAAAATTTCCAAAACTGTTAAAATAATGTTGCCTGCCATATCAGCTATGTTATACTCACAGACATTATTTTAACAGTTTTGGAAATTTTAGAGTGTTTTGTATCCAAATCTACTAATTATATGCATATCAAATATTCTGCGACTGAGTAGCAGACAGTTTAATATGGGCATGCTTTTCATCCAAAATTCTGAATGCTGCCCCCTACCCTAGTGAAGTTAATGACTCCAAGCTAAGTGTATGTAAATTTCCGACTTCAACTGTATATCCACAGTAAAACGAGTCCTATATTGACTTAACCTGAAAGGTCGCTCAGCAAGGAAGAAGCCACTGCTCCAAAACTGCCATATAAAAGCCAGACTATGGTTTGCAACTGCACATGGGGACCAAGAGCGTACTTTTTGGAGAAATGTCCTCTGGTCTGATGAAACAAAAGTAGAACTGTTTGCCCATAATGACCATTGTTATGTTTGGAGGAAAAAGGGGGAGGCTTGCAAGCCGGCAGCCTCATGTTGTGGGGGTGCTTTGCTGCAGGAGGGACTGGTGAACATTACAAATAGATTGCTTCATGAAGAAGGAAAATTACGTGGATATATTGAAGCACCATCTCAAGACATTAGTCAGGAAGTTAAAGCTTGGTCGCAAATGGTTCTTCCAAATGAACAATGACCCCCAGCATACTTACAAAGTTGTGGCAAAATGGCTTAAGGACAACAAAGTCAAGGTATTGGAATGGCCATCACAAAACCCTGACCTTAATCCTATAGAACATTTGTGGGAAGAACTGAAAAGGCATGCAAGCAAGGAGGCCTACCAACCTGACTCAGTTACACCAGCTCTGTCAAGAAGAATGGGCCATAATTCACCCAACTTATTGTGGGAAAGTCATGGAAGGCTACCCAAAACGTTTGACCCAAGTTAAACAATTTAAAGGCATCACTACCAAATACTAATTGAGTGTATGTAAACTTCTGACCTACTGGGAATGTGATGGAATAAATCAAATCTGAAATAAATCATTCTCTCTGATATTATTCTGACATTTCACATTCTTAAAATAAAGTGGTGATCCTAACTGACCTAAGACAGGGAATATTTACGAGGATTAAATGTCAGGAATTGTGGAAAACTGAGTTTACATGTATTTGGCTAAGGTGTATGTAAACTTTCGACTTCATCTGTATCTATATGTGAGTGTTCACAGTCAAGTGACTGCAACGGAAACGTGTGTGCCTGCCCTGAGCACACTGTCCAGTTTGTTTATGATGGCATATTGTGGGATAGCATGCAAAGCACACATAGGAGGAGGGAAAGAAAGCATAGTAATTCTTAGGCTGGTTCTCTTCTCCATCTACCATAGTTATATTGTGTTGTATTGCCACGAGTTCCAGTCCAATGACAGTATCACTTTCCAAAGAACTAAAGATAAAATTATCTTTGTAAGGTTTGAAGTTTTGTAGATATCCATGTCCTTTTTACGATGTTCATGCAGGGGAGTGGCGAGAGCAGAGGCACCAACCCATTCACTGATGGTAACCATTGGGAAAGTGGAATGAATGGTAGTGCATATGGGAGACGGGCCAAGGAGAGAACGGCCACAGCTCATAGAGCAGGATCTTATCTCATTAAATCAAGTGCTTCGTGTTCTTGCCGCAAATGTGTGGTTTATGCCCAATTTGGGTTTGTTTTTCCAAGAAGAAAATTAAATGACTTACTTTTTCATTGAGAAATGCTGAGGAGTGAGCAAAAGGAATGTTGTTTTCTGATTGTTTGTGGTCCACATGAGTTAGTCTGCTTCTATAGCTTTCCCTGCACCGGCCTGAATATGTATACACAGTAACTGAGGAGGTGCTGTGTCTCACAGAGGAGGTGGAGGGAGGAGAGAGAGGCAGATGTGAGAAGGATAGAAAGAGAGAGAGGTGGAAAAAGGTACTAGGTAGAAATAGAGGAGGTGGAGAGAAAGTGAGGTAGAGAGAGTGGGTGGATAAAGGAGGTTTAGAGAGAGGCGGTGGTTACTTCAGTGTTTACGGACATATTTAATAATTCCTTATCCCAGTCTGCTGTTCCCACATGCTTCAAGAGGGCCACCATTGTTCCTGTTCCCAATAAAGCTAAGGTAACTGAGCTAAACAACTTCCTGACGGACCACCCCAGGTGGTGAGGGTAGGTAACAACATCTCCACCCCGCTGATCCTCAACACTGGGCCCCCACAAGGGTGCTTTCTGAGCCCTCTCCTGGACTCCCTGTTCACCCACGACTGTGTGGCCATGCACGCCTACAACTCAATCATCAAGTTTGCGGACAACACCTCGGCGTACACATCACGGACAAACTGAATTGGTCCACCCACACAGACAGCATTGCGCAGCAGCGCCTCTTCAACCTCAGGAGGCTGAAGAAATTTGGCTTTTCACCAAAAGCACTCACAAACTTCTACAGATGCACAATCGAGAGCATCCTCTCGGGCTGTATCACCGCCTGTACGGCAACTTCTCCGCCCGCAACCGTAAGGCTCTCCAGAGGGTAGTGAGGTCTGCACAACGCATCACCGGGGACAAAATACCTGCCCTCCAGGACACCTACACCACCCGATGTCACAGGAAGGCCATAAAGATCATCAAGGACAACAACCACTCGAGCCACTGCCTGTTCACCCCGCTATCATCCAGAAGGCGAGGTCAGTACAGGTGCATCAAAGCAGGGACCGAGAGACTTAAAAACAGCTTCTATCTCAAGGCCATCAGACTGTTAAACAGCCACCACTAACTTTGAGTGGCTGCCAACATACTGACTCAACTCCAGCCACTTTAGTAATGGAAATGAGCTCCATAACATGACTGCATCCCAAATGGCACCCTATTCTTTACAGTGAGGGAAAAAAGTATTTGATCCCCTGCTGATATTGTACGTTTGCCCACTGACAAAGAAATTATCAGTCTATAATTTTAATGGTAGGTTTATTTCAACAGTGAGTGATAGAATAACAACAGCAAATCCAGAAAAACACATGTCAAAAATGTTATAAATTGATTTGAATTTTAATGAGGGAAATAAGTATTTGACCCCCTCTCAATCAGAAAAATGCCTGGCTCCCAGTTGTCTTTTACACGGGTAACGAGCTGAGATTAGGAGCACACTCTTAAAGGGTGTGCTCCTAATCTCAGTGTGTTACCTTTATAAAAGACACCTGTCCACAGAAGCAATCAATCAATTAGATTCCAAACTCTCCACCATGGCCAAGACCAAAGAGCTCTCCAAGGATAACAGGGACAAGATTGTAGACCTACACAAGGCTGGAATGGGCTACAAGACCATCGCTAAGCAGCTTGGTGAGAAGGTGACAACAGTTGGTGCGATTAATCGCAAATGGAAGAAACACAAAAGAACTGTCAATCTCCTTCTGCCTGGGGCTCCATGCAAGATCTCACCTCGTGGACTTGCAATGATCATGAGAACGGTGAGGAATCAGCCCAGAACAACACGGGAGGATCTTGTCAATGATCTCAAGGCAGCTGGGACCATAGTCACCAAGAAAACAATTGTAACACACTACGCCATGAAGGACTGAAATCCTGCAGCGCCCGCAAGGTCCCCCTGCTCAAGAAAGCACATATTCATGCCCGTCTGAAGTTTGCTAATGAACATCTGAATGATTCAGAGGACAACTGGGTGAAAGTGTTGTGGTCAGATGAGACCAAAATGGAGCTCTTTGGCATCAACTCAACTCGCCGTGTTTGGAGGAGGGGGAGGAGGAATGCTGCCTATGACCCCAAGAACATCATCCCCATTGTCAAACATGGATGTGGAAACATGCTTTGGAGGTGTTTTTCTGCTAAGGGACAGAACAACTTCACCGCATCAAAGGGACGATGGACGGGGCCATGTACTGTCAAATCTTGGGTGATAACCTCCTTCCCTCAGCCAGGGCATTGAAAATGGGTCGTGGATGGGTATTTCAGCATGACAATGACCCAAAACACACGGCCAAGGCAACAAAGGAGTGGCTCAAGAAGAAGCACATTAATGTCCTGGAGTGGCCTAGCCAGTCTCCAGACCATAATCCCATAGAAATTCTGTCTTGAAGGTTCGATTTGCCAAACATCAGCCTCGAAACCTTAATGACTTGGGGAAGATCTGCAAAGAAGAGTGGGACAAAATCCCCCCTGAGAGGTGTGGCCATCTACAAGAAACGTCTGACCTCTGTGATTGCCAACAAGGGTTTTGCCACCAATTACTAAGTCATGTTTTGCAGAAGGGTCAAATACGTATTTCCCTGATTAAAATGCAAATCAAATTATAACATTTTTGACATGACTTTTTATGGATTTTTTATGTTATTCTGTCTCTCACTGTTCAAATAAACCTACCATTAAAAGTATAGACTGATCATTTCTTTGTCAGTGGGCAAACGTACAAAATCAGCAGGCGATGAAGTACTTTTTTCCCTCACTGTCTCATCGCTGCATTCCCCTAATTCCCCTAAGGCAAAGGTCCAGAGCCATGCGCCCTCTGAAACATGACCCTGCCAAGCCACACTGCTTCTTGACACACTGCTCGCTTAACCCGAAAGCCAGCCGCACCAATGCGTCAAAGGAAACACCGTGCAGCTAGTAAACGAAATCAACTTGCAGGCGCCCAGAACACCACAAGGAGTCGCTAGAGCGCGATGGGACAATAGAGTGCGATGGGACAAGGAAATCCCGGCCGGCAAAACCCTCCCCTAACAAGGACGATGCTGGTCCAATTGTGAGCTGCCTCATGGGATCAAATCCGGGTCTGTAGTGATGCCTCTAGCACTCCGATGCAGTGCCTTAGACCATTCGGGAGGCCCAAATCTTTTTTTTTTATTGTACTTCACCCGAATATATCTCTAGGATGTAATACCGTGAGTCATTTTCTACTTGTCTTGCATTTTAATTTAAATAATGTGCTCAAGGGTATAATCAGTTTTAATGTTTCTCTTTTTCCTTGCACTCTTATGTCTTGAGGGATAAAGAACACTGTGGTTCCTTGGAATTGTAAGATTAGCGAATTAGCCGATCTGCAGACGTGACATTTTATCTGCTATAAATCATAAAACATCATGACAACACTTGAAGCCGCTAAGAAAAAATATCAAACAATGCACAGAGGAAATGAGTATTAGACTTCTATCTATCCAGACAGTGAGTTTGGATTAGATTTACCCCAGTGTTTGGTTAGGACGGACCGGGCCGATCCAGTTACCAAACCACAAATATCTCTACATAGGAGAGAACCAAAGAGGGCCGTGGCCAGGAGAACTAGCGAGGCCAAGCCCCCCCAACGAGGAGACACCTGAGGGGGGACAGGCGGGGGGACGACAACCCAGGAGGATTCTCCTATTCCAGCTCAAACACAGACTATTTAAGAAAGAAATAATAAAAATGCCTAACCCTGTTAACTGTTAAGGGCAAGTATTCTCATGCATTTCAAATTGGAGCACGAGGGGAATTTGAGCGCTGAATAGGTTCAGGATGTGCTGTTCTAGCATCGAGTCTGGCTTGACTTCCCAGTCAGTCAGTCAGTGCATTGCCCTGCAGCAAAACTAGATTGCCTTTCTTGAGCTACTCGAGAAATATAGGTGGTGTGAAATGGCAAGAATGTTCCGTCTGACTTGACATAAAGAAGGGGTTTAATTTCCCAAACTCACTCCCTCTCTCTATCTTTCGGTCGATCCCTTTTTGCTCTCTCTCTTCTCCTCAGAGGCAGTAAAGGCAGTAAAATGGCTGACATTTGTTTATTTTTGTTAATGGTTGAGAGAGTTGTGTGGCATGGTCTTCTCTCTTCTCAGTATCCCAAAATGGATCTGTTTCGGGAGGAGGCAGTGTCTCACACCAAATGTGTTCAATTCATTACCTAAGATTATTATTCAGTTATGGCCACTCTATTATATGTTGAATGTTTCCCTGTGTGGAATGTGGACATAGAAATATAAAAATAGAATGGGTATCCCCATTCAAGTCAATGGGTAGGTAATGAGTGGACTGTGAGTTATTCTATTTCTATGGTATAGGTTCTGTATCGGTGCCATAGCACTGATCACCTCCAGATACCACTCCATGGTGCTTTAGTAGTTTGGTTTGGAGTGAATTGGCCATTCTGGTCATTTTGAGGGTTCATTTGGAGTGCCAAGGTCGAACACCAAAAGATGAATGTAGTCAAACAAAGTGAAAAGGTTCAAAATAAACTATTTCCCCATTACCGTTTTAGTTTGCTTATGTTTTAGAAAAAGTGTCAATGCAATGGCCCCCCTATCACCACAGTTATGTTGTTTAGGACAAGGAAGAAGGTCGAGGACAGAACCACAAAGTCTGAAGGAGGATATTCACACTATACAGAACATTATACTGGTTTCAGCCAGCATTGACACACTTTTTCACACTCAGACAGATCCGAACAGCATACGGGTGAATTAGTGCAGCTAGGCTCTGTACCATACTGATCTGGTTCTGAAACTCTAATGCTTTACCTAAAACACCAGATGGGACTTCATTCAAAAGTCCAGTATCTAATTCGAAACAATAAAGTTGGGCGGAGGAGTGTATGACAGCTTCTCGTTCAGCACTGAATTTGGAAATCAGGCAACATGCAGCTTTGTGCTTCATCTAAAGAGCATGGTAGCTTGGTGCTACATCTGAAGTGCATGGTAGCTTGGTGCTACATCTGAAAAGCATGGTAGCTTGGCACTTCATCTAAAGAGCATGGTAGCTTGCTGCTACATCTGAAGAGCATGGTAGCTTGGTGCTACATCTAAAGAGCATGGGAGCTTGATGCTACATCTGAAAAGCATGTTAGCTTGGTGCTACATCTGAAAAGCATGGTAGCTTGGTGCTACATCTGAAAAGCATGGTAGCTTGGCACTTCATCTAAAGAGCATGGTAGCTTGGTGCTACATCTAAAAAGCATGGTAGCTTGGTGCTACATCTAAAAAGCATGGTAGCTTGGTGCTACATCTGAAGAGCATGGCAGCTTGGTGCTACATCTGAAAAGCATGATAGCTTGGCACTTCACCTAGAGAGCATGGTAGCTTGATACTACATCTGAAGAGCATGGTAGCTTGGTGCTACATCTAAAGAGCATGATAGCTTGATACTTCATCTAAAGAGCATGATAGCTTGGTACCACATCTAAAGAGCAGGGTAGCTTGATACTACATCTAAAGAGCATGGTAGCTTGGTGCTACATCTAAAGAGCATAGTAGCTTGGTGCTACATCTAAAGAGCATGGTAGCTTGGTGCTACATCTGAAGAGCATGGTAACTTGCTGCTACATCTGAAGAGCATGGTAGCTTGGTGCTACATCTAAAGAGTATGGGAGCTTGGTGCTACATCTGAAGAGCATGGTAGCTTTGTGCTACATCTAAAGAGCATGGTAGCTTGGTGCTACATCTAAAGAGCATGGTAGCTTGGTGCTACATCTAAAGAGCATGGTAGCTTGGTGCTACATCTAAAGAGCATGGTACTTTGGTGCTACATCTAAAGAGCATGGGAGCTTGGTGCTACATCTAAAGAGTATGGGAGCTTGGTGCTACATCTGAAGAACATGGTAACTTGCTGCTACATCTGAAGAGCATGGTAGCTTGGTGCTACATCTAAAGAGCATGGTACCTTGGTGCTACATCTAAAGAGTATGGGAGCTTGGTGCTACATCTGAAGAGCATGGTAGCTTGGTGCTACATCTAAAGAGCATGGGAGCTTGGTACTACATCTAAAGAGCATGGTAGCTTGGTGCTACATCTAAAGAGCATGGTAGCTTGGTGCTACATCTAAAGAGTATGGTAGCTTGGTGCTACATCTAAAGAGCATGGTAGCATGGTGCTACATCTAAAGAGCATGGTACATTGGTGCTTCTGGTCCTTCTGTAGCTCAGTTGGTAGAGCATGGCGCTTGTAACGCCAGGGTAGTGGGTTCGATTCCCGGGACCACCCATACGTAGAATGTATGCACACATGACTGTAAGTCGCTTTGGATAAAAGCGTCTGCTAAAAAATGGCATATATTATATATATATATATATCTAAAGAGCATGGTACCTTGGTGCTACATCTAAAGAGTATGGTAGCTTGGTGCTACATCTAAAGAGCATGGTAGCTCGGTGCTCCATCTAAAGAGCATGGTACCTTGGTGCTACATCTAAAGAGCATGGTAGCTTGGTGCTACATCTGAAGAGCATGGTACCTTGGTGCTACATCTAAAGAGTATGGGAGCTTGGTGCTACATCTGAAGAGCATGGTACCTTGGTGCTACATCTGAAGAGCATGGTACCTTGGAAGAGTAAAAGTAGTACAAGTTTGTGTTTTGTCTTTTCAATATGGAAAAATAATAACCAAGGGGAGGAAGAAGAGGAGAAGGAGTGTGCTGGGCTAGCAGGATGGCCCTATTCCTTCCCGTTCTGTCTGATGGTCCCTACTCTTTTCAGCTCTTTGGGATGGCCCCTACTCCTTCCATCTCTGTGGGATGGCCCCTACTCCTTCCCGTTCTGTAGGATGGTCCCTACTCTTTTCAGCTCTTTGGGATGGCTCTATTCCTTCCCGTTCTGTAGGATGGTCCCTACTCTTTTCAGCTCTTTGGGATGGCCCCTACTCCTTCCAGCTCTGTGGGATGGCCCCTACTCCATCCAGCTCTGTGGGATGGCCCCTACTCCATCCAGCTCTGTGTTTGCCAGCTTTATGTCTCGAGAATACATTGCTTCATCAATCCATTGATCAGCTCTTAAACTAGATCATAAATGCTCAGATGCATAAGACAAAGCATGTTTAAATGTTATAAACCACTGAAATTAAATCACTAAGGATGTCAGGCCTATAGTGGATCTAAGTAAAGTAGCTATGACTGTAGTAGACTACACTAAGTGATGAGAACCTTTTAAATACTAAATGGTCCCTATGTGGAAATGTAATTTATTGCTATGAAATTAAAAATATTATCATTGCATTATTTATTCACTCTGATGACTTTCAAAAAGTTAAGCGAAGTTGGCAACTTTAGGAAAATGAATAAGCATGTCAATTGGAGGGTAAAAATAAAAGGTTCACATGACTGATTTCCCATTCACTTATTGTCCCATTTAGTCTCCCATGAAAGGTGGGAATTTCCCTTAGGATCATCAAATAATTATGGTTTGTAACCCAGAACATGTGTCTTGCTCAGCACATCTGAAAAATGCCAGTTTTTTTAAACAATTGGAAATATTACAATACATTAAATGTAGATAATATTAGATACTACACTGTTGGAGTTAGGAAAACAAGAATTTCCCTACCCCCGCAATAACTGATAAATATGTATATGTTACCAATCAAATTTGATTTGACCACAAAATAATTGTTTCTGATATATAAATTATGACGTTAATTGATTGCACTCAATCATCATTGATATGATTTATGACTCTTCTGTGGTATAATTGAAAGCCTTTGCAGGGAGTCATTCAAAGTCTATATTAAAACTGATGAGCAACTTAGGTTTAACATCTACTGTAGCCACATCCGATTGAAATCCATTACAACTCTCCCTCTCTGGCGCTTGAGGGCAAAAGGCTGCCCGTCATTATGCACACCTGTCAGCATCATAACCTCTGCTGAGCAATATTGGACTCACCTGGGCTCCATTACTTTGTTGATTACCCACTCTATATTTGTCGTCAGGGAGTTTTGTTTCTTGTTTTGGTTGGTGACGTCGGGTCCGGGTGCCGTCGCCGATGGAACCAGGGGTGCCTCACTTGGTTCACCTTCAACACTGGCTCGAGAGGGCTTCTTGCCCCGGTTGGCTCGGCAGACGACATTACATTACATTTAAGTCATTTAGCAGACGCTCTTGTCCAAAGCGACCATCCCACGGCATGCTTCAGCCGGCCCGTCAGGCTCCCGCGTCTCAGCCGACTCATCACGCTCCTACGCCTCAGCCGACTAACCACGCTCCTACGCCTCAGTCGACTCACCACGCTCCTACGCCTCAGTCGACTCACCACGCTCCTACGCCTCAGTCGACTCAACACGCTCCTACGCCTCAGTTGACTCAACACGCTCCTACGCCTCAGCCGACTAACCATGCTCCTACGCCTCAGTTGACTCACCACGCTCCTACGCCTCAGTCAGCTCGTCGGGCTTCTACGCACCAGCCACTTTGTCCATCGCCTATGTCGCAGCCGGCCGTCAGGCTCGCCCAGGTGGAACGTCGGATGGCGCCCCTAGGGGGAGGGGGTATTGTCACGCCTGCTCCTGCTCTTCCTTTTTGGAGCTCAAGGGTTCCAGGCTGCCCTTCGTTAAGAACACCTGTCACCATCATTACACGCAGCTGCGCAATATTGGACTCACCTGGACTCCATTACTTTGTTGATCACCCCCTCTATATTTGTCTACTTCTCAGTTTGTTCCCTATTTTTTATTTTATTTTTTATTTCACCTTTATTTAACCAGGTAGGCTAGTTGAGAACAAGTTCTCATTTGCAACTGCGACCTGGCCAAGATAAAAGCATAGCAGTGTGAACAGACAACACAGAGTTACACATGGAATAAACAATTAACAAGTCAATAACACAGTAGAAAAAAATGGGCAGTCTATATACAATGTGTGCAAAAGGCATGAGGAGGTAGGCGAATAATACAGTTTTGCAGATTAACACTGGAGTGATAAATGATCAGGTCATGTACAGGTAGAGATATTGGTGTGCAAAAGATGTCAGCATTGATGTTATTTTCACCTGTCCAGACGCTGTTCCTGTTCTGTTTCATGGCCATTGTTTATTAAATGTTCACTCACTATACCTGCTTCTCGTCTCCAGCATCGATCCTTACAACAACATGGGAAAAATCTATGCTGATGGCAATAGTTAAATTGTCACGCCTTGGTCATTGTATTTTGTGTTTTTGGTATATGTTTGGGTAGGCCAGGGTGTGACATGGGTTTATATGTTGTGTTTCGTATTGGGGTTTGTATTAATTGGGATTGTGTATGATTAGGGGTGTGTCTAGTTAGGCTTGGCTGCCTGAGGCGATTCTCAATTGGAGTCAGGTGATTCTCGTTGTCTCGGATTGGGAACCGTATTTAGGTAGCCTGAGTTCGCGTTGTAATTTGTGGGTGTTTGTTCCTGTCTCTGTGTTGTAGTCACCAGATAGGCTGTAATTAGTTTCACGTTCCGTTCTGTTGTTTTTGTATTTAGTTCAGTTATTTCATGTACCGCGATACTGTCATTAAAGTCATGAGTAACCTACACGCTGCATTTCGGTCTGACTCTCTTCATTCAACAGAGGAACGCAGTTACATAAATGATTGCTTTATAATCCATGTGATGAATCAACTGTCCTTCAGATGCAACATATGTGGCAGAGCCTACCTCTCACCAGTAGGCTCTACAGCCGCAGCAGACACTGCACCAAGACCTGACCAGGTACAAGAGACTGATTGTGCTGCTGGCCATAATATAATAAATAGCATTTAGCTATAAAAGCGATATGCAGTTATGTGTGCATCCAGTTACTTTATGGGAGGCCTCAGGACTCGAACCCACAATCCTGGCTTTGCAAACACCATGCTTTTCCAACTGAGTCATACAGGATCACAATCTAGCTATCTGGATGTATGTACGATAATGTCATTCCACTCCTGCCAGGTGTGTAGTAGAACCCTTTAGAATGTAGTCATTCCATGAGCCACCCATTCCTTCCCCTCCCAACCACGCCCACCCGGGAGGAAGTCTGGGGATCCCCACATTCCAGGACCGATACACACTGATTGACAGGTCCCACCCCACCTGTTACCCTTGGCTACAGTAGGATGTTCCTAAGTCGCTCTGGATAAGAGCGTCTGCTAAATGACTTAAATGTAATGTAATGTAATGTTTGTTCATAACCCCCCTCTCCCAAATTCACTGTATGCCTCTGTACAGAATCCGTGGGGAGCCGAACGAGAGAGAGAGAGAGAGATAGAGAGAGAGAGCGAGGGGAGAAAGAAGGCAGAGAGACAGAAGAGAGAGAGAGAGGAGAGAAAGAGAGGGGAGAGAGAAGGCAGAGAGACAGAAGAGAAAGACAAGAGAGAGAGAGAGAGAGAGAGAGAGAGAGAGAGAGAGAGAGAGAGAGAGAGAGAGAGCAACATGGCGGATGAGCAACCTAGACCCCCCCAGCCACGGCCACATCACCACCAACCTCACCGCCCACCACAGACAGAGCACGCCAGTTCACCCCAGCCCAGCTTCAGACCCGCCCAGATGAGACCTACCATCCCCTCACCCCCACCGCAGACCCACACCTGGAGGAGCTACAGCCTGGCAGGCAGAGCGATGCACAGGCTGTGAGAGGAGTAACTGGCCCAGTGACATTAAACACATGCTGAGTCTGCTAGGCTCGCATATGATAGGCGGGGTTCATGGTAAGATGAGCACAACTCCACCATCCTGACACTAAGTGGCATTAAGTGGCGAGTGGCATTAAACAAATGTTGTCTAAAATTATATACAAATTTCATTTACATAATAAGAGTTTACGTGAATTGAAAAATACTATTTTAAGAGTTCATGTGTGATTGTGTTTGTTTATCTGATTTATTTCTTTTTTTATTTATTTCAACTTTATTTAACCAGGTAGGCTAGTTGAGACCAAGTTCTCATTTGCAACTGCGACCTGGCCAAGATAAAGCATAGCAATTTGACATATACAACCACACAGAGTTACACATGGAATAAACAAAACATACAGTCAATAATACAGTAGAACAAAAGAAAACAAATAGTCTACATACAGTGAGTGCAAATGAGGTAAGTTAAGGGAGTTAAGGCAATAAATAGGCCATGGTGGTGAGGTAATTTACAATATAGCAATTAAACACTGGAATGGTAGATGTGCAGAAGATGAATGTGCAAGTAGAGATACTGGGGTGCGAAGGAGCAAGATAAATAAATACTGTATGGGGATGAGGTAGGTAGATAGATGGGCTATTTACAGATAGGCTAAGTACAGGTGCAGTGTTCTGTGAGCTGCTTTGACAGCTGGTGCTTAAAGCTTGTGAGGGAGATATGAGTCTCCAGCTTCAGAGATTTTTGCAGTTCGTTCCAGTCATTGGCAGCAGAGAACTGGAAGGAAAGACAACCAAACGAGGAATTGGCTTTGGGGGTGACCAGTGAGATATACCTGCTGGAGCACGTGCTACGAGAAGGTGCTGCTATGGTGACCAGTGAGCTGAGATAAGGCAGGGCTTTACCTAGCACAGACTTGTAGATAACCTGTAGCCAGTGGGTTTGGCGATGAGTATGAAGCGAGGGCCAACCAACGAGAGCGTCCAGGTCGCAATGGTGGGTAGTGTATGGGGCTTTGGTGACAAAACGGATGGCACTGTGATAGACTGCATCCAGTTTGTTGAGTTGAGTGTTGGAGGCTATTTTATAGATGACATCACCGAAGTTGAGGATCGGTAGGATGGTCAGTTTTACAGCATGAGTGAAGGATGCTTTGTTGCGATATAGGAAGCCAATTCTAGATGTAATTTTGGATTGGAGAAGCTTAATGTGAGTCTGGAAGGAGAGTTTACAGTCTAACCAGACACCTAGGTATTTGTAGTTGTCCACGTAATCTAAGTCATAGCCGTCCAGAGTAGTGATGCTGGACAGGCGAGCAGTGATCGGTTGAATAGCATGCATTTAGTTTTCCCTGCGTTTAAGAGCAGCCACGGAAGGAGAGTTCTATGGCATTGAAGCTCGTCTGGAGGTTAGTTAACACAGCGTCCAAAGAGGTGCCAGCAGTATACATAACGGTGTCATCTGCATAGAGGTGTACCAGAGAATCACCAGCAGCAAGAGCAACATCATTGATGTATACAGAGAAGAGAGTCGGCCCAAGGATCGAACCCATAGAGACAGCCAGAGGTCCGGACAACAGGCCCTCCGATTTGACACACTGAACTCTATCAGAGAAGTAGTTGGTAAACAAGGCAAGGCAGTCATTTGAGAAACCAAGGCTGTCGACTCTGCCAATAAGAATGTGGTGACTAACAGAGTCGAAAGCCTTGGCCAGGTCGATGAATACGGCTTCACAGTAATGTCTCTTATCGATGTCGGTTATGATGTCGTTTAGGACCTTGAGCGTGGCTGAGGTGCACCCATGACCAGCTCTGAAACCAGATTGCATAGCGGAGAAGGTATGGTGGGATTCGAAATGGACGGTAATCTGTTTGTTAACTTGGCTTTCAAAGACCTTAGAAAGACAGTGTAGGATATATAGGTCTGTGGCAGTTTGGGTCTAGAGTGTCGCCCCCTTTGAAGAGGGGGATGACCGCGGCAGCTTTCCAATCTTTGTGAATCTCAGACGATACGAAAGAGATCAAATATAAAAAACTCTTAAATAACTGTATGCCTATGGATGTGTAGCTAGATACAGTATGTAGCCGATCTATGTATGGACCCTAAAACATTAGGTTCTAAACTAATATTCATACCAATTTATATACCTCAGCTATCATAATTGTTGTATCAACTTCAAGTCTGAATGGCATTAATGAAGCCTATGGATTGAGTAGAATATATAATAACTTTATTCTGCCAAGGATGAAAGTCCTATATACATGTACTGTAGTTATTACCATGCATGAGATCACTGCATTGTAGCCTGTAATTTGAGTATATTCACTGATCATGTTCTCTTCCTTGGCAAATAAAGGTGTGGTTCAGGTATGAATCTCTGTGAGACATTATTCTTCAGTAATATCCAATATCAGGTGTATCAAACTCCATTCTTTGAATGATGCTGTGTCTGCATATACTGTATGTAATACAATTATACACTTCATCAGTGTTTACCACCCCTGCTCCTGGGATATCAATGATTAAACATTGTAACTATACAATAGACTAGAAACATGATTTCAGAAAAGGCAGATTTGTAATGAAGTTGATAAGCATGTAAGACACGTTGAGGAAATCTGTGTGGTCTGCATTAAATAAGGTAGGCATAATAAGACTTTAACTAATAGGAAGTAGAGACCCGTTTAAGGAAACTAGTTAAACTGCACATTAATCAGGAGGATTATTGACTATATATGAAGTCCCTCTTATCTGGAGAAGACCCTGAGCAGCTCAGTCTGAGCAGCATGTTTTACATGAACAGAATCAAACAGTTATCCTCCGGTGTCTAGCTAGCTAAAATCAGCCCATTACTCAATTAGCCATGGACGGCGATAGGGATTTGGAATTATGGTTTTACCTAATTCTCCGTACTGGCCAAATATTATAACATGATTCTGATCCAATCATTAATGTATACATTGTGCCCCTGGTCTGAGAGGATGGAAGTTCAACAGGTAACTAGATGTAGAAGGTTAATGTTAACTAACTATTAATGTTTCTTTACAAGTGGGGTGAGTTAACATGTTTGTTTTTACTTGGACGCATGCACACACACACGCGCGCACACATGCACGCGCGCGCACGCACACACACACACACACACACACACACACACACACACACACACACACACACACACACACACACACACACACACACACACACACACACACACACACACACACACACACACACACACACACTGTCAGGTTGTGAGCTACTGGTAAGAAGTCAGGTGCAGGAGAGCGGAGAGTTGTGATCAGGTGCACACTTTAATTGGCAGAAGTGCAACTGCATCAAAAACCTCCAAAAGTGAAAAGCGCGACAACAGTCACAATAATGCATGAGATAAACAATAAACACACTCGGGTTCAACACAGAACCCAGGGAATACCCAGCCTTGTGCGTAACAAGAAACATGTAACAAAACAATTCCACACAAAGACATGGGGGAAACAAAGGGAAAATATATGTAGTGTGATTAGGGAATGTAAACCAGGTGTGCAGGGAAACGAGACAAAACAAATGGAACAATGACAAGTGGATCGGTGATGGCTAGAAGACCGGTGATGTCGACCGCCGACTTTGGCGGATGTCGTGACACACACACAGAGAAAACAGTACCATGGACAGCCACATTATATTTTGCTTAGGTTGATTGGACTAAATAGTTTTGGGTATCTTTTAATTGTCACTGTATTAGACTAAGCATAAGTGATTAGATGATGTTTGAAACTTGAAATGGTGCTGGAATAGTGGAGGCAGCGCCTGTTTTCTTTGCAACTTGCGGCAAATTTCCGCTGTTCTTAATTAATAGTTTAGTACTCTCTGAACATTTCTGAAACATTAACTTGCTTGGCAAAAGGTCTCTCTCCGGTTTTGTGATGAAACAAATGGTGTGGTTGAATTTATTCTGCCACTGTGTTTTCCTCTTGTCTCGGCCTCAGGTCTATATATCACAGTCCATATATAACTAACAGGTTATAGAGCAAACAACACAATTATCATAACACTGTCATGTTTGTCATTTATTATCATGTCTTGTCCCTGTGCTCCCCATTCTATTCGTTTCCCTCTGCTGGTCTTATTAGGTTCTTTCCCTCTTTCTATCCCTCTCTCTCCCCCTCCCTCTCTCTTCTCTCTATCGTTCCGTTCCTGCTCCCAGCTGTTCCTATTCCCCTAATCATCATTTAGTCTTCCCACACCTGTTCCCGATCCTTTCCCCTGATTAGAGTCCCTATTTCTTCCTTTGTGTTCCGTTCCTGTCCTGTCGGTTCCTTGTTTAGAATTCACCGTGCTGTGATTGTGTATCGCCCTGTCCTGTCGTGTTTTTGCCTTCATCAGATGCTGCGTGTGAGCAGGTGTCTCTGTCAGCTACGGCCTGCGCCTACCCGAAGCGACCTGCAGTCTGTGGCCGCTTCTCCTGTTATTCCCTCTACAGACTAGAGGATTTCTGTTATTCCCTGTTTGGACATTTCCTGTTAAGGATTCAGGATTTGTCGTTTTCTGTTTGGACTTGAATAAACTCTGTTTCTGTTAAGTCGCTTTTGGGTCCTCTTTCACCCGCATGACAGAAGGAACCGACCAAGGAATGGACCCAGCGACTTCAGACGCTCGTTACACTGCCGTCAAGATCCAAGGAGCCATGCTCGGCAGACACGAGCAGGAATTGTCTGCTGCTCGCCATGCCGTGGAGAACCTGGCCGCTCAGGTTTCCGACCTCTCTGGACAGTTCCAGAGTCTACGTCTCGTGCCACCTGTTACTTCCTGGCCTGCCGAGCCTCCAGAACCTAGGGTTAATAACCCACCTTGCTACTCCGGGCAGCCCACTGAGTGCCGCTCCTTTCTCACGCAGTGTGAGATTGTGTTCTCTCTCAACCCAACACATACTCTAGAGAGAGAGCTCGGGTTGCTTACGTCATTTCACTCCTTACTGGCCGGGCTCGAGAATGGGGCACAGCTATCTGGGAGGCAAGGGCTGATTGCTCTAACAAGTTCCAGAACTTTAAAGAGGAGATGATTCGGGTTTTTGACCGTTCAGTTTTTGGTAGGGAGGCTTCTAGGGCCCTGGCTTCCTTATGCCAAGGTGAACGGTCCATAACGGATTATTCTATTGAGTTTCGCACTCTTGCTGCCTCTAGTGAGTGGAACGAGCCGGCGCTGCTCGCTCGTTTTCTGGAGGGACTCCACGCAGTGGTTAAGGATGAGATTCTCTCCCGGGAGGTTCCTTCAGATGTGGACTCTTTGATTGCTCTCGCCATCCGCATAGAACGACGGGTAGATCTTCGTCACCGGGCTCGTGGAAGAGAGCTCGCATCAACGGTGTTTCCCTGCTCCGCATCGCAACCATCTCCCTCCTCTGGCTTTGAGACTGAGCCCATGCAGCTGGGAGGGATTCGCATCTCGACTAAGGAGAGGGAACGGAGGATCACCAACCGCCTGTGCCTCTATTGCGGAGTTGCTGGACATTTTGTTAATTCATGTCCAGTAAGAGGCCAGAGCCCATCAGTAAGCGGAGGGCTACTGGTGAGCGCTACTACTCAGGTCTCTTCATCTAGATCTTGTACTACTATGTCGGTCCATCTACGCTGGACCGGTTCGGGTGCTACATGCAGTGCCTTGATTGACTCTGGGGCTGAGGGTTGTTTCATGGACGAAGCATGGGTTCGGAAACATAACATTCCTTTCAGACCGTTAGACAAGCCTACGCCCATGTTTGCCTTAGATGGTAGTCATCTTCCCAGTATCAAATTTGAGACACTACCTTTAACTCTCACAGTATCTGGTAACCACAGTGAGACTATTTCTTTTTTGATTTTCCGTTCACCGTTTACACCTGTTGTTTTGGGTCATCCCTGGCTAGTATGTCATAATCCTTCTATTAATTGGTCTAGTAATTCTATCCTATCCTGGAACGTTTCTTGTCATGTGAAGTGTTTAATGTCTGCCATCCCTCCCGTTTCTTCTGTCCCTACTTCTCAGGAGGAACCTGGCGATTTGACAGGAGTGCCGGAGGAATATCATGATCTGCGCACGGTCTTCAGTCGGTCCCGAGCCAACTCCCTTCCTCCTCACCGGTCGTATGATTGTAGTATTGATCTCCTTCCGGGGACCACTCCTCCTCGAGGTAGACTATACTCTCTGTCGGCTCCCGAACGTAAGGCTCTCGAGGATTATTTGTCTGTGTCTCTTGACGCCGGTACCATAGTGCCTTCTTCTTCTCCGGCCGGGGCGGGGTTCTTTTTGTTAAGAAGAAGGACGGTACTCTGCGCCCCTGCGTGGATTATCGAGGGCTGAATGACATAACGGTTAAGAATCGTTATCCGCTTCCCTTATGTCATCAGCCTTCGAGATTCTGCAGAGAGCCAGGTGCTTTACTAAGTTGGACCTTCGTAACGCTTACCATCTCGTGCGCATCAGAGGGGGACGAGTGGAAAACGGCGTTTAACACTCCGTTAGGGCATTTTGAGTACTGGGTTCTGCCGTTCGGTCTCGCCAATGCGCCAGCTGTTTTTCAGGCATTAGTTAATGATGTTCTGAGAGACATGCTGAACATCTTTGTTTTTGTCTATCTTGACGATATCCTGATTTTTTCTCCGTCACTCGAGATTCATGTTCAGCACGTTCGACGTGTTCTACAGCGCCTTTTAGAGAATTGTCTCTACGTAAAGGCTGAGAAGTGCTCTTTTCATGTCTCCTCCGTTACTTTTCTCGGTTCCGTTATTTCCGCTGAAGGCATTCAGATGGATTCCGCTAAGGTCCAAGCTGTCAGTGATTGGCCCGTTCAAGGTCACGTGTCGAGTTGCAGCGCTTTTAGGTTTCGCTAATTTCTATCGGCGTTTCATTCGTAATTTCGGTCAAGTTGCTGCCCCTCTCACAGCTCTTACTTCTGTCAAGACGTGTTTTAAGTGGTCGGTTCCGCCCAGGGAGCTTTTGATCTTCTTAAAGAACGTTTTACGTCCGCTCCTATCCTCGTTACTCCTGACGTCACTAGACAATTCATTGTCGAGGTTGACGCTTCAGAGGTAGGCGTGGGAGCCATTCTATCCCAGCGCTTCCAGTCTGACGATAAGGTTCATCCTTGCGCTTATTTTTCTCATCGCCTGTCGCCATCTGAGCGCAACTATGATGTGGGTAACCGTGAACTGCTCGCCATCCGCTTAGCCCTAGGCGAATGGCGACAGTGGTTGGAGGGGGCGACCGTTCCTTTTGTCGTTTGGACAGACCATAAGAACCTTGAGTACATCCGTTCTGCCAAACGACTTAATCAAGCTCGTTGGGCGTTGTTTTTCGCTCGTTTCGAGTTTGTGAACCGTCCGGGTAGCAAGAACACCAAGCCTGATGCCTTATCCCGTCTGTTTAGTTCTTCTGTGGCTTCTACTGATCCCGAGGGGATTCTTCCTTATGGGCGTGTTGTCGGGTTAACAGTCTGGGGAATTGAAAGACAGGTTAAGCAAGCACTCACGCACACTGCGTCGCCGCGCGCTTGTCCTAGTAACCTCCTTTTCGTTCCTGTTTCCACTGTCTGGCTGTTCTTCAGTGGGCTCACTCTGCCAAGTTAGCTGGTCATCCCGGTGTTCGAGGCACTCTTGCGTCTATTCGCCAGCGCTTTTGGTGGCCGACTCAGGAGCGTGACACGCGCCGTTTCGTGGCTGCTTGTTCGGACTGCGCGCAGACTAAGTCGGGTAACTCTCCTCCTGCCGGTCGTCTCAGACCGCTCCCCATTCCTTCTCGACCATGGTCTCACATCGCCTTAGACTTCATTACCGGTCTGCCTTTGTCTGCGGGGAAGACTGTGAGAGCCGCCAATAAACGCAGGATTAAGAGTCCAAGGTATTGTTGCGGCCAGAGAGTGTGGCATTCCACTCGCAACCTTCCTCTTACGACAGCTTCTCGTAAGTTGACTCCTGGTTCATTGGTCCGTTCCGTGTCTCCCAGGTCGTCAATCCTGTCGCTGTAACTGCTTCTTCCGCGTCATCTTCGTCGCGTCCATCCTGTCTTCCATGTCTCCTGTGTTAAGCCCTTTCTTCGCACCCCCGTTCGTCTTCCCTCCCCCCTCCCGTCCTTGAGCGCACCTATTTACAAGGTACATAAGATCATGGACATGCGTTCTCGGGGAAATACTTAGTGGATTGGGAGGGTTACGGTCCTGAGAGGAGTTGGGTTCCGTCTCGGGACGTGCTGGACCGTTCACTCATCGATGATTTCCTCCGTTGCCGCCAGGATTCCTCCTCGAGTGCGCCAGGAGGCGCTCGGTGAGTGGGGGTACTGTCATGTTTGTCATTTATTATCATGTCTTGTCCCTGTGCTCCCCATTCTATTCGTTTCCCTCTGCTGGTCTTATTTGGTTCTTTCCCTCTTTCTATCCCTCTCTCTCCCCCTCCCTCTCTCTTCTCTCTATCGTTCCGTTCCTGCTCCCAGCTGTTCCTATTCCCCTAATCATCATTTAGTCTTCCCACACCTGTTCCCGATCCTTTCCCCTGATTAGAGTCCCTATTTCTTCCTTTGTGTTCCGTTCCTGTCCTGTCGGTTCCTTGTTTAGAATTCACCGTGCTGTGATTGTGTATCGCCCTGTCCTGTCGTGTTTTTGCCTTCATCAGATGCTGCGTTGAGCAGGTGTCTCTGTCAGCTACGGCCTCTACCCAGCGACCTGCAGTCTGTGGGCTTCTCCTGTTATTCCCTCTACAGACTAGAGGATTTCTGTTATTCCCTGTTTGGACATTTCCTGTTAAGGATTCAGGATTTGTCGTTTTCTGTTTGGACTTGAATAAACTCTGTTTCTGTTAAGTCGCTTTTGGGTCCTCTTTCACCCGCATGACAAACACATAGGTTGTAATATGTTTGTTTTCCCTGGCTTGGCATCCCTAGTGATTTAACCCACGCATCGCTACTGCTGTAGACTCCTACTCAACAGTCAATGTTACAGATAACTTGGTCCCTCGCTTTTACAGACACTCTCCCACATTAGAAACTGCTGAATCATTGTGTACTATGTGAGAAACTAAGGAACCAAGCTAATTCCTTCCTGACCTCCTATTCCAATTATCCTCAGTTATCGCTTTAGAGGCCAATGACCAAGCAAATTGGGTAAAATTAGATTTTGACATCAACAAATAATCTTAAATTCAATGCATTTTCATCACTTAATATAATAATATATAATAATAATAATAATATATGCCATTTAGCAGACGCTTTTATCCAAAGCGACTTACAGTCATGTGTGCATACATTCTACGTATGGGTGGTCCCAGGGATCGAACCCACTACCCTGGCATTACAAGCGCCATGCTCTACCAACTGAGCTACAGAAGGACCATTACTTAAAAATTGAAAAGAAACCAACTAGATTTTACTTTTCAGATTATTTTCTCAACCTGTGTATATTGTCCCATACAATAACAAATGTTTTTTTGTTACCCCCCAATTGTTTATTTTTTTATAAATATCTTTAATTCGACCCCAACATTGAAAACCACTGCTTTAATGCGTATAGCCAGCTAGCCATTATGTTCCAACAGAAACACAACAACATTTTACTACACGGAGCCATGCCGATCCATCACGACTGGTCTGCTGGTGTAACCGCCCGAGGGGGCTACAACTGACTCTTCCATCGCGACGTCCCCCTAAGGCCCTTCTGCTAGCCCTGGCCCACTAGCTGTCTGAATCACCATGTCTCCAGCCCGCTACTCACAAGACCCAATGATCACTCGGCTACGCATGACTCTCCCTAATGTCAACATGCCCTGTCCATTGCTGTTTTGGTTAGTGATTATTGTCTTATTTCACTGTAGAGCCCCAGCCCTGCTCAATATGCCTTAGCTAACCCTGTTGTTTCACCTCCCACACATGCGGTGACCTCAACTGGTTTAAATGATGTTTCTAGAGACAATACCTCTCTCATCCTCACTCAATGCCTAGGGTTACCTCCACTGTATTCACATCCTACCATACGTTTGTCTGTACACTATGCCTTGAATCTATTCTTCTGCACCCAGAAACCTCCTTTAACTCTCTGTTCCAAACGCACTAGACAACCAGTTCTTATACCCTTTATCCGTACCCTTATCCTACTCCTCCTCTGTTCCTCTGGAGATGTAGAGGTTAATCCAGGCCCTGCAGTGCCAACCTCCACTTCTATTCCCCAGGAGCTCTCATTTTTTGACTTCTGTAACTGTAAAAACCTTAGCAGCCTCCTCCCTAAGTTTGTTTTATTCACTGCTTAAGCACACTCTGCCAACCTGGGATGTTCTAGTCGTGTCTGAAAATCCTGGCTTAGGAAGGCCAACAAAACCCTGAAATTTCCATTCCTAACTATAACATTTTTCAACAAATTGTTCTTGATTGATTGATCGCTGTAATGAATTTCCTCTTCTTCCGAAGAGGAGAGGCGAAACGGATCAGAGGACCAAGACGTGGCGTGGTAAGTGTCCATGGTTCTTTTTAATACGTTAAGGTACACATGAACAACTGACTACAAAAAAACAAGAAATGTGAAAACTCAAAACAGTCCTATCTGGTGCAAAGGCAGATACAGGAACAATCACACACAAACACACAGTGAAACCCAGGCTACCTAAGTATGATTCTCAATCAGAGACAACTAATGACACCTGCCTCTGATTGAGAACCATACTAGGCCGAAACATAGAAATACCCAAATCATAGAAAAACAAACATAGACTGCCCACCCAACTCACGCCCTGACCATACTAACTAAATACAAAACACAGGAAATAAAGGTCAGAACGTGACAGTACCCCCCCCCCCCCAAAGGTGCGGACTCCGGCCACAAAACCTTGACCTATTGGGGAGGGTCTGGGTGGGCGTCTGTCCGCGGTGGCGGTTCTGGCGCGGGACGCGGACCCCACTTCACAATTGTCTTAGTCCGCCTTATTGTCCGCCTCCGTGGCTTTCTCACCATGGCCACCCTTATCAATGACCCCACTGGACAGAGGGGCAGCTCTGGGCAGAGGGGGACTGGTGCCTCTGAGCAGAGGGGGACTGGCGCCTCTGGGCAGAGGGGGACTGGCGCCTCTGGGCAGACGGGGACTGGCGCCTCTGGGCAGACGGGGACTGGCGCCTCTGGGCTGAGGGGCTCTGGCGCCTCTGGGCTGAGGGGCTCTGGCGCCTCAGACTCCGGCAGCGTCGCCGGACAGGCGGGACACTCCGGCAGCGGCGCCGGACAGGCGGGACACTCCGGCAGTGGTGCCGGACAGGCGGGAGACTCTGGCAGCGGCGCCGGACAGGTGGAACCACCTGCAGGGAGGAGACAGAGAGACAGCCTGGTGCGTTCGGCTGCCACAGGAACCACCAGGCTGGGGAGACGTTCAGGAGGCTTGGTGTTAGGAGGAGCCTGAAGGACCAGGCTGTGGGGGAGCACTGGAGCTCTGGTGCGCAACCTTGGCACCACTTCCCCAGGCTGGACAACTACTCTAGCCCGGACCCTCCAGAGTGCAGGCACAGGTTGAACCGGGCTGTGGGTAAGCACGGGAGATCTAGTGCTTACTACACACACCTCTCCCTTAGGCTCCACTCCCACATTTGCCCGGCACGAGCAGAGCGCAGGCAGAGGATGTACTGCACCCTCCCAGCGCCCCGGAGACACAGCACGCAGAGCCGGCGCAGGATAACCTGGACCAAAACTGCGTACCAGCCACCAGACCCGCAGGCACCATACGCCCTGGCTCAATGCCCACACTCGCATGGCACTTTCAGGGGGCTGCCCTATCGCGCACCGGGCTATGGGCACGCACTGGCGACACCGTGCGCTTAACCGCATAACACAGTGCCTGACCAGTAATGCGCTGCTTATCATAAGCACAAGGCGTGAGCTCAGGTCTTCTACCTGGCTTAGTACCACACCTCGTGTGCCCCTCGTACCTGTCGCGCTGCCGTGCTGCCTCCTCATATCTCCGCCGCTCAGCTTTCGCTGCCTCCAGCTCTGCTTTGGGGCGGCGATATTCCCCAGCCTGTGCCCAGGGTCCCTCTCCGTTCAGTATCTCCTCCCATGTCCAGGAGTCCTGTGATGCTGGCCTCTGTTGTTGATGCTGCTGCTGCTGTCGTTGCTGTCCTTTACCACGCCGCTTGGTCCAAGTTGGGTGGGTGATTCTGTAATGAATTTCCTCCTCTTCTTCCAAAGAGGAGAGGCGAAACGGATCAGAGGACCAATACGCGGCGTGGTAAGTGTCCATGGTTCTTTTTAATACGTTAAGGTACACATGAACAACTGACTACAAAAAACAAGAAATGTGAAAACTCAAAACAGTCCTATCTGGTGCAAAGGCAGATACAGGAACAATCACCCACAAACACACAGTGAAACCCAGGCTACCTGTCACGCCTTGGTCATTATATTTTGTGTTTTTGGTATATGTTTGGGTAGGCCAGGGTGTGACATGTGTTTATATGTTGTGTTTTCGTATTGGGGTTTGTAGTAATTGGGATTGTGTATGATTAGGGGTGTGTCTAGTTAGGCTTGGCTGCCTGAGGCGATTCTCAATTGGAGTCAGCTGCTTATCGTTGTCTCTGATTGGGAACCGTATTTAGGCAGCCTGAGTTCGCGTTGTATTTTGTGTGTGTTTGTACCTGTATCTGTGTAGTAGTCACCAGATAGGCTGTAATTAGTTCACGTTCCGTTTGTTGTTTTCTTATATCAGTTATTTCATGTACCGCGATATATATTTCATTAAAAGTCATGAGTAACCTACACGCTGCATTTCGGTCTGACTCTCTTCATTCAACAGATGAATGATGTTACACTACCTAAGTATGATTCTCAATCAGAGACAACTAATGACACCTGCCTCTGATTGAGAACCATACTAGGCCGAAACATAGAAATACCCAAATCATAGAAAAACAAACATAGACTGCCCACCCATTTCACGCCCTGACCATACTAACTAAATACACAACACAGGAAATAAAGGTCAGAACGTGACAATCGCTGCATCTTTGGGTTTTGAGCCGGTTTCAGGAAGAATTGTCAACTAGCAGCGGAACCCATCTCCATATGTGGAAGGGTATGCTTAATAGGCCTGCCACATCTGTGGTTAGTCTGAAATGCATACATTTCAAATGCAGCAGAGAAAAATGGGCCAATTGACTGTACGGTGTTTATGAGTGACGTACAGTGTGTAGGAGGTTTTTGAACTCACCTGAATCAACTTCGTATTCTAGATGTACTTCGTTTATGAGATTAAAGGCTCCTTTAATTAATTAAATTGTTCACGTTTAATTTGTTCCACTTTAGGCAAAACAATAAAGGAAAGGTGCGCATGCATGGTAATCACTGTTGGATTCATTCAGATCTTCACATTTCCTGTTCTCACTTCCTGTTACAAGGCATTCTGCTAGTTGAAGTTTTTAACCGATACAAAAGAAAGATGCAAATTGTTCTTAACAATGATGTATATAATCCCTGGACTGCTGAAACAATGTATTGGTCATTGAAAGGCTTTGAAGCCACCCCCATGAGTTTGAATGGAATTCTACACTGTTTCAATTGAATGTTTCTCGGACAAATGTTTTTTATTTAAGGATTTTTTTATGTAGTGGGGACCAGTGGGGAACCGTCAAAGCCTTAGTATTTATTAAATGTATATACATTTTGTATAAAATGTTGTTTCATTTTCTATTTCATCTTTACAATAATTGCAATCATTTCATGATTTTATTCTTGTCAATTTGTGTTGGAAAGAGAATAGAGCAAATTGTCCACTCAGGATTTTGTTGGGTTGTCTCTGGGTATGAAAATGTTGCTAGTTCAGGCAGACATTGGCTAGGCCTTCATAAGCTGGACAGAGGGCCTCTGCCGTTCAACTATGTTAGAGCAGAATTTTGAAGTGACAGTCTTGTACCTTGTCAGCTCGGGGATTTGAACTTGCAAGCATTGATGGACATGGTTATAATAAAGATTTGATTGGTCCAGTGGGAGTGAGAGTTTTTAGAAGGGTGGTGGTACCAGGCGTTTTGGCTGATCCATAGGTGGTTTCAGATTGTGTTGAAACGATGGTGGGTTCTGTTGAGTCAGTGAAGGTAACCCAAAGTGGACTTGGGATATTTGTTTTGGAATTTTTTTCAGATCAGTGGGAGCAGGCGCTCCATGTGACACAACTTGGGTCAATATCTGTTTCTTGCTTTGCTCTTAGGAACAGGGCATCCACCATTGAATGGAGTGATTTCTGGGGTAGCGTTAATTAAGTGTGGAGGTGGAGCAAGTTGAAGATTCCCCGTGTTTGTGACACATGCCGTTTGACGCAACACAGATCCGGTGGTGAGCGTGGTGAAACAGAGAAGTCACTGTCAGTCCTTTTGAGTATTGAGTCTTTACCTGACATGGTCATGTTAGGATATATCACTTATCCTGTTAGAGTGTTTGTGGCGAATCCACTGCGCTGTTTCAGCTGCAACATTTATGGTCATGTTGCAGCAGTGTGTGTGTGTGTAGGAGGGAGATTCCAAGATGTGGGAAGTGTGCAGGAGGGAATTGTATAGAGGATTGTGTAGTTTCAGTGGATAAAGTTGTGTGTGTCAACTGTAGGTGTGCACATGTGGCTGGGGATCGGAAGTGTCCGGAATGAGAGAGGCATGTTGAGGTGGCTAGAGTCAGACTAGTGCAGAAGGTTTCATGTGCTGAGGCAGTGAAGAAAGCAGAGGAGGATGATTCAAGGTTGAGGGATCCTGAGAGGACATCAGTAAGGTTGGCTTCGTAACGTTCATAGCAATGGTGATCAACTGTACCGAAGAAATGGAACGTAAATCTCAGAAAATGGATGCTGTGGTGGCAGCTGCAGAGAAGCACTTGTGTGTAAGATAGTTGACCTCAGAAGAGTGTGTTGAGTGGTAGTGTCTCGTCTTCTCAGGTCGTTGGCCTGGGGTAATAATAATAATAATAATAATATATGCCATTTAGCAGATGCTTTTATCCAAAGCGACTTACAGTCATGTGTGCATACATTCTACATATGGGTGGTCCCGGGGATCAAACCCACTACCCTGGCGTTACAAGCACCATGCTCTACCAACTGAGCTACAGAAGGACCAGATAGGGTTAACTCCTTGATGCACCAGTCACGTTAGCCGGGATCATTTTCGTCAACATCCGCTGAATTGCAGAGCGCCAAATTCAAATTAAATTACTAAAAATATTGAATTTTCATGAAATCACAAGTGCAATATAGCAAACACAGTTTAGCTTGTTTTTAATCCACCTGGCGTGTCAGATTTCAAAAAAGCTTTTAGACGAAAGCATACCAAGCGTTTATATAAGGACAGCTCTCTCAGCAGACAAAACATTACAAACAGCTAGCAGCCAAGTAGATTGGTCACGAAAGTAAGAAAGGCAATAAAATGAATCACTTACCTTTGATGATCTTCGGATGTTTGCACTCAAGAGAAACCCAGTTACACAATAAATGTTCCTTTTGTTCAATAAAGATTATTTTTATTTCCAAAATACCTCCATTTGGTTCAAAATACCTCAATGTTAAGCGCGCGTGTCTAGGCCTAGACACATCACTACTGAGAGCGCAAGAAGTAATGAATTCACAATAGAAAATAGTAGGCTGATAAACAGCCAATTGAGTAGGTGGCAGGCAATACACTAATAGGTTGTAGCCTGCCATAAAGCCTTGAATAAGAAGCACAAGAGAAAATAATCAGTGTCAAAAGCAGTAGTTTTCTCACGCTAACGCTCGTAATGTTAGCTAGCCCTGACCTTAATCCCATTGAAAATTTGTGGGCAGAACTGAAAAAGCGTGTGCAAGCAAGGAGACCTACAAATTTAACTCAGTTACACCAGCTCTGTCAGGAGGAATGGGCTAAAATTGATCCAACTTATTGTTGGAAGCTTGTGGATGACTACCTGAAACATTTGACCCAAGTTCAACAATTTAAAGGCAATGCTACCAAATACTAATTGAGTGTATGTGTCACATCCGTCAAAAGAAGAGGACCAAAGAGCAGCGTGAAAAACAAGAAACGAAAACAACCGTGAAGCTTACAGGGCTAAGTGCCAATAACAAAGATAACTACCCACACTGAAAGGAGCGAAAAAGGGCTACCTAGTATGATACCCAATCAGAGACAACGATAGACAGCTGTCCTTGATTGAGAACCATACCCGGCCAACACAAAGAAACACAAATCATAGAAATAAAGGACATAGAATGCCCACCCAAATCACACCCTGACCAAACGAAAAAGAGGCATTAAAAAGGCTCTCTAAGGTCAGGGCGTTATAGTATGTAAACCTCTGACGCACTGGGAATGAAATAAATGAAAGCTGAAATTAACCATTCTCTCTACTATTATTCTGACATTTCACATTCTTAAATAAATTGGTGATCCTAACTGACCTAAAACGGGGATTTTTTACTGGAATTAAATGTCAGGAATTGTGAAAATGTATTTAAATGTATTTGGCTAAGGTTTATGCAAACTTCCGACTTCAACTGTATGTATGACATGAGCAGACTAGGCTAGTAAACATGCTGGAGCTAGAACCTCGTCTGTCGTGCCTCCTTATTTTAGATGTTGCTACAGTGACAATGTTAGCTGGCTTGTGTAGCAGTAGTGTGCCAATGGTGATGGTGGCTGCAGGAGCTGTTATCATCTTCAAGGTGGATGCTGTTGCTAATTTGTTAGCGTCACCATTTTCAAGATGTACTTTCAAACTTTGTTTACAAATGATCATTTGGTGAGTGGCTTTGTTGCTGCTTGGTTGCTGTTAGCTATCTCTTAAAAAGGAATGACTGTGAAACATTATTGCATTTAAACTTTAGATCACCTGTTAGTATGATGAACATGATAAAATATATTTGCAATGGCAAGTAATAGCTGTTTTATTAATTTAATTTTGGAAATCAAATGGTTATGCTTTTGTATTGTTCTGATTTCTTGGGGCACACTAGAGTGAATGGGCTGCTTATTCTTTAACATTATTTGATGCTGTGTGTGACCGCTGTCCCCTGTATATGTGTTTGATCAAAATTGTCTGTCCTTCAGCGCCATAGAGTGCACAGGTATTACGGTCACTGTCCTTTCAGCAGAATGTGCCTGTCACCTTTGATGTGGAATTGTTTTTGTTGCTTCTGGTGATAGTGTGATAGTGGTGTGGCTACAAGAAGTTGTGTAAACAGTGCATTATTTTATGCTGTGTGTTATGTTGTGTCCATGCTGGTGCTGTCAGTGTGTGCGACAGCCTGACACGGGGCCAGGCCTGTTTGATTCATTCATAATGTCATCAAAAAGCATTGCTCCCACTTCACTACAACTAGAATGTTCTGACTAGGGAAAATATAATGTTGGGCGCATTTAGTTCCCTCCTCCTCCACATACAACACCCGTTCTGCCAAGTCACATTCTGTAAAGATCCCCAAAGCACACACATCCCTGGGTCACTCCTCTTTTCAGGTCGCTGCAGCTAGCGACTGGAACGAGCTGCAACAAACACTCAAACTGGACAGTTTTATCTCAATCTCTTCATTCAAAGACTCAATCATGGACACTCTTACTGACAGTTGTTGCTGCTTTGCATAACGTATTGCAGTCTCTTGTCCTTTGTGCTGTTGTCTGTGCCCAATAACGTTTGAACCATGTTTTGTGCTGCTACCATGTTGTGCTGCTGCCATGTTGTGTTACAAACAGGCTGAGCTGTCATGTGTTTCTGCCATGCTATGTTGTTCTCTTAGGTCTCTCTTTAGGTAGTGTTGTGTTGTCTCTCTCGTCGTGATGTGTGTTTTGTTCTATATTTTATTTATTTATTATTTTATTTATTAACCCCTCCCCCATCCCCTTAGGAGGCCTTTTGCCTTTTGGAAGGCCGTCATTGTAAATAAGAATTTGCCAACCTGACTTTATTATCCACTGTGCCAAAATAAGTCATTACGAGTTCAGAATAAATAATTATATTTCTCAAAGCACCCAATCCGTTCCCACAGGTCCCTACTACTGACCACTTCCATTCGGGATGGGAGGTGATGAACCCCCCGCCCCCACCCGAACCCTAGCTCTGACTCACTCAGACACAGACAAACCAACCAACAGCTCAGTGAAGACCAGGGTAGTCTGACCAGGGGCCATTGTGGCCCCATTGTGAGGATCTCTAGAGAGGCCCAGGAGAGGCCCAGGCTTTGTATGACCCACCCTCCATGATAGATGCTGACGTGACCCCTGGCCTACAGTGGCTTGGTTGAGAAGCTGCTGCAATTAGTCCTGAATTAGTCACCTGATGATGACATCCCCCTTTCAGACCAGGCTCCTCCCATACCCAGCTCTACCAGAGTCTTACAGTGGAATGGATAGATGATGGTTCCAACACAGCTCTACCAGAACCCTACAGTGGAATGGATAGGTGATGGTTCTAACCCAGCTCTACCAGAACCTTACAGTGGAATGAATAGATGATGGTTCCAACCCAGCTCTACCAGAACCTTACAGTGGAATGGTTAGATGATGGTTCCAACCCAGCTCTACCAGAACTTTACAGTGGAATGGATAGATGATGGTTCCAAACCAACTCTACCAGAACCTTACAGTGGAATGGATTGATGATGGCTCCAATCCAACTCTACCAGAACCATACAGTGGAATGGATAGATGATGGTTCCAACCCAGCTCTACCAGAACCTTACAGTGGAATGAATTGATGATGGTTCCAACCCAGCTCTACCAGAACCTTACAGTGGAATGGATTGATGATGGTTCCAACCCAGCTCTACCAGAACCTGACAGTGGAATGGATTGATGATGGTTCCAATCCAGCTCTACCAGAACCTTACAGTGGAATGAATAGATGATGGTTCCAACCCAGCTCTACCAGAGCCTTACAGTGGAATGGATAGATGATGGTTCCAACCCAGCTCTACCAGAACCTTACAGTGGAATGGATTGATGATGGTTCCAACCCAGCTCTACCAGAACCTGACAGTGGAATGGATTGATGATGGTTCCAATCCAGCTCTACCAGAACCTTACAGTGGAATGAATAGATGATGGTTCCAACCCAGCTCTACCAGAGCCTTACAGTGGAATGGATAGATGATGGTTCCAACCCAGCTCTACCAGAACCTTACAGTGGAATGGATTGATGATGGTTCCAACCCAGCTCTACCAGAACCTGACAGTGGAATGGATTGATGATGGTTCCAACCCAGCTCTACCAGAGCCTTACAGTGGAATGGATAGATGATGGTTCCAACCCAGCTCTACCAGAACCTTACAGTGGAATGGATAGATGATGGTTCCAACCCAGCTCTACCAGGACCTTACAGTGGAATGGATAGATGATGGTTCCAACCCAGCTCTACCAGAACCTTACAGTGGAATGAATAGATGATGGTTCCAACCCAGCTCTACCAGAACCTTACAGTGGAATGGATAGATGATGGTTCCAACCCAACTCTACCAGAACCTTACAGTGGAATGGATAGATGATGGTTCCAACCCAGCTCTACCAGAACCTTACAGTGGAATGGATTGATGATGGTTCCAACCCAGCTCTACCAGAGCCTTACAGTGGAATGGATTGATGATGGTTCCAACCCAGCTCTACCAGAGCCTTACAGTGGAATGGATAGATGATGGTTCCAACCCAGCTCTACCAGAACCTTACAGTGGGATGGATTGATGATGGTTCCAAGAAGAAGAATCCAGTTTATAAACATAGTAAAGTAGTGACCTAAAAGTATTAGAAAAACGTTTACCTTTTTTTGAGGGAAATGTTTTTGTTTTGGGGATTTTGGTTAAACATCTTTGCTTTTAGCTCCTCCCCTTCTCTCCTCTCCTCTTCCATCCCGTCCTCCCCTCTCTCCCCTTCTCTCCTCTCCTCCTCCATCCTCTCCTCCCCTCTCTCCTTTCCTCTTCCATCCTCTCCTCCCCTATCTCCTTTCCTCTCATCTCTCCCCTTCTCTCCTCTCCTCTCCCATCCTCTCCTCCCCACAATCTGCGGTTGTATCAGAAAACCACAGAGAAGTCCTCCTATCCTATGTGGTCTCCTGTCCTGCAGAGAACTGTCATCACATTTCCCTTTATACCTCTATTCCCCAAGACATTAAAGGCTGCTCACAGTGTGTTTAAGGAATCATAGCACCTCTTCCTGTACCTGTCATCGGGGCGACGTGGAGTGGGCAGGCAGATAGAGAGAGCAGTAGAGAGGGAGATGAGAGGGTTAGGAGAAGAAAGAGAGATTTTAACTGTTTTTCATTTCTGCTCACTTTTGCTTATTGTTTATTTAACTTTTGTTTATTGTTTATTTCACTTGCTTTGGCAATGTAAACATATGTTTCCCATGCCAATAAAGCCCTTTAAATTGAATTGAGCCCCACAGAGCTGTGAAGTGGTGGAGGTACCAGAGAGGTACAGTGCAGTGTTCTTGTTGCTGTAATTCTCTCTCTCTCTCTCTCTCTCTCTCTCTCTCTCTCTCTCTCTCTCTCTCTCTCTCTCTCTCTCTCTCTCTCTCTCTCTCTCTCTCTCTCTCTCTCTCTCTCTCTCTCTCTCTCTCTCTCTCTCTCTCTCTCTCTCTCTCTCTCTCTCTCTCTCGCACCCTGTCAAACACTCCACCACTATCAGGGGACGGCTCAGAAAATAAACATTGCTATCTGCTAACTGGAAAGAGGAGACATCCGTTTGGAGACACATTGAGGAAACTGGGTAAAGGAGGAGGAAGAAGTGGATAGAGGTGGCAATAGTTCGGTTGTAGAGGAGTGGGGGCTGTACTGACATATTGCTTTGTTGAGGAGTGGGGGCTGTACCGACATATTGCTTTGTTGAGGAGTGGGGGCTGTACCGATATATTGCTTTGTTGAGGAGTGGGAAGTAGAGGAGTGGGGGCTGTACCAACACATTGCTTTGTTGAGGGTGGGAAGTAGAGGGGTGGGGGCTGTACCAACACATTGCTTTGTTAAGGAGTGGGAAGTGGAGGAGTCGGGGCTGTACCAACATATTGCTTTGTTGAGGAGTGGGAAGTAGAGGAGTGGGGGCAATACTGACATATTGCTTTGTTGAGGAGTGGGAAGTGGAGGAGTGGGGGCTGTACCAACATATTGCTTTGTTGAGGAGTGGGAAGTAGAGGAGTGGGGGCTAAACTGACATATTGCTTTGTTGAGGAGTGGGGGCTGTACTGACATATTGCTTTGTTGAGGAGTGGGGGCTGTACTGACATATTGCTTTGTTGAGGAGTGGGGGCTGTACTGACATATTGCTTTGTTGAGGAGTTATTGCTTTGTTGAGGAGTGCAGTGTTCTTGGGAAGAGGAGAGGAGTGGGGGGCTGTACCAACACATTGCTTTGTTAAGGAGTGGGAAGTAGAGGAGTGGGGGGGCTGTACCAACATATTGCTTTGTTGAGGAGTGGGAAGTAGAGGAGTGGGGGCTGTACCAACATATTGCTTTGTTAAGGAGTGGGAAGTAGAGGAGTGGGGGCTATACTGACATATTGCTTTGTTGAGGAGTGGGAAGTGGAGGAGTGGGGGCTGTACCAACATATTGCTTTGTTGAGGAGTGGGAAGTAGAGGAGTGGGGCTATACTGACATATTGCTTTGTTGAGGTCTGGGAAGTAGAGGATTGGGGGCTGTACCGACATATTGCTTTGTTGAGGAGTGGGAAGTAGAGGAGTGGGGGCTATACAGACATATTGCTTTGTTGAGGAGTGGGGGCTGTACCAACATATTGCTATGTTGGGGAGTGGGAAGTAGATGAGTGGGGGCTATACCGACATATTGCTATGTTGAGAAGTGGGAAGTAGAGGAGTGGGGGCTGTACCAACATATTGCTTTGTGGAGGAGTGGGGGCTATACTGACAAATTGCTTTGTTGAGGAGTGGGAAGTAGAGGAGTGGGGGCTGTACCGACATATTGCTTTGTTGAGGAGTGGGAAGTAGAGGAGTGGAGGCTGTACCAACATATTGCTTTGTTGAGGAGTGGGGGCTGTACCAACATATTGCTTTGTGGAGGAGTGGGAAGTAGAGGAGTGGGGGCTATACTGACATATTGCTTTGTTGAGGAGTGGGAAGTAGAGGAGTGGGGGCTATACTGACAAATTGCTTTGCTTTGTTTAGGAGTGGGAAGTAGAGGAGTGGGGGCTGTACTGACATATTGCTTTGTTGAGGAGTGGGAAGTAGAGGAGGGGGCTGTACCAACATATTGCTATGTTGAGGAGTGGGGGCTGTACTGACATATTGCTTTGTTGAGGAGTGGGAAGTAGAGGAGTGGGGGCTGTACTGACATATTGCTTTGTTGAGGAGTGGGAAGTAGAGGAGTGGGGGCTGTACCGACATATTGCTTTGTTGAGGAGTGGGACGTAGAGGAGTGGGGGCTATACTGACATATTGCTTTGTTGAGGAGTGGGAAGTAGAGGAGTGGGGGCTATACTGACATATTGCTTTGTTGAGGAGTTGGAAGTAGAGGGGTGGGGGCTGTACCAATATTTTGCTTTGTTGAGGAGTGGGAAGTAGAGGAGTGGGGGCTGTACCGACATATTGCTTTGTTGAGGAGTGGGAAGTAGAGGAGTGGGGGCTATACCGACATATTGCTATGTTGAGAAGTGGGAAGTAGAGGAGTGGGGGCTGTACCAACATATTGCTTTGTGGAGGAGTGGGGGCTATACTGACAAATTGCTTTGTTGAGGAGTGGGAAGTAGAGGAGTGGGGGCTGTACCGACATATTGCTTTGTTGAGGAGTGGGAAGTAGAGGAGTGGGGGGCTATACCAACATATTGCTTTGTTGAGGAGTGGGAAGTAGAGGAGTGGGGGCTGTACCAACATATTTATTTTTTGAGGAGTGGGGGCTATACCAACATATTGCTTTGTGGAGTAGTGGGGCTGGACATATTGCTTTGTTGAGGAGTGGGGGCTGTACCAACATATTGCTTTGTTGAGGAGTGGGAAGTAGAGGAGTGGGGGCTGTACCGACATATTGCTTTGTTGAAGGAGTGGGGGCTATACCGACATATTGCTTTGTTGAGGAGTGGGAAGTAGAGGAGTGGGGGCTGTACCAACACATTGCTTTGTTGAGGAGTGGGAAGTAGAGGGGTGGGGGCTGTACCAACACATTGCTTTGTTTTGTTGTGTACTGACATAGTGGGAAGTAGAGGAGTGGGAAGTGGAGGAGTGGGGGCTGTACTGACATATTGCTTTGTTGAGGAGTGGGAAGTAGAGGAGTGGGGGCAATACTGACATATTGCTTTGTTGAGGAGTGGGAAGTGGAGGAGTGGGGGCTGTACCAACATATTGCTTTGTTGAGGAGTGGGAAGTAGAGGAGTGGGGGCTAAACTGACATATTGCTTTGTTGAGGAGTAGAGGAGTGGGGGCTGTACCGACATATTGCTTTGTTGAGGAGTGGGAAGTAGAGGAGTGGGGGCTGTACCTTTGTTGAGGGGAGGAGTGGGGGCTATACTGACATATTGCTTTGTTGAGGAGTGGGAAGTATAGGAGTGGGGGCTGTACCAACATATTGCTTTGTTGAGGAGTGGGAAGTAGAGGAGTGGGGGCTATACTGACATATTGCTTTGTTGAGGAGTGGGGGAAGTAGAGGAGTGGGGGCTGTACCAACATATTGCTTTGTTGAGGAGTGAGTGGGGGCTGGGGCTGTACTGACATATTGCTTTTTGTTAGAGGAGTGGGGGCTGTACCTGACATATTGCTTTGTTGAGGAGGAGTGGGGGCTGTACCAACATATTGCTTTGTTGAGGAGTGGGAAGTAGAGGAGTGGGGGCTGTACCGACATATTGCTTTGTTGAGGAGTGGGGGCTGTACCAACATATTGCTTTGTTGAGGAGTGGGAAGTAGAGGAGTGCTTTGGGGCTATACCGATATATTGCTTTGTTGAGGAGTGGGAAGTAGAGTGGGGGCTGTACCAACATATTGCTTTTTGTTGATACTGACATATTGGGGAGGAGTGGGAAGTAGAGGAGTGGGGGCTGTACCAACATATTGCTTTGTTGAGGAGTGGGAAGTAGAGGAGTGGGGGCTATACTGACATATTGCTTTGTTGAGGAGTGGGAAGTAGAGGAGTGGGGGCTGTACCAACATATTGCTTTGTTGAGGACATATTGCTTTGACAAATTTGAGGAGTGGGGGCTGTACCAACATATTGCTTTGTTGAGGAGTGGGGGCTATACTGATTGCATATATTGCTTTGTTGAGGAGTGGGAAGTAGAGGAGTGGGGGCTATACTGACATATTGCTTTGTTGAGGTCTGGGAAGTAGAGGATTGGGGGCTGTACCGACATATTGCTTTGTTGAGGAGTGGGAAGTAGAGGAGTGGGGGCTGTACCAACATATTGCTTTGTTGAGGAGTGGGGGCTGTACTGACATATTGCTTTGTTGAGGAGTGGGAAGTAGAGGCGTGGGGGCTGTACCAACATATTGCTTTGTTGAGGACTGGGAAGTAGAGGAGTGGGGGCTAAACTGACATACTGCTTTTTTGAGGAGTGGGGGCTATACCGATATATTGCTTTGTTGAGGAGTGGGAAGTAGAGGAGTGGGATCTGTTCCTGACATATTGCTTTGTTGAGGAGTGGGGGCTGTACTGACATATTGCTTTGTTGAGGAGTGGGGGCTGTACTGACATATTGCTTTGTTGAGGAGTGGGGGCTGTACTGACATATTGCTTTGTTGAGGAGTGGGAAGTAGAGGAGTGGGGGGGCTGTACCAACACATTGCTTTGTTAAGGAGTGGGAAGTAGAGGAGTCGGGGCTGTACCAACATATTGCTTTGTTGAGGAGTGGGAAGTAGAGGAGTGGGGGCTGTACCAACATATTGCTTTGTTAAGGAGTGGGAAGTAGAGGAGTGGGAGCTATACTGACATATTGCTTTGTTGAGGAGTGGGAAGTGGAGGAGTGGGGGCTGTACCAACATATTGCTTTGTTGAGGAGTGGGAAGTAGAGGAGTGGGGGCTATACTGACATATAGCTTTGTTGAGGTCTGGGAAGTAGAGGATTGGGGGCTGTACCGACATATTGCTTTGTTGAGGAGTGGGAAGTAGAGGAGTGGGGGCTATACAGACATATTGCTTTGTTGAGGAGTGGGGGCTGTACAAACATATTGCTATGTTGGGGAGTGGGAAGTAGATGAGTGGGGGCTATACCGACATATTGCTTTGTTGAGAAGTGGGAAGTAGAGGAGTGGGGGCTGTACCAACATATTGCTTTGTGGAGGAGTGGGGGCTATACTGACATATTGCTTTGTTGAGGAGTGGGAAGTAGAGGAGTGGGGGCTGTACCGACATATTGCTTTGTTGAGGAGTGGGAAGTAGAGGAGTGGGGGCTGTACCAACATATTGCTTTGTTGAGGAGTGGGGGCTGTACCAACATATTGCTTTGTGGAGGAGTGGGAAGTAGAGGAGTGGGGTCTATACTGACATATTGCTTTGTTGAGGAGTGGGAAGTAGAGGAGTGGGGGCTATACTGACAAATTGCTTTGTTTAGGAGTGGGAAGTAGAGGAGTGGGGGCTGTACTGACATATTGCTTTGTTGAGGAGTGGGAAGTAGAGGAGTGGGGGCTGTACCAACATATTGCTATGTTGAGGAGTGGGGGCTGTACTGACATATTGCTTTGTTGAGGAGTGGGAAGTAGAGGAGTGGGGGCTGTACCGACATATTGCTTTGTTGAGGAGTGGGAAGTAGAGGAGTGGGGGCTGTACCGACATATTGCTTTGTTGAGGAGTGGGAAGTAGAGGAGTGGGGGCTGTACCGACATATTGCTTTGTTGAGGAGTGGGAAGTAGAGGAGTGGGGGCTATACCTGACATATTGCTTTGTTGAGAAGTGGGAAGTAGAGGAGTGGGGGCTGTACCAACATATTGCTTTGTGGAGGAGTGGGGGCTATACTGACAAATTGCTTTGTTGAGGAGTGGGAAGTAGAGGAGTGGGGGCTGTACTGACATATTGCTTTGTTGAGGAGTGGGAAGTAGAGGAGTGGGGGCTATACCAACATATTGCTTTGTTGAGGAGTGGGAAGTAGAGGAGTGGGGGCTGTACCAACATATTTATTTTTTGAGGAGTGGGGGCTATACCAACATATTGCTTTGTGGAGTAGTGGGGGCTATACTGACAAATTGCTTTGTTGAGGAGTGGGAAGTAGAGGAGTGGGGCTGTACCAACATATTGCTTTGTTGAGGAGTGGGAAGTAGAGGATTGGGGGCTATACTGACATATTGCTTTGTTGAGGAGTGGGAAGTAGAGGAGTGGGGGCTGTACTGACATATTGCTTTGTTGAGGAGTGGGAAGTAGAGGAGTGGGGGCTATACTGACATATTGCTTTGTTGAGGAGTGGGAAGTAGAGGTGGGGGCTGTACCAACATATTGCTTTGTTGAGGAGTGGGAAGTAGAGGAGTGGGGGCTATACTGACAAATTGCTTTGTTGAGGAGTGGGAAGTAGAGGAGTGGGGGCTGTACTGACATATTGCTTTGTTGAGGAGTGGAAAGTAGAGGAGTGGGGGCTGTACCAATATATTGCTTTGTTGAGGAGTGGGAAGTAGAGGAGTGGGGGCTGTACCGACATATTGCTTTGTTGAGGAGTGGGAAGTAGAGGAGTGGGGGCTGTACCAGCATATTGCTTTGTTGGGGAGTGGGAAGTAGAGGAGTGGGGGCTGTACCAACATATTGCTTTGTGGAGGAGTGGGGGCTATACTGACAAATTGCTTTGTTGAGGAGTGGGAAGTAGAGGAGTGGGGGCTATACTGACAAATTGCTTTGTTGAGGAGTGGGAAGTAGAGGAGTGGGGGCTGTACTGACATATTGCTTTGTTGAGGAGTGGGAAGTAGAGGAGTGGGGGCTATACTGACATATTGCTTTGTTGAGGAGTGGGAAGTAGAGGAGTGGGGGCTATACTGACAAATTGCTTTGTTGAGGAGTGGGAAGTAGAGGAGTGGGGGCTGTACTGACATATTGCTTCGTTGAGGAGTGGGAAGTAGAGGAGTGGGGGCTGTACCGACATATTGCTTTGTTGAGGAGTGGTGGCTGTACTGACATATTGCTTTGTTGAGGAGTGGGAAGTAGAGGAGTGGGGGCTGTACCAATATATTGCTTTGTTGAGGAGTGGGAGTAGAGGAGTGGGGGCTGTACCGACATATTGCTATGTTGAGGAGTGGGGGCTGTACTGACATATTGCTTTGTTGAGGAGTGGGAGGTAGAGGAGTGGGGGCTGTACCGACATATTGCTTTGTTGAGGAGTGGGAGGTAGAGGAGTGGGGGCTGTACCGACATATTGCTTTGTTGATGAGTGGGAAGTAGAGGGTGGGGGCTATACTGACATATTGTTTTGTTGAGGAGTGGGAAGTAGAGGAGTGGGGGCTATACTGACATATTGCTTTGTTGAGGAGTGGGGGCTGTACCAACATATTGCTTTGTGGAGGAGTGGGAAGTAGAGGAGTGGGGTCTATACTGACATATTGCTTTGTTGAGGAGTGGGAAGTAGAGGAGTGGGGGCTATACTGACAAATTGCTTTGTTTAGGAGTGGGAAGTAGAGGAGTGGGGGCTGTACTGACATATTGCTTTGTTGAGGAGTGGGAAGTAGAGGAGTGGGGGCTGTACCAACATATTGCTATGTTGAGGAGTGGGGGCTGTACTGACATATTGCTTTGTTGAGGAGTGGGAAGTAGAGGAGTGGGGCTGTACTGACATATTGCTTTGTTGAGGAGTGGGAAGTAGAGGAGTGGGGGCTGTACCGACATATTGCTTTGTTGAGGAGTGGGAAGTAGAGGAGTGGGGGCTGTACCGACATATTGCTTTGTTGAGGAGTGGGAAGTAGAGGAGTGGGGGCTATACCGACATATTGCTATGTTGAGAAGTGGGAAGTAGAGGAGTGGGGGCTGTACCAACATATTGCTTTGTGGAGGAGTGGGGGCTATACTGACAAATTGCTTTGTTGAGGAGTGGGAAGTAGAGGAGTGGGGGCTGTACCGACATATTGCTTTGTTGAGGAGTGGGAAGTAGAGGAGTGGGGGCTATACCAACATATTGCTTTGTTGAGGAGTGGGAAGTAGAGGAGTGGGGGCTGTACCAACATATTTATTTTTTGAGGAGTGGGGGCTATACCAACATATTGCTTTGTGGAGTAGTGGGGGCTATACTGACAAATTGCTTTGTTGAGGAGTGGGAAGTAGAGGAGTGGGAGCTGTACCAACATATTGCTTTGTTGAGGAGTGGGAAGTAGAGGATTGGGGGCTATACTGACATATTGCTTTGTTGAGGAGTGGGAAGTAGAGGAGTGGGGGCTGTACTGACATATTGCTTTGCTGAGGAGTGGGAAGTAGAGGAGTGGGGGCTATACTGACATATTGCTTTGTTGAGGAGTGGGAAGTAGAGTGGGGGCTGTACCAACATATTGCTTTGTTGAGGAGTGGGAAGTAGAGGAGTGGGGGCTATACTGACAAATTGCTTTGTTGAGGAGTGGGAAGTAGAGGAGTGGGGGCTGTACTGACATATTGCTTTGTTGAGGAGTGGAAAGTAGAGGAGTGGGGGCTGTACCAATATATTGCTTTGTTGAGGAGTGGGAAGTAGAGGAGTGGGGGCTGTACCGACATATTGCTTTGTTGAGGAGTGGGAAGTAGAGGAGTGGGGGCTGTACCAGCATATTGCTTTGTTGGGGAGTGGGAAGTAGAGGAGTGGGGGCTGTACCAACATATTGCTTTGTGGAGGAGTGGGGGCTATACTGACAAATTGCTTTGTTGAGGAGTGGGAAGTAGAGGAGTGGGGGCTATACTGACAAATTGCTTTGTTGAGGAGTGGGAAGTAGAGGGCTGTACTGACATAGTGTTGGGGCTGTACTGACATATTGCTTTGTTGAGGAGTGGGAAGTAGAGGAGTGGGGGCTATACTGACATATTGCTTTGTTGAGGAGTGGGAAGTAGAGGAGTGGGGGCTATACTGACAAATTGCTTTGTTGAGGAGTGGGAAGTAGAGGAGTGGGGCTGTACTGACATATTGCTTCGTTGAGGAGTGGGAAGTAGAGGAGTGGGGGCTGTACCGACATATTGCTTTGTTGAGGAGTGGTGGCTGTACTGACATATTGCTTTGTTGAGGAGTGGGAAGTAGAGGAGTGGGGGCTGTACCAATATATTGCTTTGTTGAGGAGTGGGAGGTAGAGGAGTGGGGGCTGTACCGACATATTGCTATGTTGAGGAGTGGGGGCTGTACTGACATATTGCTTTGTTGAGGAGTGGGAGGTAGAGGAGTGGGGGCTGTACCGACATATTGCTTTGTTGAGGAGTGGGAGGTAGAGGAGTGGGGGCTGTACCGACATATTGCTTTGTTGATGAGTGGGAAGTAGAGGGGTGGGGGCTATACTGACATACTGTTTTGTTGAGGAGTCGGAAGTAGAGGAGTGGGGGCTATACTGACATATTGCTTTGTTGAGGAGTGGGAAGTAGAGGAGTGGGGGCTATACTGACATATTGCTTTGTTGAGGAGTGGGGGCTGTACCGACATATTGCTTTGTTGATGAGTGGGGGCTGTACTGACATATTGCTTTGTTGAGGAGTGGGAAGTAGAGGAGTGGGGGCTATACTGACATATTGCTTTGTTGAGGAGTGGGAAGTAGAGGAGTGGGGGCTGTACTGACATATTGCTTTGTTGAGGAGTGGGAAGTAGAGGAGTGGGGGCTGTACTGACATATTGCTTTGTTGAGGAGTGGGAAGTAGAGGAGTGGGGGCTGTACTGACATATTGCTTTGTTGAGGAGTGGGAAGTAGAGGAGTGGGGGCTATACTGACATATTGCTTGCCTGTTGTTCTAAGGTCGATGGTGATTCACCGGCGGCTGCATTCATTCCCATCAGGGATCAGGAAGGATCAGAGTCTGACATGACAGATTACCATGGTGGCATAGGGAGCGTGGGGCTATGTGCTCACTTTTGACCTTCTATTGGAAAAGTCTCCTGCAAGGCCACACGCCCTGCTGTCCTCGGGACTGGACCACAGACCACACATCCCAGCATAGAATACAGAATACCAAATGAGATGATAACATCACATTAATCATAGACTGATATAATTTTATTTGACTTCATTCTATCTTCAAATCAAATAATATCACTGATGATACCACCCTTAGATACACTGACTGCACAAAACAATATGAACACCTGCTGATGATGCCAACACTATATACACTGAGTGTACCAAGAATTATGAACACCATGACATAGACTGACCAGATGAACCCAGGAGAAAGCTAATGACCTTATAGATGTCACTTGTTAAAATCCATTTAATCAGTGTATATGAAGGGGAGGAAACTGGTTAAAGAAGGATTTTTCAGCCTTGAGACAATTAAGACGTGGATTGTGTATGTGTGCCATTCAGAGGGTGAATAGGCAAGGCAAAATATTTAAGTGCCTGTGAACGGGGTAGTAGGTGCCAGGCACACCGGTTTGAGTAAATCAAGAACTGCAACGCTGCTGGGTTTTTCACTCTCAACAGTTTCCTGTGTGTATCAAGAATGGTCCACCACACAATGGACACCCAGCCAACTTGACACAACTGTGGGAAGCATTGGAGTCAACATGGTCCAGCATTACTGTGGAATGCTTTCGACACCTTGTAGAGTCCATGCCCAAACAAATTCAGGCTGTTCTGAGGGCAAAAGGGGTGATGTAACTCAATACAAGGAAGGTGTTCCTAAAGTTTGGTATACTCAGTGTATATTTCACAGATACAACAATCCATCTAGTCATAAAGAGATTCATCCATGTCCAGTGGCATGTGAATGTTCCTTGAGATTGAGGTTCAATTTCCTTATTTTGTTCTGTGATCTGTGGTCAGCAGCAGGCTATTGATACCCAGGCCTGTCCTCAGCTGTGGTCAGCAGCAGGGTATTGATACGCATGGCTGTCCTCAGCTGTGGTCAGCAGCAGGCTATTGATACCCAGGCCTGTCCTCAGCTGTGGTCAGCAGCAGGGTATTGATACGCATGGCTGTCCTCAGCTGTGGTCAGCAGCAGGCTATTGATACCCAGGCCTGTCCTCAGCTGTGGTCAGCAGCAGGGTATTGATACGCATGGCTGTCCTCGGCTGTGGTCAGCAGCAGGCTATTGATACCCAGGCCTGTCCTCGGCTGTGTTCAGCAGCAGGGTATTGATACGCATGGCTGTCCTCAGCTGTGGTCAGCAGCAGGCTATTGATACCCAGGCCTGTCCTCAGCTGTGGTCAGCAGCAGGGTATTGATACGCATGGCTGTCCTCAGCTGTGGTCAGCAGCAGGGTATTGATATCCAGGCCTGTCCTCAGCTGTGGTCAGCAGCAGGGTATCGATACCCAGGACTTTCCTCAGCTGTGGTCAGCAGCAGGGTATTGATATCCAGGCCTGTCCTCAGCTGTGGTCAGCAGCAGGGTATTGATTCCCATGCCTGTTCTCAGCTGTGGTCAGCAGCAGGGTATCGATACCCAGGACTATCCTCAGCTGTGGTCAGCAGCAGGGTATTGATATCCAGGCCTGTCCTCAGCTGTGGTCAGCAGCAGGGTATTGATATCCAGGCCTGTCCTCAGCTGTGGTCAGCAGCAGGGTATCGATACCCAGGACTATCCTCAGCTGTGGTCAGCAGCAGGGTATTGATTCCCAGGCTGTCCTCAGGTCAGGGGGATGGTAGTGGTGATTTATTGAGATAGGCCCTATGGTCCCACACTCACTGAACTTCACCCACACAGCAACAGTGTGGTGTGTTTACCCTGTCCATGGCTGGCATTCACCTTGAGCTTTACTCCTGTTCTCTTCCATTCCTCTCCTCTCTTCTCACCATGTTCCCAATGAAGACTCATACCCCTGAGCCACTCCTCATCTGACACAGACTGTTCTCTACTTCCCAGTGTAGACTCATACCCCTGAGCCACTCCTCATCTGACACAGACTGTTCTCCACTTCCCAGTGTAGACTAATATCACTGAGCCACTCCTCATCTGACACAGACTGTTCTCCACTTCCCAGTGTAGACTCATACCCCTGAGCCACTCCTCATCTGACACAGACTGTTCTCTACTTCCCAGTGTAGACTCATACCCCTGAGCCACTCCTCATCTGACACAGACTGTTCTCTACTTCCCAGTGTAGACTCATACCCCTGAGCCACTCCTCATCTGACACAGACTGTTCTCCACTTCCCAGTGTAGACTAATATCACTGAGCCACTCCTCATCTGACACAGACTGTTCTCTACTTCCCAGTGTAGACTCATACCCCTGAGCCACTCCTCATCTGACACAGACTGTTCTCCACTTCCCAGTGTAGACTAATATCACTGAGCCACTCCTCATCTGACACAGACTGTTCTCCACTTCCCAGTGTAGACTAATATCACTGAGCCACTCCTCATCTGACACAAACTGTTCTCCACTTCCCAGTGTAGACTAATATCACTGAGCCACTCCTCATCTGACACAAACTGTTCTCCACTTCCCAGTGTAGACTAATATCACTGAGCCTCTCCTCATCTGACACAAACTGTTCTCCACTTCCCAGTGTAGACTAATATCACTGAGCCACTCCTCATCTGACACAAACTGTTCTCCACTTCCCAGTGTAGACTAATATCACTGAGCCTCTCCTCATCTGACACAAACTGTTCTCCACTTCCCAGTGTAGACTAATATCACTGAGCCACTCCTCATCTGACACAGACTGTTCTCCACTTCCCAGTGTAGACTAATATCACTGAGCCTCTCCTCATCTGACACAAACTGTTCTCCACTTCCCAGTGAAGACTCATACCCCTGAGCCTCTCCTCATCTGACACAAACTGTTCTCCACTTCCCAGTGTAGACTAATATCACTGAGCCTCTCCTCATCTGACACAAACTGTTCTCCACTTCCCAGTGTAGACTAATATCACTGAGCCACTCCTCATCTGACACAGACTGTTCTCCACTTCCCAGTGTAGACTAATATCACTGAGCCACTCCTCATCTGACACAGACTGTTCTCCACTTCCCTCTCCTCCCTTATACAGTCAGTGAACTTTATTAAGGATGGAGATGTAAGAATATCCCACATTGAACTTCGCAGTATTGAAAATCCTGAATTAGAGTCTTCTATTTCAGAAGCCCAAACAAGTAGGACTGTTTTCCCAGGCAGAGGGGACAGATTTCTTGTCTTTCTTCTTGGCTTTTTTAATATGCAAATTAAATGGTATATTGATTAGACATTTATCTTCCAAGCTTTTGAGGGTCTGTGGGCGCTCGGATAGGACTGCTAGGGGCAGAGGGGCAGTAGTTGGATAGAGATGAGAGAGAAGCCCCCTGTCCCACAGGTCATTGATTAGATCTGTGTCTGTTGAAGAGCACAGGGATGAAATCAGTGCAGATGCACACACTGACGCACACATGCCAGATGGCACGTTCAGACATACGGAAACACACACACACACACACACACACACACACACACACACACACACACACACACACACACACACACACACACACACACACACACACACACACACACACACACACACACACACACACACACACACACACACACACACACACACCAAGCCTGCACCAGTTGAACAGCAGGATACAAGGCTAGGAGTATTGATCAGTAAACAAATGCATTAAGAGACCTTGTGAGGAATAGCATGAGGACAAAGTACATACACATTGTTTTATTGGTTATATTTGGAGGATGAATGCAACAACAATACATGTATACAGTGGGGTAAAAAAGCATTTAGTCAGCCACCAATTGTGCAAGTTCTCCCAATTAAAAAGATGAGAGAGGTCTGTAATGTTCATCATAGGTACACTTCAACTATGACAGACAAAATGAGAAAAAAATCCAGAAAATCACGTTGTAGGATTTTTAATGAATTTATTTGCAATTATGGTGGAAAATAAGTATTGGTCCCAGCTCTCTGCAGGGATGGCCAAGGAAAGCCCTCGCTTCAAAGTCGTCGCCAAACCCACTGGCATCTACAAGACCTTGCTAGGTAAAGTCCCCCCTTATCTCAGCTCGCTGGTCACCATAGCATCTCCCACCTGTAGCACACGCTCTAGCAGGTATATCTCTCTAGTCACCCCCAAAAGCAATTCTTTCTTTGGCCGCCTCTCCTTCCAGTGCTCTGCTGCCAATGACTGGAACGAACTACAAAAATCTCTGAAACTGGAAACACTTATCTCCCTCACTAGCTTCAAGCACCAACTGTCAGAGCAGCTCACAGATTACTGCACCTTTACATAGCCCACCTATAATTTAGCCCAAACAACTACCGCTTTCCCTAATGTATTTAATTTATTTATTTATTTTGCTCCTTTCCACCCCATTATTTTTATTTCTACTTTGCACATTCTTCCATTGCAAATCTACCATTCCAGTGTTTTACTTGCTATATTGTATTTACTTTGCCACCATGGCCTTTTTTGCCTTTACCTCCCTTCTCACCTACTTTGCTCACATCATATATAGACTTGTTTATACTGTATTATTGACTGTATGTTTGTTTTACTCCATGTGTAACACTGTGTCGTTGTATCTGTCGAACTGCTTTGCTTTATCTTGGCCAGGTTGCAATTGTAAATGAGACCTTGTTCTCAACTTACCTACCTGGTTAAATAAAGGTGAAATAAATAAATACAAAGTATGCATCAACAATACATGTATACATTATACAGGTGTATGCATCAACAATACATGTATACATTATACAGGTGTATGCATCAACAATACATGTGTACATTATACAGACGTATGCATCAACAATACATGTATACATTATACAGACGTATGCATCAACAATACATGTGTACATTATACAGGTGTATGCATCAACAATACATGTATACATTATACAGACATATGCATCAACAATACATGTATACATTATACAGACGTATGCATCAACAATACATGTGTACATTATACAGGTGTATGCATCAACAATACATGTATACATTATACAGGTGTATGCATCAACAATACATGTGTACATTATACAGGTGTATGCATCAACAATACATGTATACATTATACAGGTGTATGCATCAACAATACATTATACACCTGTACATTATACAGGTGTATGCATCAACAATACATGTATACATTATACAGGTGTATGCATCAACAATACATGTATACATTATACAGGTGTATGCATCAACAATACATGTATACATTATACAGGTGTATGCATCAACAATACATGTATACATTATACAGGTGTATGCATCAACAATACATGTATACATTATACAGGTGTATGCATCAACAATACATGTATACATTATACAGGTGTATGCATCAACAATACATGTGTACATTATACAGACGTATGCATCAACAATACATGTATACATTATACAGACGTATGCATCAACAATACATGTGTACATTATACAGACGTATGCATCAACAATACATGTATACATTATACAGACGTATGCATCAACAATACATGTATACATTATACAGACGTATGCATCAACAATACATGTATACATTATACAGACGTATGCATCAACAATACATGTGTACATTATACAGACGTATGCATCAACAATACATGTGTACATTATACAGACGTATGCATCAACAATACATGTGTACATTATACAGACGTATGCATCAACAATACATGTGTACATTATACAGACATCAACAATATGCACCAACAATACATGTATACATTATACAGACGTATGCATCAACAATACATGTGTACATTATACAGACGTATGCATCAACAATACATGTGTACATTATACAGACGTATGCATCAACAATACATGTGTACATTATACAGACGTATGCATCAACAATACATGTGTACATTATACAGACGTATGCATCAACAATACATGTATACATTATACAGACGTATGCATCAACAATACATGTATACATTATACAGACGTATGCATCAACAATACATGTATACATTATACAGACGTATGCATCAACAATACATGTATACATGCATCAACAATTATACAGACGTATGCATCAACAATACATGTATACATTATACAGACGTATGCATCAACAATACATGTGTACATTATACAGACGTATGCATCAACAATACATGTGTACATTATACAGGTGTATGCATCAACAATACATGTGTACATTATACAGACGTATGCATCAACAATACATGTGTACATTATACAGTTTTATGCATCAACAATACATTATACAGGTGTATACATCAACAATACATGTGTACATTATACAGACGTGTGCATCAACAATACATGTATACATTATACAGACATATGTATCAACAATACATGTGTACATTATACAGGTGTATGCATCAACAATACTTGTATACATTATACAGACGTATACATCAACAATACATGTGTACATTATACAGACGTGTGCATCAACAATACATGTGTACATTATACAGACGTATGCATCAACAATACATGTATACATTATACAGGTGTATGCATCAACAATACATGTATACATTATACAGGTGTATACATCAACAATACATGTATACATTATACAGTTTTATGCATCAACAATACATTATACAGGTGTATACATCAACAATACATGTGTACATTATACAGATGTATGCATCAACAATACATGTATACATTATACAGGTGTATGCATCAACAATACATGTGTACATTATACAGACGTATGCATCAACAATACATCTATACATTATACAGTTTTATGCATCAACAAAACATGTATACATTATACAGGTGTATACATCAACAATACATGTGTACATTATACAGACGTATGCATCAACAATACATGTGTACATTATACAGGTGTATGCATCAACAATACATGTATACATTATACAGACGTATGCATCAACAATACATGTGTACATTATACAGGTGTATGCATCAACAATACATGTGTACATTATACAGACGTATGCATCAACAATACATGTATACATTATACAGACGTATGCATCAACAATACATGTATACATTATACAGACGTATGCATCAACAATACATGTGTACATTATACAGGTGTATGCATCAACAATACATGTATACATTATACAGACATATGTATCAACAATACATGTACACATTATACAGGTGTATGCATCAACAATACATGTGTACATTATACAGGTGTATGCATCAACAATACATGTGTACATTATACAGACGTATGCATCAACAATACATGTGTACATTATACAGGTGTATGCATCAACAATACATGTATACATTATACAGACATATGTATCAACAATACATGTACACATTATACAGGTGTATGCATCAACAATACATGTGTACATTATACAGGTGTATGCATCAACAATACATGTATACATTATACAGACATATGTATCAACAATACATGTACACATTATACAGGTGTATGCATCAACAATACATGTGTACATTATACAGGTGTATGCATCAACAATACATGTATACATTATACAGACATATGCATCAACAATACATGTATACATTATACAGGTGTATGCATCAACAATACATGTGTACATTATACAGGTGTATGCATCAACAATACGTGCGTACATTATACAGACGTATGCATCAACAATACATGTGTACATTATACAGACGTATGCATCAACAATACATGTGTACATTATACAGACGTATGCATCAACAATACATGTATACATTATACAGACATATGCATCAACAATACATGTATACATTATACAGGTGTATGCATCAACAATACATGTATACATTATACAGACGTATGCATCAACAATACATGTATACATTATACAGGTGTATGCATCAACAATACATGTATACATTATACAGACGTATGCATCAACAATACATGTATACATTATACAGGTGTATGCATCAACAATACATGTATACATTATACAGACGTATGTATCAACAATACATGTATACATTATACAGGTGTATGCATCAACAATACATGTATACATTATACAGACGCAGGTATAAACAATATATGTGTAGACTATACAGAGGTATGGATCAACAATACATGTCTACATTATTGTAACGGTTCCCCTCTTCCTCTGAAGAAGAGGTGTAGCAGGGATCGAACCAAGACGCAGCGTAGTAATAATTCATGGGTTTTTATAACGAAACTTTACATTAAATAGACTACAAAACAAGAAAAATGAAAACCCGAAACAGTCCCGTGTGGTACAAACACTGACACAGGAGACAACCACCCACAAAACCCAACACAAAACAAGCTACCTAAATATGGTTCCCAATCAGAGACAATGACTAACACCTGCCTCTGATTGAGAACCATATCAGGTCAAACATAGAAATAAACAAACCAGACACACAACATAGAATGCCCACCCAGCTCACGTCCTGACCAACACTAAAACAAGGAAAACACACAAGAACGATGATCAGAATGTGACAATTATACAGAGGTTTGCATCAACAATACATAAATAGATTATACAGAGGTATGCATCAACAATACAGGTATATATTTTTCAGATGTATGGATCAACAATACAGGTATACAGTCGGAAGTTTACATACACTTAGGTTGGAGTCATTAAAACTCATTTTTCAACCACTACGAATTTCTTGTGAACAAACTATAGTTTTGGCAAGTCGGTTAGGACATCTATTTTGTGCAAGACACAAGTCATTTTTCCAACAACTGTTTACAGACAGATTATTTCACTTATAATTCACTGTATGACAATTCCATTGGGTCAGAAGTTAACATACACTAAGTTGACTGTACAGCTTGGAAAATTCCAGAAGACTATGTCCTGGCTTTAGAAGCTTCTGATAGGCTAATTAACATCATTTGTGTCAACTGGAGGTATACCTATGGGTGTATTTCAAGGCTTACCTTCAAATTCAGTGCCTCTTTGCTTGAAATCATGGGGAAAATCAAAAGAAATCAGCCAAGACATCAGAAAAACCATTGTAGACCTCCACAAGTCTGGTTCATCCTTGGGATTAATTTCCAAACACCTGAAAGTACCACATTCATCTGTACAAACAATAGTACGCAAGTATTAACACCAAGGGACCACACAGCCGTCATACCGCTCAGGAAGAAGACGCGTTCTGTCTACTAGAGATGAACATTGGTGTGAAAAGTGAAAATCAACAGCAAAGGACCTTGTGAAGATGCTGGAGGAAACAGGTACAAGAGTATCTATATCCACAGTAAAACAAATCCTATATCAACATAACCTGAAAGGCCGCTCAGCAAGGAAGAAGCCACTGCTCCAAAACCGCCATAAAAAAAGACAGACTATGGTTTGCAACTTCACATGGGGATTGTACTTTTTGGAGAAATGTCCTCTGGTCTGATGAAACAAAAATAGAACTGTTTGCCCATTATTACCATCATTATGTTTGGAGGAAACAGGGGGGAGCTTGCAAGCCGAAGAACACCATCCCAACTTTGAAGCACCGGGGTGGCAGCATCATGTTGTGGGGGTGCTTTGCTGCAGGAGGGACTGATGCACTTCACAAAATAGATGTCATCACGAGGTGAGAAAATTATGTTACATATAGAAGCAACATCTCAAGACATCAGTCAGGAAGTTAAAAATTGGTCCCAAATGGGTCTTCCAAATGGACAATGACACCAAGCATACTTCCACAGTTGTGGCAAAACGGCTTTAGGGCAACAAAGTCAAGGTATGGAGTGGTCTTCACATAGCCCTGACCTCAATCATATAGAAAATTAGTGGGCAGAACTGAAAAAGTGTGTGCGAGCAAGGAGGCCTACAAACCTGACTCAGTTACACCAGCTCTGTCAGGAGGAATGGGCCAAAATTCACCCAACTTATTGTGGGAAGCTTGTGGAAGGCTGCCAGAAATGTTTTACCCAAGTTAAACAATTTGAAGGCAATGCTACCAAATACTAATTGAGAGTATTTAAACTTCTGACCCATTGGGAATGTGACGAAAGAAACCAAAAGCATTTTAGCTATTATTCTAAAATGTCATATTCTAAAAATAATGTGGTGATCCTAACTGACCTAAAACATGGAATTTTTACTAGGATTAAATGTCAGAGATTGTGAAAAACTGATTTTAAATGTATTTGGCTAAGGTGCATGTACACTTCTGTCATGAGTCCGACCGAGGGTGTTTCCCCTTCCCGGGCGGGTGGAGCTCGGCGGTCGTCGTCACCGGCCTATTAGCTGCCACTGATTGTTTTGACTCTCTCTCCTTGTATGTTTAGTGGTAGCACCTGTTCATGTTTAATTAGTTTGTCTTTATTAGACAGCCGGCCCGCCTGGTTGTTGTGCGGGATTATTTCTATGTAACCTTCGGCTCTGTTGTAGAGGTACGAGTTAGTGCCTAGTCGTGATTTTTTTCCATTGTACTTTTTGATTCCCTGTGGTTGGGATCGTAACTTTTGTGAGCACCCTGTGGTGCGTTGGTGCTATTAAAAGACGCACAGCATTGAACATTTGACTCCACACCCACGACACCCGGAGCATTACAACTTCCGACTTCAACTGTTCATTATACAGATGTTGGATATTAATTTGATCAGGAAAAGTAAAACTGGTGAATTTGAGGTTTACGTTGATAATTTCCACTTTGAATTTTCAGACTTGATTTTCCCTGACATAATTCTTTCCCCCTAAAATATTAATGAATTATAATCCATGTAATGTTTCCTGCACATTCATGTACCCCTCACATTGACTTGGGCCCGGTACCCCTGTATATAGTCTCGTTATTGTTCTTTTATTGTTGCTCTTTTATTTTTACATTTTTTTTGTAAATATTTTCTTGACAAAAAATGCAGTTAAGAAATATAAGAGTTAAGGACTTGTAAGTAAGCCTTTCACCTTTCACACACACACACACACACACACACACACACACACACACACACACACACACACACACACACACACACACACACACACACACACACACACACACACACACACACACACACACACACACACACACACACACACACACACACACACACAAAACGGCAACACAGCAAAAAACATATTACATGAGCACCAGCTAACCTCTGCTGAGGTGTCACCTGGGAGTTTGCCCCATGGCCTTGTCAACATCTTTTGCTGAGGAAAAACAAAGGACCCCGAAGAACCAATCTCATATGCACTGAAATCCTGGATCAACAAAAAGAGGAGTGGAGAGAGAGGAGAGAGAGGAGGGAGATGGGAGAGAGAGGAGGGAGATGGGAGAGAGAGGAGGGAGTGTCATGCAGGTGAAAGAGGACCCAAAAGCGACTTAACAGAAACAGAGTTTATTTAAGTCCAAACAGGGAATAACAGAAATCCTCTAGTCTGTAGAGGGGAATAACTGGAGAAGCGGCCACAGACTGCAGGTCGCTTCGGGTAGGCGCAGGCCGTAGTAGACAGAGACACCTGCTCACACGCAGCATCTGATGAAGGCAAAAAACACGACAGGACAGGGCGATACACAATCACAGCAAAAACACGACAGGACAGGGCGAAACGCAATCACAGCATGGTGAATACTAAACAAGGAACCGACGGGACAGGAACGGAACACAAAGGAATAAATAGGGACTCTAATCAGGGGAAAGGATCGGGAACAGGTGTGGGAAGACTAAATGATGATTAGGGGAATAGGAACAGCTGGGAGCAGGAACGGAACGATAGAGAGAAGAGAGAGCGAGAGAGTGAGAGGGGAGGGGAGAGAGAGGGATAGAAAGAGGGAAAGAACCCAATAAGACCAGCAGAGGGAAACGAACAGAATGGGGAGCACAGGGACAAGACATGATAATAAATGACAAACATGACAGGGAGGAGAGAGAGGAGAGAACAGAGAAAGAAGGAAGAGGCAGGAAGAGGGAGGAGAGAGAAAGAGGAGGGAGGAAGGAGGAGAGAGGAGGAATAGGAGGGAGAAAAAGAGAAGTGAGAGTACTCGTGGGCGAGAACTGTGTGGCTCAGTTGGTAGAGCATGACAGTTGCAATGCCAGGGTTGTGTGTTTGATTCCCACGGTGGACCAGTATTAAACATGGATGAGCTCACTACTGTATGTCACTCTGGATAAGAGAGAATGGGGTAAATGTAAGCACTTAAGGTGGCACACACACCAGTGCTGTGGAGCAGAGCCCAGTGTGAGATGCTTTCTGTTGATCATATGGCAGCGATACAGACACATATGAGTGCATGTCAATGTTGTATTTGTTTCGTTGTTTGAGCGTGATACTCAGTTATTAGGCCCTCATTGGAAGAATGTACTGTAAGTATTTAAAGTGCAAACAAATGTAAATTGAAAAAAGGGTGGGTAAGTACACATTTTTCTTCAAATGCACCAACATTTGTATTATATGTAAATATTTATGATAAGATAATACCATAATGTAGTTATTTTGTTAGTTTTCCATATTAGAGAAATAATATGTATTTACCAAAAGCCACTTTAGCTGTTGCTCTAGCTGTTCGGTCCGAACAGATTCACACATCTATGCAGAAGTTGACTCCCTCAGAGGCACGTGTTTCTGGGCAACCCCTCTGAACTTGCCGGGGCAGGCCTGCTCCCTCCGTGACTAAAGCCAGTGTGAGAAACATGCTAACAAACGTTTCTTCTATGAAACTAAATGAATACTGCACTCTGACCCACAAAATGTATTCGCGAGATTCATGATAGTGCTGTCAGACAAAGCAAGGAAAGTGGACTTCAAAACGTGATGTCGTATTATTGGAATTTGCAGCTGTTGTTGGTGAGTAATTAATCTACTAGCAGTAAAGTCAGCTCCAGTGTAGTCTGCTCTCCTCTTTTCCACCCCTTGTCTCTTTCAAAGGCATTCTTCCCTACCTCTACATTCCCCTGCCACTCCAGAGAACATTCCCTTCCTCCTTGCTCCTTCCACATGGATCCTCATGCATGGGAAAGGAAGAAAAGATTAGCCAGGTTTCCACAGAGTCACGTCTCTCTCCTCCCAGTCTGAGACACCAACACAACACACAGAGACAATTCTCTCTCCTCCCAGTCTGAGACACCAACACAACACACAGAGTCACGTCTCTCTCCTCCCAGTCTGAGACACCAACACAACACACAGAGACAATTCTCTCTCCTCCCAGTCTGAGACACCAACACAACACACAGAGTCACGGCTCTCTCCTCCCAGTCTGAGACACCAACACAACACACAGAGACGTGTCTCTGTCCTCCCAGTCTGAGACACCAACACAACACACAGAGACAATTCTCTCTCCTCCCAGTCTGAGACACTAACACAACACAGAGACAATTCTCTCTCCTCCCAGTCTGAGACACCAACACAACACACAGAGACACGTCTCTCTCCTCCCAGTCTAAGACACCAACACAACACACAGACGTTGATACTACGACTCTACATCGCTCACCCTTGGCTTCGCTTACACTATGACTTCACTCAGGTGTGAGCAACCGCAGCCTTGGTGTTTTATCCAGGTTTGAGCCGCAGCAGCCTTGGTGTTTTATCCAGGTTTGAGCGGCAGTAGCCTTGGTGTTTTATGCAGGTTTGAGCGGCAGTAGCCTTGGTGTTTTATGCAGGTTTGAGCGGCAGCAGCCTTGGTGTTTTATCCAGGTGTGAGCAGCAGCAGCCTTGGTGTTTTATGCAGGTTTGAGCCGCAGCAGCCTTGGTGTTTTATGCAGGTTTGAGCCGCAGCAGCCTTGGTGTTTTATCCAGGTTTGAGCGGCAGCAGCCTTGGTGTTTAATCCAGGTTTGAGCGGCAGCAGCCTTGGTGTTTATCCAGGTTTGAGCTGCAGCAGCCTTGGTGTTTTATCCAGGTTTGAGCGGCAGCAGCCTTGGTGTTTTATCCAGGTTTGAGCGGCAGCAGCCTCGGTGTTTTATCCAGGTTTGAGCTGCAGCAGCCTTGGTGTTTTATCCAGGTTTGAGCGGCAGCAGCCTTGGTGTTTTATCCAGGTTTGAGCGGCAGCAGCTTTGGTGCTTTATCCAGGTTTGAGCTGCAGCAGCCTTGGTGTTTTATCCAGGTTTGAGCTGCAGCAGCCTTGGTGTTTTATCCAGGTTTGAGCTGCAGCAGCCTTGGTGTTTTATGCAACACTTTTCACAGTCTGTTTATTTATTTACCCTAAGCTTCTCTTGGGATGCATCCCAAATGGTACCCTATTCCTTATTATTAACATTATTGTATATAGTGGACTACTTTAGACCAGAGAGAAATGCACTATATAGGGACTAATCGGTTGCCATTTGGGATGCACACTCCTTTCCTTCTCTCTGAAATCTCCTCTCATGTTCTGGTTCCACAGTGTTCAGGGATCTCTCTCTATCTATTCTATTATTCATGTATGTCTAGGCTACAGCCGTAATCCTGACTGACACTAAAAGTCTGTCTAGATTTAGAGTCATGAAACTTTTATCACTAAATGTACAGTCCTGCTCTCTCATCTTCTCTGTCTTTCTATCTTTCTTTCTACCTTTCTCTCTCTCAACACCTTTAGGCAGGATTCTGCTAGACCCATTCCTTCACACACACACACACACACACACACACACACACACACACACACACACACACACACACACACACACACACACACACACACACACACACACACACACACACACACACACACACACACACACACACACACACACACACACACACACACACACACACACACACACACACACACACACACACACACACACACACACACACACACACACACAAACACAAACACACACAAACACAAACACAAACACACACAGTTTATCACTGCCCTGTGGGCTGATGGGAGTGTTTATCGTGCCATCTCTAGACTGTGATCTCCCTGGCCAGATGGACGTGTCTTCAGATACAGTAGCCAGGTGGGAGAGAGGGAGAGAGGGAGGGAGGAAGGGTGGTGGGGGAGAACTGTTGAACACACATCAGCTGCTGTCCACACTCACTAACAAGAAATTTCACCCTAGAACTGTTTTGTCCTCTCTCCTCGTCGAAATTCTAGGGGCCACACGTGTCAAGGAGATGACTGTCTGTCTCGCTGGCTCCAGGCTAAGGTTTTTACTAAGGTGAGACGTGTCGTTCGGGGCCCTGGACGACACTGTCCCACTTGATCCAAAATAGTCTGATTATGCAGTTCAGTCTTATGGTAAAACATGTCCTCTTCATTCACACAGAATCCTTTTGACATCCTCAATCCGCTTTGATTTGGTCTTTGCTCATTTGATGATTATGCTATTAGAATGTAGCAACATGAAGCTGGAACGAACTGCCCCACATTCTGCTGGAGACTATACCACACAGGCAACTGCCTTGCCCAATGCCAGAACCAGAGAACAGAGAAGAAAGTCATAATGGAAAACATGAGAATAGTCATGGCCTGTTGGGAGGGGGGGTGAGTGAGACAGGATGAGAGAGAAATACCCTTTTTTCTTGGAGGAGGCAAAAACACTTCATGCCGTACACTTGTATTTGTATGGAGGAAGACCGAGGTTATGACTTTGCCCTCAGTACGTTTTAGGACAGTGCCGGTAATCTTCTGCAGATGTTTTTCTTCATATTTCCGTCGAAAACAATCTTTAAAAACACACTGAACTTTTCAAGTGAGAAATCTGTGGAAAGGGCAAGGCCCTGGCCTCCGTATCTGTTCATTCCCTTTGGCTTGGTGAGAAAGAAGCGGGGCAGAGGGTAGGCTGGATTCGATCAACCTTTAACGCTCATAGATGTACATTTATCGAGCGTTAAGTGGCAGCCACTATAGAGCTATTAACCTCCTTTATCAGGGACAGAAAGGTCCTTTAATTGTCTGTCAGGGTCATTTCTCTGTGGAACTTCACTAGTATAAAGAAACAAGGGAGGCATGCAGGGAGGATACAGGCAGGGAGGGAGACAGGAAGGACGGGAGGCATAGATAGGCTGTTTAGAAAAGCAACCCACCAATTATTACCTTCCTTTATTCCTCCACTTGCTCCTCCTCTTCCTCATCCACCTAATCATCATCCTACTCCTCCTCCTCCTCCTCTTCCTTCTCCACCTAATCCCTCTCCACCTCCGCCTCTTCCTCCTCCTCCTGCTCCTCCTCCCCCGTTCCAGTGTGCTTCACCAGGGAGAAATCAACATGAAGACTGCCTGAACCACAGGAAGTAAAACAGTACCTCTACTACTGGATGGATGGGAGTGAATGGCTTTTTAAGGCTACTTCCTCTTTTAATTTCTTTCTACATTTTCTACCTTTCTATCTGTTTGTCTCTCATTTTCTCCCTCCCTCCCTCCCTCTCTTACAACTTTCCTATTTTGTTTTCTCTCTCACTGAATCTCTCCAGCACTACGTGGAGTCCTCACCTCCCTGTCCTCTACTGCCTAGGGGACTTGAGACGGGTAGGATTATAAATTACTTGAGACAGGTAGGACTAGGAATGACTTGAGACAGGTAGGACTAGGAATGACTTGAGACAGGTTGGACTAGGAATGACTTGAGACAGATAGGGAAAGGAATGACTTGAGACAGGTAGGGAAGGGAATGACTTGAGACAGGTAGGGCTAGGAATGACTTGAGACAGGTAGGGAAAGGAATGACTTGAGACAGGTAGGGAAAGGAATGACTTGAGACAGGTAGGGAAAGGAATGACTTGAGACAGGTAGGCTATGGATGACTTGAGACAGGTAGGCTATGAATGACTTGAGACAGGTAGGAAAAGGAATGACTTGAGACAGGTAGGAAAAGGAATGACGTGAGACAGGTAGGAAAAGGAATGACGTGAGACAGGTTGGACTAGGAATGACTTGAGACAGGTAGGGAAAGGAATGACTTGAGACAGGTAGGGAAAGGAATGACTTGAGACAGGTAGGCTATGAATGACTTGAGACAGGTAGGACTAGGAATGACTTGAGACAGGTAGGAAAAGGAATGACGTGAGACAGGTTGGACTAGGAATGACTTGAGACAGGTTGGACTAGGAATGACTTGAGACAGGTTGGCTAGGAATGACTTGAGACAGGTAGGCTAGGAATGACTTGAGACAGGTAGGCTAGGAATGACTTGAGACAGGTAGGCTAGGAATGACTTGAGACAGGTAGGCTAGGAATGACTTGAGACAGGTAGGGCTAGGAATGACTTGAGACAGGTAGGGCTAGGAATGACTTGAGACAGGTAGGGCTAGGAATGACTTGAGACAGGTAGGGCTAGGAAAGACTTGAGATACGTTGGACTAGGGATGACTTGAGACAGGTAGGGCTAGGAATGACTTGAGACAGGTAGGGCTAGGAATGACTTGAGACAGGTAGGGCTAGGAATGACTTGACACAGGTTGGCTAGGAATGACTTGACACAGGTTGGACTAGGAATGACTTGAGACAGCTAGGCAAAGGAATGACTTGAGACAGGTAGGACTATGAATGACTTGAGACAGGTAGGCTAGGAATGACTTGAGACAGGTAGGCTAGGAATGACTTGAGACAGGTTGGACTAGGAATGACTTGAGACAGGTTGGGCTAGGAATGACTTGAGACAGGTAGGGCTAGGAATGACTTGAGACAGGTAGGGCTAGGAATGACTTGAGACAGGTAGGGCTAGGAATGACTTGAGACAGGTAGGACTAGGAATGGCTTGAGATAGGTAGGACTAGGAATGACTTGAGACAGGTAGGACTAGGAATGACTTGACACGGGTAGGACTAGAAATGACTTGAGACAGGTAGGGAAAGGAATGACTTGAGACAGGTAGGGCTAGGAATCACTTGAGACAGGAAGGACTAGGAATGACTTGAGACAGGTAGGGCTAGGAATGTCTTGAGACAGGTAGGACTAGGAATGGCTGGAGATAGGTAGGAAAAGGAATGACTTGAGACAGGTAGGACTAGAAATGACTTGAGACGGGTAGGATTAGGAATGACTTGAGACAGGTAGGACTAGGAATGACTTGACACGGGTAGGACTAGGAATGACTTGAGACAGGTAGGACTAGGAATGACTTGACACGGGTAGGACTGGGAATGACTTGAGACAGGTAGGCTAGGAATGACTTGAGACAGGAAGGACTAGGAATGACTTGAGACAGGTAGAACTAGGAATGACTTAAGACAGGTAGGACTAGGAATGACTTGAGACAGGTAGGACTAGAAATGACTTGAGACGGGTAGGATTAGGAATGACTTGAGGGGGGTAGGACTAGGAATGACTTGATATGGGTAGGACTAGGAATGACTTGAGACAGGTAGGCTAGGAATGACTTGAGACAGGAAGGACTAGGAATGACTTGAGACAGGTAGCACTAGGAATGACTTGAGACAGGTAGGACTAGGAATGACTTGAGACAGGTAGGCTAGGAATGGGCAGGAAGCTGCTCAATGACTTGAGCTAAAGTGTTGATTTCACTCTCTTGATTACTGTGTTAATGGCGTGCCTACACACACACACACACACACATACATACACACACATACACAGGGTCTCTGCCCCATATTTGTGTGAGATGAGTCTCGATGGGCAATCTATGCTAGATAGACGTCAGCAGCTTATTACTGGGGACAGCCAGCCACCCTCAGGCCTAGAGAAAGGCTATGAATAAATGTACTGCACGAATGCACTGACCTTGTAACTGTTAGTGACATTGAACCGTTCAAACACTGCACTGATGCAGACAATCGATATAGTCGTCATTAAAAAAATGTTTGTTTTTTTGCTAAATCCATCTTCATCCTGTCTCAGAGAAAACCCCAGAACAGACCTGATGTCCATGCCAGGGTGGGGGAGGTACAGCTGAGAAGGTTCCACCACTAAACCACCTCAAACAGAACCAGACCAAAGCTGAACCCCAGGGACAGGGGATGGGGCAAAGGTAGGCAGGCCTCTCATGAGGGTAGATTGGACTCAGTGGGGACGCAGGGTGATGATTTCCAGATTGAAGCAAGAGAGGAAGGTGGATGTTCACTACTCAGTTTGGAGGTCTGCAGAAGAAGAGAGAACTTGAGGTGGGTTTTTTAAAGTTCCGCTCACTCTGACATTACCCAAACATGGAAGCAAGGATGGTCTATTTCCCCTGGGGACTCAATGGTGTTTATGATAAATACTGTATATGATTTTGTGAGAATAATCTAAAATGTGAAAACACATACGTACACACACACGCACAAACGAAAGGAGTGGAGAGCTAAAGTTATGAAGATAAATGATTTGAGACAGGAGTTAGGACTTTAACACTCCCAGAGACTTGGGGAACCTGACTTCTATCTTCTTCAACACATCTGGTGAAACTCTAATGCCTTGGGACAGAATAACAACCATTACATGAAGCTGAAATGAACTGATGAGGTAGAAATAGAGGGAGAGAGAAGGTTTTTGCATCTGACTGTCTCTCACACACATACCCTTAATAACAGCTGGTCTGGCCCCACTTTGACTAAGCATAAGATATTGCCTCATCTGTAAGTTAATGTTTTAAAATCAAATCAAAGTTTATTTGTTGCATTCACAGATTGGCAGATGTCTTAGGGCTTGCAATCCCGTTAACGGGATGATATGACAAAAGCCAGTGAAAGTGCAGGGCGCCAAATTCAAAACAACAGAAATGTCATAATTAAAATTACTCAAACATACATGTATCTTATATCGTTTTACAGGTAATGTTGTTGTTAATCCCACCACAGTGTCCGATTTCAAATAGGCTTTACAGCGAAAGCACCACAAATTATTTTTTATATTTTATTTTACCTTTATTTAACCAGGTAGGCAAGTTGAGAACAAGTTCTCATTTACAATTGCGACCTGGCCAAGATAAAGCAAAGCAGTTTGACACATACAACGACACAGAGTTACACATGGAGTAAAACAAACATACAGTCAATTATACAGTATAAACAAGTCTATATACAATGTGAGCAAATGAGGTGAGAAGGGAGGTAAAGGCAAAAAAGGCCATGGTGGCAAAGTAAATACAATATAGCAAGTAAAACACTGGAATGGTAGTTTTGCAATGGAAGAATGTGCAAAGTAGAAATAAAAATAATGGGGTGCAAAGGAGCAAAATAAATGAATGAATTAAATACAGTTGGGAAAGAGGTAGTTGTTTGGGCTAAATTATAGGTGGGCTATGTACAGGTGCAGTAATCTGTGAGCTGCTCTGACAGTTGGTGCTTAAAGCTAGTGAGGGAGATAAGTGTTTCCAGTTTCAGAGATTTTTGTTGTTAGTTCCAGTCATTGGCAGCAGAGAACTGGAAGGAGAGGCGGCCAAAGAAAGAATTGGTTTTGTGGGTGACTAGAGAGATATACCTGCTGGAGAGTGTGCTACAGGTTGGAGATGCTATGGAGATGCTATGGTATACAGAATGGTGTCGTCTGCGTAGAGGTGGATCAGAGACTCACCAGCAGCAAGAGCGACCTCATTGATGTATGCAGAGAAGAGAGTCGGTCCAAGAATTGAACCCTGTGGCACCCCCATAGAGACTGCCAGAGGTCCGGACAGCAGACCCTCCGATTTAACACACTGAACTCTATCAGAGAAGTAGTTGGTGAACCAGGCGAGGCAATCATTTGAGAAACCAAGGCTATCGAGTCTGCCGATGAGGATGTGGTGATTGACAGAGTCGAAAGCCTTGGCCCGATCAATGAATACGGCTGCACAGTAATGTTTCTTATCGATGGCGGTTAAAGATATTGTTTAGGACCTTGAGCGTGGCTGAGGTGCACACATGACCAGCTCTGAAACCAGATTGCATAGCAGAGAAGGTATGGTGAGATTCGAAATGGTCAGTAATCTGTTTGTATGTTTTGTTTGATAAAGTTCATATTTATATTTAAAAAATCGGAGTTTACATTGGCGCGTTACGTTCACTAGTCGCAAAAACATCCAGTGATTTAGCATAGCCACATCGATTCAACAGAAATACTCATCATATATGTAGATGATAATACAAGTTCTAAACATGGAGTTATAGATATACCTCTCCTTAATGCAACCGCTGTGTCAGATTTCAAAAAAACTTTACGGAAAAAGCAAACCATGCAATAATCTGAGATGGCGCTCAGAAAATATATAAAATGTTCCGCCATGTTGGAGTCAACAGAAACCAGAAATCACATTATAAATATTCCCTTACCTTTGATGATCTTCATCAGAATGCACTCCCAGGAATCCTAGTTCCACAATAAATGCTTGATTTGTTTGATAATGTCCATTATTTATGTCCAAGTAGCTACTTTTGTTAGCGCGTTAGGTACACATATCCAAACGCTCATGCAGGTCCCGCATAACTTCGGACAAAAACTTCAAAAAGTTATATTACAGGTCGAAGAAACATTTCAAACTAAGTATAGAGTCAATCTTCAGGATGTTTTTATCATACATCTTCAATAAGTTCCAACCCGAGAATTCATTTGTGTCTATAGAAGCAAGTTGATATCATGTGGAATGCGCATGACCAGGAAATAGCTCTCTGCCAGTAACCTGACTCATTCATCTCTTATTCATCCAACAACCCAGTAGAAGCCTCATTCAAGTTTCTAGAGACGGTTGACATCTAGTGGAAGTCCTAGGAAGTGCAACTTCATCCATATCCCACTGTGAATTCAATGGGGCCTGGGTTGAAAATCTACCAACCTCAGATTTCTCACTTCCTGTTTGGATTTCTCCTCAGGTTTTTGCCTGCCATATGAGTTCTGTTATACTCACAGACATCATTCAAACCGTTTAAGAAACTTCAGAGTGTTTTCGATCCAATACTACTGATGATATGCATATAATAGCAACTGATACTGAGGAGCAGGCCGTTTACTCTGGGCACCTCTGGGCACCTTTCATCCAAGCTACTCAATACTGTCCCTGCAGCCATAAGAAGTTAAAGCAGGTATAGCGGCAGGGTAGCCTAGTGGTTAGAGCGTTGGACTAGTAACCAGAAGTTTTCAAGTTCAAACCCTGAGCTGACAAGGTACGAATATGTCGTTCTGCCCCTGAACAGGCAGTTAACCCACTGTTCCTAGGCTGTCATTGAAAATATGAATTTGTTCTTAACTAACGTGCCTAGTTAAAAAAACAGCTAAATTATTTTGTTTCTAGCTCACAATACTAATACACACATATTCTCCCCCAAACAAGAACAAACAAGACATTAAGAAATATCAGAACGAGCAATATCAGAGTCAGGGATGAAAATATGTGTGTATAGACAGTGTGGACAATATATAAGTAAGAACATGGATGTAGTTATATAGGATAAGCTATGTCCAGAATACTGTATGTACAGCAGTGGTTATATAGGATGAGCTATGTCCAGAATACTGTATGTACAGCAATGGTTATATAGGATGAGCTATGTCCAGAATACAGTATGTACAGCAGTGGTTATATAGGATGAGCTATGTCCAGAATACAGTATGTACAGCAGTGGTTATACAGGATGAGCTATGTCCAGAATACTGTATGCACAGCAGTGGTTAAATAGGATGAGCTATGTCCAGAATACAGTATGTACAGCAGTGGTTATACAGGATGAGCTATGTCCAGAATACTGTATGTACAGCAGTGGTTATATAGGATGAGCTATGTCCAGAATACTGTATGTACTGCAGTGGTTATACAGGATGAGCTATGTCCAGAATACTGTATGTACAGCAGTGGTTATACAGGATGAGCTATGTCCAGAATACTGTATGTACAGCAGTGGTTATACAGGATGAGCTATTTCAGAGATAAAATAAAATGTCAACAGAATAATGTTGAAGGAATTCTAATATTATCTGTTCCTAGCTACAGAAATGATTTCAGAACAGGATGGCAACGTTATTAAAGTCACCAGTTTTCAATGACTCGATGCCTATGGAAAGAGTGCACACACAAACTTTTTGTCACATTTTGCTGCCTTGAAACTAAATCTAAAAATGGCTCAAATTAGATGCTTACCACAGTTGTTTCAAGTTGGCTGGATGTCCTTTGGGTGGTGGACAATTCTTGATACACACAGGAAACTGTTGAGCATGAAAACCCCAGCAGTGTTGCAGTACTTCACACAGATTGGTGCGTCTGAAACCTACTACCATTCCCCATTCAAAGGCACTAAAATATTTTTTCTTGCCCATTCACCCTCTGAATCTCATTCAAATCCTTCTTTAACCTGTCCCCTCCACTTCATCTACACTGATTGAAGTTGATTCAACAGGTGACATCAATAAGGGATCATAGCTTTCACCTGGATTCACAGTATATACTTTGTTTGTGTCATAATTGCTCAAGCTCATTACATTTGTTTGGGGATCAGTGATGGAGAGTGAAAAGTAAACCTTATCTCAGATGTATTAAGCAAATTGAAGTCAGGACTGAGACTATACCACTCAGGAACGGTTTTTCTATTCCATTTTTCTATTGTGTTATTGACTGTACATTTGTTTATCCCATGTGTAACTCTGTGTGGTTGTTTTGTCTCACTGCTTTGCTTTATCTTGGCCAGGTTGCAGTTGTAAATATAACTTGTTCTCAACTGGCCTACCTGGTAAAATAAAGGTGAAATACATTTTGAAAAAGGAAAACTTCTGGTGTGTCATTTGCATAAACATTTGTGCAATTGTCCCATAAAAATCAAACCATATACCAGGGTTAGGTGTTTTGAAAACTTAGGTCTGTTTTCCTCTAATGTTTTACCTGTGCTTTGCTCATTTCCTATTGATGTTGATCCTGACAAACTCCCCAGTCCCTGCCAGTGACAAGAATACTCATGACATGCTGCAACCGCAATACAAAAATATGGTATTTAGGGTGGGGGGAAATTATTAAATGGGGTTTTCAAGCTTTTTTGTAATGGGGTTTTCAAGCTTCTGCTTCTGGCGGGTAAATACTGCCAGCAATGTTTCAAATAGGCCTAACTTGTATATCACTATCACTAGCTATCACCAGAGTGGACAAGGCGAAGCGAGAGGATCTGTCCCGCAAGGTAAGCAGAGCTTTTTGCATGGAGGCCTATGAGAGAGTGTGAAATTACATGAGGATTATTTGATCAGAAAGTAATCTTTTCTCCTCTCTTTTCATTGTTAGAGTGGTTAGTTAAACATCTTGTCAATATAATAGATCATCTTTGATATCACTAGCTAACAAGGAAGATATCCAACACAGAGGCAGTAGAGAAAGCGAGATACCCTGTTATGAGAATTTTGTTATCAATGTTCATAACCTTCAATTAATCTACGCAGTCTGCATCCCAGAGTTTGTAAAATTCTGGTTGAATGAAACAGACAAGAGTCCCAGCTTACAAAAATCGAAATGTTTATTCACGAGGACGTTCTAATATCAAAAATGAAAACCCAGTCTTTATAACACACACACAAACAAGTTCAAATCTTAAGCTACGCCTTGCTCAGACAGTCAGTGTTTTCCCACTACACAGATACATTGTTTAATCTGCAACATGTTTCATAATTTTCTGCAAGCCTAACAGTTTCTCCCCTCCACGGGTGGAGACAGAATGTCCTGTAAGGAACACAGTAGTTCAGCTCGTCTGTCTATAGCTCCTCGTATCATTTGTTTCACACTTGCACCCTGCTTACATACTAAAAAAGGAACAAAGTTCCTTGTTCTCATTCTGACTAAAACTACACACATCATCAAGATTATAGTTTTATGATTCTAATAAATTTCATACAAATATATGGTTTCAAAGTGGAATTATTTAATCATTATCTTTAAACATATACATTATTTTATCACACCCCAACAATTGTTTCTGTTTGCCTGTGAGATGTTTCCCTCGAAGGCACCCCCTCAGGGGGGAATGGGCAATAAGCAGACAAAGGTTGCATTCCCCTGCTCAGTTGTTGCATGCATTAACTAATGGTTGAGTGCCACGTCCTTGACTGTGTCATCGACTGACAGATTGATATAACATATGATGTGGTTAGCTAATAATTAATTCAAAAGGCACTAGCACATCTGAGCTATCTTTGTTGCGGGTGCACGTTAACAGTAGAGTAAGATGAGCAAGAAAGAAGAAACCTGCACACTGCTCTTGCTAGTGTGACTGCTCTTTATTAAGCTTTACGTATCGGCCGAACGGCCTTCATCAGAGCTTGGTTAGCTAATACTTCAAATACCTATCCAGGCATTGTAAGATCTGTCAGTTGTCAGCAACGTCTAAGCTCTGGAAAGTGGCCTATGATTGATTTATAATTTAAACCATACCAAACCTATGACCATACCCTTACTAGCTTTAACCACCAGCTGTCAGAGCAGCTCACAGATCACTGCACCTGCACCTGCACCAGCTCATCTGTAAATAGCCCATCCAATATACCTCATCCCCATACTGTATTTATGTATTTATTTATCTTGCTCCTTTGCACCCCAGTATCTCAACTTGCACATTCATCTTCTGCACATCCTACCATTCCAGTGTTTAATTGCTATATTGTAATTACTTTGCCACCATGGCCTATTTATTGCCTTACCTCTCTTATCCCACCTCATTTGCACATGCTGCATATAGATTTTTCTACTGTATTATTGATTGTATGTTTGTTTATTCCATGTGTAACTCTCTGTTGTTGTATGTGTCGAACTGCTTTGCTTTATCTTGGCAAGGTCACAGTTTCAAATGACAACTTGTTCTCAACTAGCCTACCAGGTTAAATTAAGGTGAAATATATATATATATATATATTTTAATTAGTGCCCGCCCAGTTGGATGAAGTGACATCTCAAAAGTCTATAGGCCTACAACACATAAATGTCTCCTAGCCTCCCAGTCATAGACTAATTTCTGTCCCTAACAGTAACACTGAAACTGAAACTATATACAAACAAAATAGAAATGGTTTTATCAAACTGAAACTAAATAAAAAAACAGTAAATCAAATAGAAAAACGTATATAACAGCTAATAAAAAATCACCAACCTATAATAACCTTGGTGTGTTCTCTCTGCTGTCTCCTGTAGTCCACGATCAGCTCCTTAGTTTTGTTGACATTGAGGTTATTTTCCCGGCACCATTTGTAGGTTGGCTCTCACCTCCCTGTCCAACTGGTCTGCACCTGCTCTGAAGACAGGGCTTGGGTTGCATTTACATTTACATTTACATTTAAGTCATTTAGCAGACGCTCTTATCCAGAGCGACTTACAAATTGGTGCATTCACCCTATGACATCCAGTGGAACAGTCACTTTACAATAGTGCATCTAAAACTTAAGGGGGGTGAGAGGGATTACTTATCCTATCCTAGGTATTCCTTAAAGAGGTGGGGTTTCAGGTGTCTCCGGAAGGTGGTGATTGACTCCGCTGTCCTGGCGTCGTGAGGGAGTTTGTTCCACCATTGGGGGCCAGGGCAGCGAACAGTTTTGACTGGGCTGAGCGGGAGCTGTACTTCCTCAGTGGTAGGGAGGCGAGCAGGCCAGAGGTGGATGAACGCAGTGCCCTTGTTTGGGTGTAGGGCCTGATCAGAGCCTGGAGGTACTGAGGTGCCGTTCCCCTCACAGCTCCGTAGGCAAGCACCATGGTCTTGTAGCGGATGCGAGCTTCAACTGGAAGCCAGTGGAGAGAACGGAGGAGCGGGGTGACGTGAGAGAACTTGGGAAGGTTGAACACCAGACGGGCTGCGGCGTTCTGGATGAGTTGAAGGGGTTTAATGGCACAGGCAGGGAGCCCAGCCAACAGCGAGTTGCAGTAATCCAGACGGGAGATGACAAGTGCCTGGATTAGGACCTGCGCCGCTTCCTGTGTGAGGCAGGGTCGTACTCTGCGGATGTTGTAGAGCATGAACCTACAGGAACGGGCCACCGCCTTGATGTTGGTTGAGAACGACAGGGTGTTGTCCAGGATCACGCCAAGGTTCTTGGCGCTCTGGGAGGAGGACACAATGGAGTTGTCAACCGTGATGGCGAGATCATGGAACGGGCAGTCCTTCCCCGGGAGGAAGAGCAGCTCCGTCTTGCCGAGGTTCAGCTTGAGGTGGTGATCCGTCATCCACACTGATATGTCTGCCAGACATGCAGAGATGCGATTCGCCACCTGGTCATCAGAAGGGGGAAAGGAGAAGATTAATTGTGTGTCGTCTGCATAGCAATGATAAGAGAGACCATGTGAGGTTATGACAGAGCCAAGTGACTTGGTGTATAGCGAGAATAGGAGAGAGCCAAGAACAGAGCCCTGGGGGACACCAGTGGTGAGAGCGCGTGGTGAGGAGACAGATTCTCGCCACGCCACCTGGTAGGAGCGACCTGTCAGGTAGGACGCAATCCAAGCGTGGGCCGCGCCGGAGATGCCCAACTCGGAGAGGGTGGAGAGGAGGATCTGATGGTTCACAGTATCGAAGGCAGCCGATAGGTCTAGAAGGATGAGAGCAGAGGAGAGAGAGTTAGCTTTAGCAGTGCGGAGCGCCTCCGTGATACAGAGGAGAGCAGTCTCAGTTGAATGACTAGTCTTGAAACCTGACTGATTTGGATCAAGAAGGTCATTCAGAGAGAGATAGCGGGAGAGCTGGCCAAGGACGGCACGTTCAAGAGTTTTGGAGAGAAAAGAAAGAAGGGATACTGGTCTGTAATTGTTGACATCGGAGGGATCGAGTGTAGGTTTTTTCAGAAGGGGTGCAACTCTCGCTCTCTTGAAGACGGAAGGGACGTAGCCAGCGGTCAGGGATGAGTTGATGAGCGAGGTGAGGTAAGGGAGAAGGTCTCCGGAAATGGTCTGGAGAAGAGAGGAGGGGATAGGGTCAAGCGGGCAGGTTGTTGGGCGGCCGGCCGTCACAAGACGCGAGATTTCATCTGGAGAGAGAGGGAGAAAGAGGTCAGAGCACAGGGTAGGGCAGTGTGAGCAGAACCAGCGGTGTCGTTTGACTTAGCAAACGAGGATCAGATGTCGTCGACCTTCTTTTCAAAATGGTTGACGAAGTCATCTGCAGAGAGGGAGGAGGAGGGGGGGGGAGGAGGATTCAGGAGGGAGGAGAAGGTGGCAAAGAGCTTCCTAGGGTTAGAGGCAGATGCTTGGAATTTAGCGTGGTAGAAAGTGGCTTTAGCAGCAGAGACAGAGGAGGAAAATGTAGAGAGGAGGGAGTGAAAGGATGCCAGGTCCGCAGGGAGGCGAGTTTTCCTCCATTTCCGCTCGGCTGCCCGGAGCCCTGTTCTGTGAGCTCGCAATGAGTCATCGAGCCACGGAGCGGGAGGTGAGGACCGAGCCGGCCTGGAGGATAGGGGACATAGAGAGTCAAGGGATGCAGAGAGGGAGGAGAGGAGGGTTGAGGAGGCAGAATCAGGAGATAGGTGGGAGAAGGTTTGAGCGGAGGGAAGAGATGATAGGATGGAAGAGGAGAGAGTAGCGGGGGAGAGAGAGCGAAGGTTGGGACGGCGCGATACCATCCGAGTAGGGGCAGTGTGGGAGGTGTTGGATGAGAGCGAGAGGGAAAAGGATACAAGGTAGTGGTCGGAGACTTGGAGGGGAGTTGCAATGAGGTTAGTGGAAGAACAGCATCTAGTAAAGATGAGGTCGAGCGTATTGCCTGCCTTGTGAGTAGGGGGGGAAGGTGAGAGGGTGAGGTCAAAAGAGGAGAGGAGTGGAAAGAAGGAGGCAGAGAGGAATGAGTCAAAGGTAGACGTGGGGAGGTTAAAGTCGCCCAGAACTGTGAGATGTGAGCCGTCCTCAGGAAAGGAGCTTATCAAGGCATCAAGCTCATTGATGAACTCTCCGAGGGAACCTGGAGGGCGATAAATGATAAGGATGTTAAGCTTGAAAGGGCTAGTAACTGTGACAGCATGGAATTCAAAGGAGGCGATAGACAGATGGGTAAGGGGAGAAAGAGAGAATGACCACTTGGGAGAGATGAGGATCCCGGTGCCACCACCCCGCTGACCAGACGCTCTCGGTGTGTGCGAGAACACGTGGGCGGACGAAGAGAGAGCAGTAGGAGTAGCAGTGTTGTCTGTGGTGATCCATGTTTCCGTTAGTGCCAAGAAGTCGAGGGACTGGAGGGAGGCATAGGCTGAGATGAACTCTACCTTGTTGGCCGCAGATCGGCAGTTCCAGAGGCTACCGGAGACCTGGAACTCCACGTGGGTCGTGCGCGCTGGGACCACCAGAGTAGGGTGGCCGCGGCCACGCGGTGTGGAGCGTTTGTATGGTCTGTGCAGAGAGGAGAGAACAGGGATAAACAGACACATAGTTGACAGGCTACAGAAGAGGCTACGCTAATGCAAAGGAGATTGGAATGACAAGTGGACTACACGTCTCGAATGTTCAGAAAGTTAAGCTACGTAGCAAGAATCTTAATGACTAAAATGATTAAAATGATACAGTACTGCTGAAGTAGGCCAGCTGGCAGTGGGTGCGTTGTTGACACTACACTAATCAAGTCGTTCCGTTGAGTGTAATAGTTTCTGCAGTGTTGCTATTCGGGGGCTAGCTGGCTAGCTAGCAGTGTTGTTTACGTTACGTTGCGTTGCGTTAAAAGAACGACAATAGCTGGCTAGCGAACCTAGAAAATCGCTCTAGACTACACAATTATCTTTGATACAAAGACGGCTATGTAGCTAGCTATGTAGCTAGCTACGATCAAACAAATCAAACCGTTGTACTGTAATGAAATGAAGTGAAAATGTGATACTACCTGTGAATGCGACCGGGTTGTGAGTCAATTCGGTAGACGTTGGCTAGCTGTTGGCTAGCTAGCAGAGTCTCCTACGTTAAGGACGACAAATAGCTGGCTAGCTAACCTCGGTAAATTAAGATAATCACTCTAAGACTACACACTCTAAACCTAAACAACACAATTATCTTGGATACGATGATACGAAGACAGCAAAGACAGCTATGTAGCTAGCTAACACTACACTAATCAATTAGTTCAGTTGAGTGTAATAGTTTCTCCAGTGCAGCTAATCAGTGGACGTTAGCTAGCTGGGTAGTGAAGACTACGTTAGGACGGCGAAATACGATAATTACGCAATTATCTTTGATACAAAGACGGCTATGTAGCTAGCTGAGAAGAAATTGCTAAGATTAGACAAATCAAACCGTTGTGCTATAATGAAATATAATGAAACTAAGTTATACTACCCGCGGGAGCGAAGTATGCGACCACTCGCTCCAACCGGAACCGACTCACTGGCTCACTGGTTGCCATCTGTGCCGGCAGCCTTGTAAGAGTTAACACACCTGAATGTCTTACTCACGTCAGACACAAAGATGGAGAGCACACAGACCTCATGGGCGGCAGAGGCCAACTGTGTTTTACTATTAGGCTAGATACCCTCTGTGTCTCCGTCACACACACATCCAGACTCATGCAGTGGTCTAATGCTAATAATCACACATTAGATTAGATGTTACTCGCTCTTATACTAGACTAGGCTACAGTAAACTATTGTCCGGGACGGTTTCTCATCAGATTAGAGATTGAAGCCACCCATCCATCTGTGGAGGATGAGGTTTCTAATAGTAGAATGTCCATCCCTGGTTATTGTGTGTGTGTGTGTGTGTGTGTGTGTGTGTGTGTGTGTGTGTGTGTGTGTGTGTGTGTGTGTGTGTGTGTGTGTGTGTGTGTGCGTGCGTGCGTGCGTGCGTGCGTGCGTGCGTGCGTGCGTGCGTGCGTGCGTGCGTGCGTGCGGCTTGATCCCTATGCATTCTACATTATTAATGGACGTCAGTCAGCGTGTCTCTGACCACACTTAAGTGTCTCTGCAGGGGCTCCTGCAGTAATCACAACACACACAAGCTTGTCTACACTCTACACCAGCCCTGATAAAACACACACACACACACACACCACAGGCTCACTGACTCCTAATGTTAATATGCTGTCTAGTGTCCTTCTACATGTTTATTGTCTGGGTTTGTTCTGTCTTCTATCAGTAACCTGTGATGTCTCAAAACCTTGTTCTGTCTTATATCAGTAACTTATGATGTCTCAAAACCTTGTTCTGTCCTCTATCAGTAACCTGTGATGTCTCAAAACCTTGTTCTGTCTTATATCAGTAACTTATGATGTCTCTAAACCTTGTTCTGTCCTCTATCAGTAACCTGTGATGTCTCAAAACCTTGTTCTGTCCTCTATCAGTAACCTGTGATGTCTCAAAACCTTGTTCTGTCTTCTATCAGTAACCTGTGATGTCTCAAAACCTTGTTCTGTCCTCTATCAGTAACCTGTGATGTCTCAAAACCTTGTTCTGTCTTCTATCAGTAACCTGTGATGTCTCAAAACCTTGTTCTGTCCTCTATCAGTAACCAGTGATTTCTCAAAACCTTGTTCTGTCCTCTATCAGTAACCTGTGATGTCTCAAAACCTTGTTCTGTCCTCTATCAGTAACCTGTGATGTCTCAAAACCTTGTTCTGTCCTCTATCAGTAACCTGTGATGTCTCAAAAACATGTTCTGTCCTCTATCAGTAACCTGTGATGTCTCAAAACCTTGTTCTGTCCTCTATCAATAACCTGTGATGTTCCAAAACCTTGAGGAGCTACATTATACAGGTCCTGGTACCATGTACCTTCATCTATTTATCCATCACCACAGAGACATACAATATTCAACCCACCATCACCACAGAGGCATACACTATTCACTGGAGAAGCAGTGTTATATCGACACACACATGCAGTACACATTTACTTATACGCACACGTGCTCACACAATGTGTGCAAGCATATAATATAGTAATCCTAAATACACACAAACAGACACGAACACAGACACACATGGAAATGAACAGTCATTCTGTTAACACTGGACTGGCAGGTGTATCAACATCCTGTCTTGGTACTGTAAGTGCCCAAGTTCACCTCTCTGTTCTTCAAACCTTTTTTCTACCAGTCTTCTCTTTGTTCTGGCCGCCTGTCACCAACCTATATTTATATTTCCTCTAACGTCCCTCTCTAAAGGCTGATGGGACGGCGTCTCTTCGCCACCATGTGCAAGGCAGCTGCAAGAAGGGTCTTGCCACATCCTAGGTCTGAGTGTAACAGCTAAACATCCTTTCAGTGTCAGCCCACTGAGCCTCATATTGGCAGGCTGCCCCAGCGGGTACAATAACAGTATAGTACACTACACCTTACAGTACACCTGTCAGAATGACCAACAGACAAACAGCATCCTGTAATGGGTCTGGCATGTCACTCAGCCACAGGCAACACCTGGGCCACAGGGATCCTCAATACAACAACACTTACCAGGCCGAACACCTGGGCCACAGGAATCCCCAATACAACAACACTTACCAGACCCAAGACCTGGGCCACAGGGATACTCCTTACTAAAACACTTACTTAGGCTATACAGTGCCTTGCGAAAGTATTCGGCCCCCTTGAACTTTGCGACCTTTTGCCACATTTCAGGTCCTTTGTCCACCTTTTTTGTGTGGGATCTTGTTTTTGTGTAGCTGCCTGTGAGCAGCCCAGAATGTCACTTTTAGTTTTCTTCTGTATTGTTTTTGGTGAGTTGCATATTTATTAAACATGTGGAACTCTGAGTACACTGCGCCTTGGTCCATTCATTCCAATGACCATGACAGTTGAGTTGGGATTGCCTTGCTGGCTCCTTACAGCCATTCGTATGGATAGTGGCTCCATGTTGGGTTTTAAAGGATAGCGGGGCCAGTGGCCTAAATTATTGATGCCCCCCCTGCAGCCCCATGGCTGTGTTCCAACCATTGTGACAAGACTGTTTGGATATTGTGCAATTGCTTTGCAGCTTGAAGTTAATAAGATCAAACACACCTCATATAGCAACCCGCTCTAGAGACAAGGCTGGGGGAGGGGGATTGAGGGAGGGGGACAGGGAGGGAGGGATTGAGGGGATTGGGAATGGGGAGGAGGGGGATTGAGAGGGGGATGAGAAAAAAGGGCACAGAAGACAGCAAAGAAAGAGAGGGAGAGAGAGGATGGGGGTTTGGCTTTGTGTGTCTATACGGCTGACAAGTGTCTAGCTGGGCTCTCATGATCTAAACCTCCAAACCTCACAACAACAGCAGTCTATCAGCCTAACCCACCGTAGCCATCAGCCGCCCTGGGAACACTGCAACTACCCACACTGCCTTTCCTCTGCTCCAGCTCCAACATTGATTAGACCAGTCAAACTGTTTCCTCTATGATGACGATGTCGACCCGGCAACGTACTCTGATGACATCTGACAGTCCCCGGCCAACTCTGAAATTGCACCATATTCCTTATATAGTCCACTAATTTGTCCAGAGTCCACATGTGACTCTATAAAGGGACTCTATAGGGAATATAGGGAACAAGGTGCCTTGCTGGATGCGCCCAAACCCATTTCCAAGGCCCAGTGCATGTCCCATATTCTTCCTCTCTCTGTCTGTCTTTCTGTCACCTGTGAGCAACACGTTTCTCAGGTTATTAACCAGTCGTTTAATAATACATTGGTCTGTGATTCAGCTGGAGGAAACTGGGTGCATGCCAACAGACAGGCAAAGCCATATCGGCTCCACTCCAGCCACCACTTATAACATCCACAGAAAATACAGAACTGCCAATGGGGGCGGTGTTGCTGTTTATATTCAGAACTACATTCCTGTAATGCTTAGAGAAGATCTCATGTTAAATATTGTTGAAGTAATATGGCTACAGGTTCATCTGCCTCACCTAAAGCCCATTCTTGTGGGAAGCTGCTATAGACCACCAAGTGCTAACAGTCAGTATCTGGATAACATGTGTGAAATGCTTGATATTGTATGTGATATCAACAGAGAGGTGTATTTTCTGGATGACTGAAATATTGAATTGCTTTCATCACCCTTCCCACTCAAGAGAAAGCTTCAAACTGTAACTAGGTCCTGCAACCTGGTTCAGGTTATCAGTCAACCTACCAGGGTAGTTTACAAACAGCACAGGAAAGAAATCATCAACATGCATTAATCACAACTTTACTAATGCTGCAGAAATGTGCTTTAAAGCAGTATCCAAATCCATTGAATGTAGTGATCACAATTTAGTAGCCATATCTAGGAAAACCAAAGTTCCAAAGGCTGGGCCTATAGTTTAGAAGAGGTCAAACAATACATTTTGTAGTGATTATTATGTAAATAATATTTGCTGGTCTGTGGTGTGTAATGAGGGGAAACCAAACGCTGCACTTGACACATTTATGAAATTGCTTTTTGCAGTTACTAAAAAGCATGCAGTCATCAAGAAAATGGCTGTAAAAACTGTTAAATCCCATTAGATTGATGAGGTATTGAAAAATGGTATGGGCTGAGGCAAAAGGTATGGCAAATAAGTCTGGCAGCACAACCGATTGGCAAATATACTGAAAATTGAGAAATCAGGGGACTAAACTAAATAAAATAAAAAATAAACTATACTATGAAACAAAAAGAAGTGTGTATGTCGTGTGTACAGTACTACTGCATGCTATTTTTCATGTTTGTTTGACATATTTCATGTGGAAATGTTACGGAGCTTATAGAACGCCCCTGGTTTGGAACCTAGTTCCAGCATGTCAGCATCCCCGTCAGAACACAGCGAGGTAAACACGGCACCTCTGACATGGTGAATGTGGCCCTGTTGAGACATGGAGGTGTTCCATTCTCTCTCTCTCTCTCTCTGGCACACACACACACACACACACACACACACACACACACACACACACACACGCGCGCGCACACACACACACACACACACACACACACACACACACACACACACACACACACACACACACACACACACACACACACACACACACACACACACACACTCGCGCACACACGCACACACACACACACACACACACGCGCGAAAACAGCCCCATAAGTAAACAGCCCCAAAAATAAACAGCCAGAGGTGCATCTCATTAGCCCACACTAGGTACTAGGAAACGGTGTATCTCTTTCAACAGAGGGTGCCAGGGTATGTGTGAGGGGGGCATCAGACCTACACTAAGCCCAAACCTCCCACGCTGTTCTGGGTCACCCCACAACCACAAAAGCCCGTAGTTCCACTACCACACACAGAGAAAAACACACAGACACAAATGTGCACACCCCAAACATGCACACATGCGCACACGCCTCCAGAACATGGTGGATGACACAACGTGGCCTCAGTCTGCACCTCCCAACAGTAGTGGATGACACAACATGGCCTCAGTCTGCACCTCCCAACAGTAGTGGATGACACAACATGTTCTCAGTCTGCACCTCCCAACAGTAGTAGATGACACAACATGGCCTCAGTCTGCACCTCCCAACCGTGGTGGATGACACAACATGGCCTCAGTCTGCACCTCCCAACAGTGGTGGATGACACAACATGGACTCAGTCTGCACCTCCCAACAGTAGTGGATGACACAACATGGACTCAGTCTGCACCTCCCAACAGTAGTGGATGACACAACATGGCCTCAGTCTGCACCTCCCAACCGTGGTGGATGACACAACATGGACTCAGTCTGCACCTCCCAACAGTAGTGGATGACACAACATGGCCTCAGTCTGCACCTCCCAACAGTAGTGGATGACACAACATGGCCTCAGTCTGCACCTCCCAACAGTAGTGGATGACACAACATTGCCTCAGTCTGCACCTCCCAACAGTGGTGGATGACACAACATGGCCTCAGTCTGCACCTCCCAACAGTGGTGGATGACACAACATGGCCTCAGTCTGCACCTCCCAACAGTAGTGGATGACACAACATGGCCTCAGTCTGCACCTCCCAACAGTAGTGGATGACACAACATGGCCTCAGTCTGCACCTCCCAACAGCGGTGGATGACTCAACATGGCCTCAGTCTGCACCTCCCAACAGTGGTGGATGACACAACATGGCCTCAGTCTGCACCTCCCAACAGTGGTGGATGACACAACATGGCCTCAGTCTGCACCTCCCAACAGTGGTGGATGACACAACATGGCCTCAGTCTGCACCTCCCAACAGTAGTGGATGACTCAACATGGCCTCAGTCTGCACCTCCCAACAGTAGTGGATGACACAACATGGCCTCAGTCTGCACCTCCCAACAGTAGTGGATGACTCAACATGGCCTCAGTCTGCACCTCCCAACAGTAGTGGATGACACAACATGGCCTCAGTCTGCACCTCCCAACAGTAGTGGATGACACAACATGGCCTCAGTCTGCACCTCCTAACCGTGGTGGATGACTCAACATGGCCTCAGTCTGCACCTCCCAACCGTGGTGGATGACTCAACATGGCCTCAGTCTGCACCTCCCAACAGTGGTAGATGACACAACATGGCCTCAGTCTGCACCTCCCAACAGTAGTGGATGACTCAACATGGCCTCAGTCTGCACCTCCCAACAGTAGTGGATGACACAACATGGCCTCAGTCTGCACCTCCCAACAGTAGTGGATGACACAACATGGCCTCAGTCTGCACCTCCCAACAGTAGTAGATGACACAACATGGCCTCAGTCTGCACCTCCCAACCGTGGTGGATGACACAACATGGCCTCAGTCTGCACCTCCCAACAGTGGTGGATGACACAACATGGACTCAGTCTGCACCTCCCAACAGTAGTGGATGACACAACATGGACTCAGTCTGCACCTCCCAACAGTAGTGGATGACACAACATGGCCTCAGTCTGCACCTCCCAACCGTGGTGGATGACACAACATGGACTCAGTCTGCACCTCCCAACCGTGGTGGATGACACAACATGGACTCAGTCTGCACCTCCCAACAGTAGTGGATGACACAACATGGCCTCAGTCTGCACCTCCCAACAGTAGTGGATGACACAACATGGCCTCAGTCTGCACCTCCCAACCGTGGTGGATGACACAACATGGACTCAGTCTGCACCTCCCAACAGTAGTGGATGACACAACATGGCCTCAGTCTGCACCTCCCAACAGTAGTAGATGACACAACATGGCCTCAGTCTGCACCTCCCAACCGTGGTGGATGACACAACATGGCCTCAGTCTGCACCTCCCAACCGTGGTGGATGACACAACATGGCCTCAGTCTGCACCTCCCAACAGTGGTGGATGACACAACATGGACTCAGTCTGCACCTCCCAACAGTAGTGGATGACACAACATGGACTCAGTCTGCACCTCCCAACAGTAGTGGATGACACAACATGGCCTCAGTCTGCACCTCCCAACCGTGGTGGATGACACAACATGGACTCAGTCTGCACCTCCCAACCGTGGTGGATGACACAACATGGACTCAGTCTGCACCTCCCAACAGTAGTGGATGACACAACATGGCCTCAGTCTGCACCTCCCAACAGTAGTGGATGACACAACATGGCCTCAGTCTGCACCTCCCAACCGTGGTGGATGACACAACATGGACTCAGTCTGCACCTCCCAACAGTAGTGGATGACACAACATGGCCTCAGTCTGCACCTCCCAACAGTAGTAGATGACACAACATGGCCTCAGTCTGCACCTCCCAACCGTGGTGGATGACACAACATGGCCTCAGTCTGCACCTCCCAACAGTGGTGGATGACACAACATGGACTCAGTCTGCACCTCCCAACAGTAGTGGATGACACAACATGGACTCAGTCTGCACCTCCCAACAGTAGTGGATGACACAACATGGCCTCAGTCTGCACCTCCCAACCGTGGTGGATGACACAACATGGACTCAGTCTGCACCTCCCAACCGTGGTGGATGACACAACATGGACTCAGTCTGCACCTCCCAACAGTAGTGGATGACACAACATGGCCTCAGTCTGCACCTCCCAACAGTAGTGGATGACACAACATGGCCTCAGTCTGCACCTCCCAACCGTGGTGGATGACACAACATGGACTCAGTCTGCACCTCCCAACAGTAGTGGATGACACAACATGGCCTCAGTCTGCACCTCCCAACCGTGGTGGATGACTCAACATGGCCTCAGTCTGCACCTCCCAACAGTAGTGGATGACTCAACATGGCCTCAGTCTGCACCTCCCAACAGTAGTGGATGACACAACATGGCCTCAGTCTGCACCTCCCAACAGTAGTGGATGACACAACATGGCCTCAGTCTGCACTAGAGCTCCTCTGACAATAATGAGATACTATGACAGTAACTCCATTGTAGAGGAAAGGTACACCACCGAAAAAGTATTATAGATCAAATTGCGCAATTTGAACAACTATTTACTGTCTTAGTGCACTAGGAACAACTATTTACTGTCTGACTGCATTAGGAACAACTATTTACTGTCTGAGTACACTAGGAAAAACTATTTACTGTCTTAGTGCACTAGGAACAACAATTTACTGTCTGAGTGCTCTAGGAAAAACTATTTACTGTCTGAGTGCACTAGGAACAACTATTTACTGTCTGAGTGCACTAGGAACAACTATTTACTGTCTGAGTGCTCTAGGAAAAACTATTTACTGTCTGAGTGCACTAGGAACAACTATTTACTGTCTGAGTGCACTAGGAACAACTATTTACTGTCTGAGTGCACTAGGAACAACTATTTACTGTCTGAGTGCACTAGGAACAGCTATTTACTGTCTGAGTGCACTAGGAACAACTATTTACTGTCTGAGTGCACTAGGAACAACTATTTACTGTCTTAGTGCACTAGGAACAACTATTTACTGTCTGAGTGCACTAGGAACAACTATTTACTGTCTGGGTGTACTAGGAACCACTATTTACTGTCTGAGTGCACTAGGAACAACTATTTACTGTCTGAGTGCACTAGGAACCACTATTTACTGTCTGAGTGCGCTAGGAACCACTATTTACTGTCTGAGTGCGCTTGGAACGACTATTTACTGTCTGAGTGCACTATGAACCACTATTTACTGTCTGAGTGCACTAGGAACCACTATTTACTGTCTGAGTGCACTAGGAACCACTATTTACTGTCTGAGTGCACTAGGAACCACTATTTACTGTCTGAGTGCACTAGGAACAACTATTTACTGTCTGAGTGCACTAGGAACAACTATTTACTGTCTGAGTGCACTAGGAACAACTATTTACTGTCTGAGTGCACTAGGAACAACTATTTACTGTCTGAGTGCACTAGGAACAACTATTTACTGTCTGAGTGCACTAGGAACAACTATTTACTGTCTGAGTGCACTAGGAACAACTATTTACTGTTTGAGTGCACTAGGAACAACTATTTACTGTCTGAGTGCACTAGGAACCACTATTTACTGTCTGAGTGCACTAGGAACCACTATTTACTGTCTGAGTGCACTAGGAACAACTATTTACTGTCTGAGTGCACTAGGAACAACTATTTACTGTCTGAGTGCATTAGGAACAACTATTTACTGTCTGAGTGCACTAGGAACAACTATTTACTGTCTGAGTGCGCTAGGAACAACTATTTACTGTCTGAGTGCACTAGGAACCACTATTTACTGTCTGAGTGCACTAGGAACCACTATTTACTGTCTGAGTGCACTAGGAACAACTATTTACTGTCTGAGAGTAACTAAATGTGTAAACAGTGATTTACTAGCTTACTTATTGGAATTGCTAGACAGCTAAACTAGCACTTTGTGCATGTCATGTGGAGAGAACGGCAGATCATTACTTTATTTTGTTCTTTTGATGTGCAAAGATTCCATATTCTACATTTCATATTCTGACATTGACAATTTCATATTCTTTTCATTTTTACATACAAAAGATGATCTTATAAAGTTCGACACATTTTTGGTAAAATATATACTTTATTTCTTCATACAAAGAAATAGTTTGAATGTTCTGCATTTCATTATTTAAAAACATTTCTTCCATTTTGCTCTTTCACTGTGTAAAATTCCTTTGATGTACAAGATACCACAAAATACTTGATGTCCATGTTCCTTTTCATTTTTAAACATACCGAATTTGCTATACCACTAAATATGAACCACATTATATGCAGACGGGGTGGGAAAGACAAACAACCCTAGCATTATATTTTGTAGATCTCTAAAAGGGTTGAATAAAACTCAACCAGAACGGATACAGCAGCGTGGATCGTGACCATGAGTGCAAGCTTTTGAGATAGCGTTTCCTTTCGGACCGATCCTATTTCCTATAAAGTGCACTACTTTTGACCAGAGCCCTGTAGGCCTTGGTCAAAGGTAGTGCACTAAATAAGGAATAGAGTGCCATTTAGGATGCACACCTACTCTCTTAGTAACATGAATAACACCATAATTCCAATGCATTAGTGGGACTGTAAATGTAACAGAGGGCAACTGCCCCAGTCTTCTTTACTCCAACCGTTACAGGGAGAAAGATTGACATTACTCAGATTCAGAATTTCCTGCTCTATACAAAGGCCATTTTAAATGTTTTCAACCAACATTGCACTATAAGGAGAGGAGGGGAGGTTGAGGCATTGTCCATATAGGCATGATCATTGAAAACAGGTGTAAATTCCTTGGTGGTAAAAGCCACTATGTGAATAAGGGACCAGTAAAATGCTGGGACAACCCCTCATTTCCACTAATACCATCCACTGGTTTGAGATTTTTTTTAAATCTACCTTCATAACTGGTTCCACACTGTTGAAATGAGATGGAGGTTGGGTATTTGAATTAGACTGGGTAGTTTAGAGGCGCAACATTTTCTTAAAACTTGAAAAAAGTACCATACTGTCACTTCTTTTTTTGATATACTTTTAAATTGCCAATAGTCAGTGACAGACACTTTCAACTTTGCATTTGATTGGAGGGAATTTAATGTGTAGTATGTAGGGGAAAGGATGTGCATATTCACTCTGGGTCCCTCCACACTCAGCCGTTTTAGGCTTACAACCCAAATGGTCGCCTATTCACTATGGGCCCTGGTCACAAGTAGTACACTGTAGGGAATAGGGTGCATATTCAGCAGTTTTACAATCCAAAGAGGATATGATGGCTTTGAAGTAGCCCCTACCTGTGAGAGTATGGACCAGCATAACTGGACTTGTTTCTCATATGAAGAAAGTTTTCATATCATCTGTATCAGACATCCTACCTCAACTCATGCCAAGCATTCTCACTGCACCATGAAGACAATGGGTGTCCCAAATGCCACCCTATTCCCTTTATATTTCACTACATTTGACCAGGGTTCACAAGGCTCTGGTCTAAAGTAGTGCACTATATAGGGTAGTGTGCCATATGGGATGCATTCAAGGACTATACTACAGTCCTCCCCTGATCCAGTGTGTCCTCCCCTCTCGGTCTCTTCAACAACTCGAATGTCCCTCAGAGCAAATTTGATTGTGTATGACCTTTGAACCCTGGCTCTGAGCCAACAGTGTCTTGTAATAGGAGCAAGACTATAGTGGAGAGGAGACCTGAATCAATGGGTCTCAGTAAAGTTATTCCATTAGTATCATGTCAACATGGAGCCATATCAATGTGATGCAGTCAGAAATAGGATTTAGACCTTTGGTGGATGGGCCATTCATTAGAACAGGCTATAGGAGCACTAGAAGAGGAAGGCCACACATTAAGCATGGCTGACACAATGAGCAGCAGTTAGGCCTATTGATTCACCTTTATTAAGTGAAAGGGACATGAGATTAGCTGGTTGGGCCAATGACAGGGCAGGAGATCAGCTGGTTAGGCCAATGGGACAGTAGGATAATGGGTTGTGGATGGGGGTAACCGGTAATAACTGAAAGGACCTAATTTCAATGAAACACAGTGTTTGAATGGATGGAACAGAAACCAATAGGAGTAATGTGGGGGTGAGGGTCTGATGATGACTATTGAGGAAGGGTTTGATGATGGCTATTGAGGATGGGTCTGATGATGGCTATTGAGGATGGGTCTGATGATGGCTATTGAGGATGGGTCTGATGATGGCTATTGAGGATGGGTCTGATGATGGCTGTTGAGGAAGGCTATTGAGGATGGGTCTGATGATGGTTATTGAGGAAGGGTTTGATGAGGGCTATTGAGGAAGGGTTTGATGATGGCTATTGAGGATGGGTCTGATGATGGCTGTTGAGGACAGGTTTGATGATGGCTATTGAGGAAGGGTTTGATGATGGCTATTGAAGATGGGTCTGATGATGGCTATTGAGGAAGGGTCTGATGATGGCTATTGAGGAAGGGTCTGATGATGGCTATTGAGGAAGGGTTTGATGATGACTATTGAGGAAGGGTCTGATGATGGCTATTGAGGAAGAGTCTGATGATGGCTGTTGAGGACAGGTTTGATGATGGCTATTGAGGAAGGGTTTGATGATGGCTATTGAGGATGGATCTGATGATGGCTATTGAGGAAGGCTATTGAGGATGGGTCTGATGATGGTTATTGAGGAAGGGTTTGATGATGGCTATTGAGGAAGGGTTTGATGATGGCTATTGAAAATGAATGTTTAAATCAGAATGCACATGAATGGAGTATTGTATTACTGTTCTGTCAACACTCTATACCCATAAAACGGGGCCTTAATCAATATCCCTCTATTCTTACTTAAACTATACTGTTGACATTAGGGACCATTTTAACTCTACTGAGTTGACATGAGGGACCATTAAGTGAAGAGTAAAGAAAAGAAAAAAACATTAAGGGTGGAATGTAAAAAATATAAAACAAAGTGTGGGCCAGATATTATGCATGTACAGATATGGTTAGGCAGCTTAGTGAATTAATTGCTTAGAAATAAAAAATAAATTATTATAAAATAGATTTCTGTACATCTTACACACACACACACATATTCTGTTCGTGAGCTGAATTACAGAAAATAAAATAAACAATGTGTTCTCCCAAATTCACATCCATCAATCCCAACCAAAGTTATGTCCTGTCATCTGGTAGAACTTCATGTTGAAAGGCCTGTAGAAGTCCCGTAGCCTCTGCACCACCTCTGGGTGGATGTTGGGGTGGGTACGCCCTTTGGTTTTGCCCAGGCAGTGGGGCTTGCTGCTGCCCTCAGCCTTCTTGAGGCAGGGGAAGCCCTTGGTCTGGTTGAAGTAGAAGTGTTTGTCTGTGATGATCCTCTTGAGTCCCAGGAAGTCCTGCACCCTGCCCAGCTCCCCGGCCGGGTCGCTGATCAGTCGTTCCCCGCTCACGAACAGAATCTGGCCCATGGGGAAGTACTGTAGCCAGTTGTCCAGGTGCTTGGCATAGATGCCGATCTGGATGGCGCTCCAGGACGTGTCGATGAGCCCCGTAGTCCTGTTTTTGAAGGTCAAGCTCTCGAAGGTGGGAATGTCTGGGTTCTTGGACAGTGTCTGTGTGTAGTCAGAGATAGCCCTGGTAATGGGATCCCTCACCACCACGATCAGCTTGGTGTCCCGGGACATGGCGGAGATCCGGGCCGGGGCTTCTCTGGTCACAAAGTAACTGGGGGTCTTCTCCATGGTGATCTGGCCCTCCAGGGTCTTGGGCATAAGCTCCCTGAGGAGAAGGAGGACAGGGTTAAAATAAAATATTTTTTTACTTTACTAGGCAAGTCAGTTAAGAATAAATTCTTATTTTCAATGATGGCCTAGGAACAGTGGGTTAACTGCCTGTTGAGGGGCAGAACGACCTTGTCAGCTCAGGGATTTGAACTTGCAACCTTCCGGTTACTAGCCCGACGCTCTAACCACTAGGCTACCCTGCCACCCCTATGACTCATGACTATTACAACTATGAAATATTACATTTTAAAGCAATCAGAGAGAGAGAGAGAGAGAGGATAATCTTGCATATAGTCATCAACCAGATGGAGAGCAGTGTTCTACAATCAATGAGCCAGTCAGTCAGAGAAGGTCACTTCTTACCTGGGCAATAGCAAACAGAGAAGTGCCCAGTCTCAGGCCGGGCTAAGTCTAAATCCACACTGCTTCTTCAAACCATTAACCATTTAGGCAGCAAAGCTTAATCTGCCTTTCACTGACTCAGCTAGAGCCCTATATGGCATGCCCGTGGTGGAGTGCTGCTTCAACAACAAGCCCTGGAGCTTTCTGAAAGGAGATTTGACTTGTTTCAGACCAGCCAATGTTTCTAACAGGGCCCGGGCCATCCAGGGTGGCTGTGATAGGGGGAGTGAGACAGACATGTAAAATCTATAAAGGAAAACCTATATGAACAACACATTTTGAATGAAAAGTGAATGTGCTCTCCACTATGGTTTCATGTTTCAGAAATGGTAGCCAATCATAGAGAGTGGATTATGGTGAGGCAATAAGAGGGGCTTTGATGGACACCGGGACATGGATCCCATTTCCATCACTGGTGGAGAACCCCTGGAGCCTCTGGCAGAAAACCCTGTATTTCTCTGATTTCTACACGTGATCACATGTGTTTCTGATACCGCTAGCTGGAGGTGAGGTGGTCCTGCTATAAACCGGAGATTACAGGAACTAGTACTTATGCTTATACATGCTCATTAACACACACACACACACACACACACACACACACACACACACACACACACACACACACACACACACACACACACACACACACACACACACACACACACACACACACACACACACACACACACACACACACACACACACACACACACACACACACACACACACACACGAAAACAGCCCCATAAGTAGCTTTGATACAACCCTGCAGGACACACAGCTTTGATACAACCCTGCAGGACACACAGCTTTGATACAACCCTGCAGGATACATACGCATAAATGCACACTAGAAGCATGATATTATCTTGTTTGAACCTCGATCAAGTGCAGCAGTGTGCAGTGCTACAAGAAGAAACACCAATGGAAATACAACCCAGAATTGCCTGTTTATTTATTCCCCCCTTCCCCCTATTTACTGTTCATGTCTGGTTGTTGTTGGTTTTTGTCATTGTTTTGTTTTCATCTTTTTCATTTGCATTGATAATGTAAACACGTTTCCCATGCCATTGGAGCCCTTCGAATTGAATTCATATAACCCATGCAGGCAGGCTGTAGGGGGACTACAGTCACAGAGATAAGGGTTCCTGTTAGCCTATTGTCGCCTGAGGATTTATTTTCATTTTTTTTATTTCACTTTTATTGATTGCAATCGTTGTGTCAGATTTCGAAAAACTTTACGGAAAAAGCATAATCTGAGAACGGAGCTCAGAACCCAAAACAGCCAGAGGAATATCCGCCATTTTGGAGTCAACAAAGTTAGAAACAACACCATAAATATTCACTTACCTTTGATGATCTTCATCAGAAGGCACTCCCAGGAATCCCAGTTCGACAATAAATGTCTGATTTGTTCCATACATTTCCATCATTTATGTCCAAATAGCCACTTGTTGTTAGCGTGTTCAGCCCAGGCACAGGCACTTCATCCAGACAAAAACTCGAAAAGTTCTGTTACAGTCCTTTATAAACATGTCAAACAATGTATGGAATCAATCTTTAGGATGTTTTTAACATAAAACATCCATAATGTTCCAACCGAAGAATTCCTTTTGTCTTCGGAAAAGCACTGGAACGAGAGCTAACTCTGTCGGGAGTGCGCGTCATGAGACCAAGGCAATCTGCCAGACCACTGACTCAAAGAGGTCTCATGAGCCTCTCCTTTATAGTAGAATCCTCATTCAAGTTTCTAAAGACGGTTGACATCTAGTGGAAGCCGTAGGAAGTGCAACTTTATCCATATCTCAATGTGTATTCGGGAAGGTGCAAGCTTTGAAAAGCTACAGACCTCAGATGTCCCACATCCTGGTTGGATTTTTATCATGCCTGCCATATGAGTTATTTTATACAAACGTCAGGGTGTTTTCTATCCAATACTAATAATAATATGCATATATGAGCATCTGGGTCAGAGTAGGAGGCAGTTCACTCTGGGCACGCTATTCATCCAAAAGTGAAAATGCTGCCCCCTATCCCAAAAACGTTAAGGAGAAAGTCTATCTTTAAATCTGTGAATAACACTTGTATCTTTTATCAAAGTATTAACTGAAGGGGGCTGAATAATTTTGCACGCCCAATTTTTCAGTTTTTGATTTGTTAAAAAAGTTTGAAATATCCAATAAATGTTGTTCCACTTCATGATTGTGTCTCACTTGTTGTTGATTCTTCACAAAAAAATACAGTTTTATATCTTTATGTTTGAAGCCTGAAATGTGGCAAAAGGTCGCAAAGTTCAAGGCGGCCGAATACTTTCGCAAGGCACTGTATATATATACACACACACACAGGTGAGCCCTCACACATACGCACACGCGCACGCACGCACACACACTCCATTCCACTGTTTCTTCAAGAGCGTTGATCCCACTTAAAGTGTTTATACAGCCTTCTAGAATGTCTTCAAGGAATATAAACCAAAGTCAGCCTTCAAATACAAAGCATTAGTCACTAATTCTCTGTAGAAATTATGGTGATACAGCCGGCAACCTTTTTGTCTTATGTAGTGCTAACATGCTGCATGAAGTGCCTAGAACCAAAACAACTCAGAACAACAGCTCTCATTCTCATGAAAATGGGATAGGAAGGGATAGGGATAGGAAGAGATAAATAGGGATATGGAGGGATAAGGAAGAGATAGGGAAGGATAGGAAGGGATAGGGAAGGATAGGATAGGAAGGGAAGGGATAGGGATAGGGGGGATATGGGAGGGACATGGGAAGGATAGGGAGGGCAATGGGAGGGATAGGGAGGGATTCTCCTGATTCCTGCTTACAAGCAAAAATTTAATCAGGAAGCACCAGTGACTAGATCAATAAAAAGGTGGTCAGATGAAGCAGATAAGCCATGGGTTACAGGCAGCATCAGCACTGAGCTAAATGCTAGAGCTGTGGCTTTCAAGGAGAGGGACTCTAACCCAGAAGCTTATTAGAAATCCCGCTATGCCCTCTGACAACAAACTAACATGGTCCAAGCACACCAAGACAGTCATGAAAATTGCACGACAAAACCTATTCCCTCTCAGAATACTGAAAAGATTTTGCATGGGTCCTCAGATCCTCAAAAGGTTCTACAGCTGCTCCATCAAGAGCCTCCTGATTGGTTGCATCACTGCATGGTATGGCACCTTCTCGGCCTCCGACCGCAAGAAACTACAGAGGGTAGTGCGAACGGTCCAGTACGTCATTGTGCCTTGCTTCCTGCCATCCAGGACCTCTATACCAGGCAGTGTAAGAGGATGGCCCTAAAAATTGTCAAAGACTCCAGCCACCCTAGTCATAGATGGTTATCTCTGCTAACCCACTGCAAGCGGTACCGGAGTGCCAAAACAATAGTCAATAGTCAATAGTCTCGCTATTGCTGTTTTCCTGCTGCTCTTAAATTACTTCTTACTTTTACCTCTTATTCGTGTCTGTATTTTTTTAACTGCATTGTTGGTTAAGGGCTTGTAAGTAAGCATTTCACTGTAAGGTCTACGCCTGTTGTTTTCGGCACATATGACTAATAAAATTAGATTTGATTTGATATAAAGAGATAGGGAGGGATATGAAGAGATAGTGAATGATAGGGAGGGGTAAAGGAGGGATATGGGAGGGATAGGAATGGACAGGGAGGATAGGGAGAGATAGGGAGAGGTAGAATGGGAAGGCAGATTGAGGTAGAATGTGCATGCTGATAGATTATGCTGATCTAGGGAATCGCTTGTGAATCAATTGTTGGAGGTTGAGATGGCTGGATGGATGGAGAAGGTAAAAGGAGGGTAGAGTTGGACAGAGAGAGTAGGAAGACAAGACCTGACAAAACCACCACGAGAAGAGAAGGCCCCTCAATAAAAACATCCCCCTCTGACTTGACCCACTCAACTCTGAGAAGAGTGGCAAAGAAGCAGAAAGGGAGGGAGTAGAATAGAAGAGAAGAGGAGGAGGGATATCAGTTCAGTGGGAAGAGTAGCTCTTGTGGGGAACAATGCCTATTATGCTCAATTTGATTTATGAGGTAGTTCTGTCAGCAAACCGGCAATTGTGTGACAACGAGCCCCACTTTTTCCCTGCTTTCCTTTCGAAACGAGGGCATTGTCCTTTGGCGGAGGGGTGAACAGGGCAGTGGCCAGGCCATGGGGGCGGGGATGGAGGGTGGAGGGGGCTGGGTTCCTATTGAGGACTGAGTGGAAGCACTTCTAGATCACTCTCAGCTTTGAGTGAGAGGAGCTTTTGGAGAGCTCTGGAGTGGAACGTGTGCCTAGAGGTTCCCCCTGGAACACTCGGCTGCCCCCTAGGTTCCATGAGCTCTAGGAAGATTCCACTGTCTCTCTCTGCTCTGTCTCACATGGGAGAAATGTCTTTACACTAAACAACTAACATCTATCCATGCTTTAGTATGACATATTTTACCAATCAAATTGTACTATTATTTTTCTATTCTCTCTCTCTCTCTCTCGCTCTCTCAGATGGACACGAGAAGAGAGATGTAGATACAACATCATCTGGTAAAATACAAATACTTGTCTTTCTTTTGCAGTATAAGATAGGCATCTTCAGCCCCACTTGTTCCTTGACTGGGGACAAAGTTTGGAGAATGTTGTGAATTATAACTATTTAACCCCTGTTCTCGACAAATTCTGACAAATACGTGTGGGCTCAAAGTAGTCTATTAAGTATTCTATTGGTGCCTCTCTCTGTTATGAATTTAGAAGAACCCTTCTGCATTGTTCGACTCTGAGGACACATTGAAGTTGGCTGTTTGCCTAAGCACCATCTCTCACGGCATGGATGATGAAGGGTCCATTCAACAAAGGAAAGTATATTATATTTGACCGTTTTTTTTGTAAGAACTCATTTGAACAAATTCAACAGCTTGAGGCCTCTATAGGGGGCTGAAAGAAAGGTACTACAGGCTGTTTGTAATGGCCCAGCTTGTCTGTCTGTGAAATGGGATTGAAATCAGTAGAAAGAGTTTATGTAACACACACATACAGTGGATGCCACTGACTGAGCAGACAGGCAGGCAAGCTCAACTAACCTGGATCACTGCATACATATTTTCAAAGCAGTGTTGAGACACAGACAGAAGCCAGATGTTTTGAAATATACCCCGATGAACCTGGAGTCTGACATTATATTTAAACGCAGAGCAAGGTTGCGGCTATAAATTCAAAATAATAAAGAGGAGACAAGAGGTAAGGAGAGGACAGGAGAGGAGGAGATAAGAGGAGAGGATATAAGATGACAGGAGAGGAGAGAAGGAGATAAGAGGAGAGGATAGGAGGGGAGTAGCTAAGTGGAGAGGAGAGAATGAGGAGATCAGGGGAGAGGAGGAGATATGAGGAGAGGAGGGGAGAGAAGAGGAGGAGATAAGAGGACAGGAGACGAGAAAAAAGAAGATGAGTGGAGGAAAGGAGAGGAGAGGAGAGGAGAAGAGAAGAGAAGAGAAGAGAAGAGAAGAGAAGAGAAGAGAAGAGAAGAGAAGAGAAGAGAAGAGATAAGAGGACAGGAAAGGTAAGAAGATAAGAGGTCAGGAGAGGAGGGGAGAGGAGGAGATAAGAGTAGAGGAGAAAAGAGGAGATAAGAGGAGAGGATGTTAGGTTCCTGTACATGGCCATTTAGTGTTTCCTGGCATCATTTTCAGTTTGAAGAGATCCAGGGATCTCCTCTTAACCTAAGGGGCAGGAGATTGCATGCGTGGATTGCCTGTGTTCACACTTACGTCTGTGCGTTCTCTTGATTGTGTGTGTAGTCTCTTTGTTAGTGACTGGCTGGCTGCCTGACTGGCTGACTGTGTGATGAACCCTATTTGATACTAAAGCACCATTAAGCCTTGAGAAGGAGCCCCTCTTCAGACTGTCAGGATGCTTTCCATCCAGGCCTGGAGCTACACATTAATAGACCTCGCTGAATAAATGGTGTCACTGGATCCCTGTAAGATGTCGGGTTGGATGGTGGAACAGGAACAAACAATCACACCACATACAGACACAAGCCCCTGGAAGAGGCTGTCTGAGCAGTCTACTGAAGAGGAGAGATGAATAATGTAGACAGGCGTAGCCTCACAGATACACTGACACACTGACCTGGCTGGCTGGCTGGCTGGTAGAGCCCAGCCTCTTTCAAACCTCTACAGCATACAAGGAGTCAGACTCTCAGAACATCGTAGGAAGGAATTGACCTTCGGCTCCAACGTTAACAAACAATGAACTTAAACAGCCCCATACATCACTGAAATCACAGGGAGAAATATGCCAACAAAGGGCATTCTTATCTAAGCATGTTTACTATTCATGTCTATGTGGTTTTAGTTTAGGCTATGGACCAGCCAGAGAAGAGTAAATCAAGAGAAAGTAACCGACACATACAGAGTGAGGGATTGTATCTCAGTCAAAAAGACACACCAACACTGTATTACTGTACCCACCAGCTTTATATACTTGCTTGCACTACAAATGGTACACTATTCCTTATATAGTGCACTAGTTTGGACTGGAGCCCTATGGGCCCTGGTTAAGAGTAGTGCACTTTATAGGGAATATGGTGCTATTTGGAATGCATTCACATCACAATAGTCTCTGTTTTTCCATGAAAACACTTAACTGAGGATAGAGTGCTCCTGAAGCCTTTCTCACAACCACAGTGGTTCCTTTGTGGTGGGTTACCATCCCCACAGCATGACACACACAAATCACTCAATTCAATAACTCACCATACACGGTCTGTTTCGGGTATATTTTTTGCTAATCAGCACCTCTGGAAGGAAAAATAACAGTAAGAAAGTGGCATTGTTCTAATCTGAAGGAGTTACAGGCCTGAGGCCATGCAGGGTGAGTGACATCACTGAGTGTTAATAAAAGGACTGTGGTAAGGAGAGGCAGGGTGAGTGACATCACTGAGTGTTAATAAAAGGACTGTGGTAAGGAGAGGCAGGGTGAGTGAAATCACTGAGTGTTAATAAAATGACTGTGGCAAGGAGAGGCAGGGTGAGTGAAATCACTGAGTGTTAATAAAATGACTGTGGCAAGGAGAGGCAGGGTGAGTGAAATCACTGAGTGTTAATAAAAGGACTGTGGTAAGGAGAGGCAGGGTGAGTGAAACCACTGAGTGTTAATAAAAGGACTGTGGCAAGGAGAGGCAGGGTGAGTGAAATCACTGTGTTAATAAAAGGACTGTGGTAAGGAGAGGCAGGGTGAGTGAAATCACTGAGTGTTAATAAAAGGACTGTGGTAAGGAGAGGCAGGGTGAGTGAAATCACTGAGTGTTAATAAAAGGACTGTGGTAAGGAGAGGCAGGGTGAGTGACATCACTGAGTGTTAATAAAAGGACTGTGGTAAGGAGAGGCAGCTCTCCATGTGGTATAAATAAAACAGTGAGGATGGTGGGGGAGTAGGGGGTGGGGGAGAACGTCGTTGGGGGAGTAGCAAGGTGTGGGAGTGGGGAAATCGGTGGGTGATGGGGAGTACCGTGGTGGGTGAGTAGGGGAGTGGGGGAACATCGGGTGGAGAAGCAGGGGAATGGGGAGTAGAGCAATGGGGGTGTAGCGCGGTGGACGAGTGGGGGAATGGGGGAGTAGGGGAATGGTGGGGGATTAGGGTGTAGGGGAATAGGGTGGTGGGGAAGTAGGGGAGTGGTGGGAGAATAGGGTGTTGGCGGAGTAGGGGAGCGGTGGAGGAATGGGGTGGTGGGGGAGTAGGAAAGTGGGGGAATAGGATGGTGGGGGGAGTATGGGAGTAGGGGAGTGGGGGAATAGGGTGGTGTGGGAGTATGGGAGTAGGGGAGTGGGGGAATAGGGTGGTGTGGGAGTATGGGAGTAGGAAAGTGGGGGAATAGGATGGTGGGGGAGGGGAGTGGTGGATGGAGGAGTAGGAGATGGGGAAGAATAGTGGGGGAGTGGTGGAGTAGGGTAGTGTGGAAGTGGGAGTGGTGGGGGAGTGGGAGTGGGGGATTAGGGAAATGGGAAGTGGTGGAGTAGGGGTGGTGGGGGAGATGGGAGTGGGGGATTAGGGAAATGGGAAGTGGTGGGAGGGGTGGTGGGGGAATAGGGTGGTGGGGGTAGTGGTGGGGGAATAGGGTGGTGGGGGAGTGGGGGAGTGGTGGGGGAATAGGGTAGTGTGGAAGTAGGGGAGTGGTGGGGGAATAGGGTAGTGGGGGAGTAGGGGAGTGTGGAATTAGGGGAGTGGCGGAGTAGGGGAGTGGGAGATTAAGAGAGTGGTGGAGTAGGGGAGTGGTGGAGTAGGGGAGTGTGGAAGTAGGGGAGTGGTGGGGGAGAACAGGAGTGGGGGATTAGGGAAATGGGAAGTGGTGAAGTAGGGTGGTGGGGGAGTATGGGAATTGGTGGGGGAATAGGGTAGTGGAGGAGTAGAGGTTTGGGAGAGTAAGGGAATGGTGGAGTAGGGGAGTGTTGAAGTAGGGGAGTGGTGGAGTAGCTGAGTGTGGGAGTATGGGAGTGTGGAAGTAGGGGAGTGGTGGGGGATTAGGGTGGTGAGTGTGGTAGGGAAGTGGGGAATAGGGTAGTGGGAGAGTAGGGAAGTGGGGGAATAGGGGAGTTGTGGAGCAGGAGAGTGGTTGGGGAGTAGGGTAGTGGGGGAGAATGGAAGTGGGGGAATAGGGGAGTGGTGGGGAATAGGGTAGTGGGGGAGTAGGGAAGTGGGGGAATAGGGGAGTGGTGGGGAATAGGGTAGTGGGGGAGTATGGAAGTGGAGGAATAGGGGAGTGGTGGGGAATAGGGGAGTGGGGGAATAGGGGAGTGGTGGGGAATAGGGTAGTGGGGAGTATGGAAGTGTGGGAATAGGGGAGTGGTGGGGAATCGGGTAGTGGGGAGTAGGGAAGTGGGGGAATAGGGGAGTGGTGGGGAATAGGGAGTGGGGGAATAGGGTAGTGGGGGAGTAGGGAAGTGGGGGAATAGGGGAGTGGTGGGGAATAGGGTAGTGGGGGAATAGGGGAGTGGTGGGGAATAGGGTAGTGGGGGAATAGGGGAGTGGGGATATAAAGTGTTCATGGGGACCTTCAATGCTGGAGAAATGTTTTGGTGCCCTTCCCCAGATCTGTGCCTTGACACAATCCTGTCTCAAATCAAATCAAAACGTATAACACATGCACCAAATACAACAGGTGTAGACCTTACTATGAACTGCTTATGGACAGGCCCTTAAATTTTAAATTTTAAAGGCCAACAATGCAGTTCAAGAAGAGTTAAGAAAATATTTGCTAAATAAACTAAACTAAAAATCAAAAGTAATACAATTAAAATAATAATGCTATATACAGGGTACCTGCATAGATAATAAAGAGTGAGTAGCAGCAGTGTAAAAACTAAAGAGGGGAGGCGTATCAATGTAAATAGTCGTGGAAGAACAGGGAATAGAGGAGGGGACTAAGCACACACCCCTGAGGGACACCAGTGCTGCGGATCAGCGTGGCAGATGTGTTGTTGCCTACCCTCTCTGGCCTACCCTTACCATCTGGGGGCGGCCCATCAGGAAGTCCAGGATCCAGTTGCAGAGGGAGGTGTTTAGTCCCATGGTCCTTAGCTTAGTTTTGAGCTTTGTGGGCACTATGATGTTGAACGCTGAGCTGTAGTAATTAAACAGCATTCTCACATAGGTGTTCCTTTTGTCCAGGTGGGAAAGGGCAGTGTGGAGTGCGATTGAGATTGTGTCATCTGTGGATCTGTTGGGGAGGTATTCGAATTGGAGTGGGTTTTGAGTTTCCGGGATGATGGTGTTGATGTGAGCCATGGCCAGCCTTTCAAAGCACTTCATGACTACCGATGTGATTGCTACGGGGCGGTAATCATTTAGGCAGATTACCATCGCTTCCTTGGGCACAGGGACTATGGTGGTCTGCTTGAAACATGTAGGTATTACAAAATCGGTCAGGAAGAGGTTGAAAATGTCAGTGAAGACACTTGCCAGTTGGTCCGCGCATGCTTTGAGTACACTTCCTGCTAATCTTTCTCGGAGCTCTGCAGGCTACTCCTTCGACCTTGTGGCTGGGTTTCTGTTCTGACATGCACTGTCAACTGTGGGACTTTGGATAGACAGGTGTGTGCCTTTCCAAATCATGTACAATACATGTAATGTATCACAGGTGGACGCCAATCAAGTTTTAGAAACATCTCAAGGATGATCAATGGAAAGAGGATGCACCTGGGATCATTTTCGAGTTACGTAGCAAAGGGTCTGAATACCTGTGTAAATAAGGTATTTCTGTTTGTTTTTTTACTGTTTTTGCTTTATGGGGTATTGTGTGTAGATTGTTGAGGATTTTTATTTATTTAATCCATTTTAGAATAAGGCTGTAATGTATCAATGTGGAAAAAGTCAAGTGGTCTGAATACTTCCCGAAGGCAGAGAAATTCCTTCTCGCAACTATCTACGCGCTCTCCTCCTCTGACCTTTTCCCTCTCACACTCCCTCATCAGCTGTCTGTGACCAGGCAAAAAAAATGAATCAAAGCCAAATCGTCATATTATGACCACTAAGCGCTACACACAGCCTACATCGTTGTCAAGTCATACTCAACATAACTACTTGAACGAATGTGTTAGTAAACCCCCTATGATCATGCAGCCCAATTTACAGTCAGAAAGCAGTTCAGCAGGCCCCGATGGCATTGAATTAATAAAACCAAAAGCTTACCTTGACTTGGAAGAGTTCCAGTGTTGGATAACCATAGCCAGTTTGATAACATCCCTCTCTGTGAGTAGGCTGCATTTGCTAGCTATGTGAAAGTAAAAAATAAAAATAATACAACCAAATCACTCTCTCTGGTCTGGAAAAGCACTGGCTCTCTGGTCTGGAAACAGCACTGGCTCTCTGGTCTGGAAACAGCACTGGTTCTCTGGTCTGAAAACAGCCCTGGCTCTCTGGTCTGGAAACAGCACTGGCTCTCTGGTCTGGAAACAGCACTGGCTCTCTGGTCTGGATACAGCCCTGGCTCTCTGGTCTAGACACAGCCCTGGCTCTCTGGTCTGGAAACAGCACTCGCTCTCTGGTCTGGAAACACAGAAACAACCCTGACTCTCTGGTCTAGACACAGCCCTGGCTCTCTGGTCTGGAAACAGCACTCGCTCTCTGGTCTAGACAGAGCCCTGGCTCTCTGGTCTGGAAACAGCACTCGCTCTCTGGTCTGGAAACAGCACTGACTCTCTGGTCTGGAAACAGCACTCGCTCTCTGGTCTGGATACAACCATGACTCTCTGGTCTAGACACAGCCCTGGCTCTCTGGTCTGGAAACAGCACTGGCTCCCTGGTCTGGAAACAGCACTGGCTCTCTGGTCTGGAAACAGCACTGGCTCTCTGGTCTGGAAACAGCACTGGCTCTCTGGTCTGGAAACAGCACTGGCTCTCTGGTCTGGAAACAGCCCTGGCTCTCTGGTCTGGAAACAGCCCTGGCACCCTGGTCTGGAAACAGCACTGGCTCCCTGGTCTGGAAACAACCCTGACTCTCTGGTCTAGACACAGCCGTGGCTCTCTGGTCTGGAAACAGCACTGGCTCTCTGGTCTAAACACAGCCCTGGCTCTCAGGTCCTGAAACAGCACTGGCTCTCTGGTCTGGATACAACCCTGACTCTCTGGTCTGGAAACAGCACTGGCTCTCAGGTATGGAAACAGCACTGGCTCTCTGGTCTGGAAACAACCCTGACTCTCTGGTCTAGACACAGCCCTGGCTCTCTGGTCTGGAAATAGCACTGGCTCTCTGGTCTGGAAACAGCACTGGCTCTCTGGTCTAAACACAGCCCTGGCTCTCAGGTCTGGAAACAGCACTGGCTCTCTGGTCTGGATACAACCCTGACTCTCTGGTTTAGACACAGCCCTGGCTCTCTGGTCTGGAAATAACCCTGGCTTTCTGGTCTGGATACAACCCTGGCTCTCTGTTCTGGATACAACCCTGGCTCTCTGGTCTGGATACAACCCTGGCTCTCTGGTCTCGTAACAGAACTGGCTCTCTGGTCTGGAAACAGCACTGGCTCTCTGGTCTGGAAACAGCACTGGTTCTCTGGTCTGAAAACAGCCCTGGCTCTCTGGTCTGGAAACAGCACTGGCTCTCTGGTCTGGAAACAGCACTGGCTCTCTGGTCTGGATACAGCCCTGGCTCTCTGGTCTAGACACAGCCCTGGCTCTCTGGTCTGGAAACAGCACTCGCTCTCTGGTCTGGAAACAGCACTGGCTCCCTGGTCTGGAAACAACCCTGACTCTCTGGTCTAGACACAGCCCTGGCTCTCTGGTCTGGAAACAGCACTCGCTCTCTGGTCTAGACACAGCCCTGGCTCTCTGGTCTGGAAACAGCACTCGCTCTCTGGTCTGGAAACAGCACTGGCTCTCTGGTCTGGAAACAGCACTGACTCTCTGGTCTGGAAACAGCACTCGCTCTCTGGTCTGGATACAACCATGACTCTCTGGTCTAGACACAGCCCTGGCTCTCTGGTCTGGAAACAGCACTGGCTCCCTGGTCTGGAAACAGCACTGGCTCTCTGGTCTGGAAACAGCACTGGCTCTCTGGTCTGGAAACAGCACTGGCTCTCTGGTCTGGAAACAGCACTGGCTCTCTGGTCTGGAAACAGCCCTGGCTCTCTGGTCAACCCTGGCACCCTGGTCTGGAAACAGCACTGGCTCCCTGGTCTGGAAACAACCCTGACTCTCTGGTCTAGACACAGCCGTGGCTCTCTGGTCTGGAAACAGCACTGGCTCTCTGGTCTAAACACAGCCCTGGCTCTCAGGTCCTGAAACAGCACTGGCTCTCTGGTCTGGATACAACCCTGACTCTCTGGTCTGGAAACAGCACTGGCTCTCAGGTATGGAAACAGCACTGGCTCTCTGGTCTGGAAACAACCCTGACTCTCTGGTCTAGACACAGCCCTGGCTCTCTGGTCTGGAAATAGCACTGGCTCTCTGGTCTGGAAACAGCACTGGCTCTCTGGTCTAAACACAGCCCTGGCTCTCAGGTCTGGAAACAGCACTGGCTCTCTGGTCTGGATACAACCCTGACTCTCTGGTTTAGACACAGCCCTGGCTCTCTGGTCTGGAAATAACCCTGGCTTTCTGGTCTGGATACACCCTGGCTCTCTGTTCTGGATACACCCTGGCTCTCTGGTCTGGATACAATTACAGAACTGGCTCTCTGGTCTGGATACACCCTGGCTCTCTGGACAGACAGACAGACAGACAGACGACAGACAGACAGACGGACAGACAGACGACAGACAGACAGGACAGACAGACGACAGACAGACAGACAGACAGACAGACAGACAGACAGACAGACAGACAGACAGACAGACAGACAGACAGACAGACAGACAGACAGACAGACAGACAGACAGACAGACAGACAGACACTCTATCACTCACTCACTACCGGTCAAAAATTGTAGAACACCTACTCAATCTAGGGTTTTTCTATATTTTTACATTGTAGAATAATAGTGAACACATCAAAACTATGAAATAACACAGATGGAGTCCTGTAGTAATCAAGATATATTTTATATTTGAGATTATTCAAATAGCCACCTGTTGCCTTGATGACGGCTTTGCACACTCTTGGCATTCTCTCAACCAGCTTCATGAGGTAGTCACCTGGAATGCATTTAAATTAACAGGTGTGCAATCTCAAAAAGTTATTTCGTGGAATTTCTTTCCTTCTTAATGCGTTTGTCTTGTCAGAAGATAGGGGTGGTATACAGAATACAGCCCTATTTGGTAAAATACAAAGTCCATGTTTTGGTAAGAACAGCTCAAATAAGAAAACAATCTGAAGTTTGTAGAAATGTTAAAATAATGTAGGAGTCTATAACACAATAGATATGGTAGGAGAAAATCCAAAGAAAAACCAACCAGAATAATATTTTTTTTGAGAGCACATGCTCTTCCAATGGAACATCTAGGGAAATAATTAAATCTAGCTCCCAATATGCAATTCCTATGGCTTCCTTTGTCAGTAGTCTTTGTTCAAGGTTTCAGGCTTGTTTCTTCCAAAATGAGAAAGGAATATGAGTTTTACTACAGGGACACAGACTTGGAAATTTGTATAGGTGCGCGCACTTGCTAATATCTGTCATGTTTGTCATTTATTGTCATGTCTTGTCCCTGTGCTCCCCATGCTATTCGTTTCCCTCTGCTGGTCTTGTTTGGTTCTATCCCTCTCTCTCCCCCTCCCTCTCTCACTCTCTCGCTCTCTCTTCTCTCTGTCGTTCCGTTCCTGCTCCCAGCTGTTCCTATTCCCCTAATCATCATTTAGTCTTCCCACACCTGGATCCTTTCCCCTGAAGGTCCCTATTTATTCCTTTGTGATCCGTTCCTGTTCCGTCGGTTCCTTGTATTGTATTCACCATTCTGTGATTGCGTTTCGCCCTGTCCTGTCGTGTTTTTGCCGTGCAGATCACCCTGTCCTGTCGTGTTTTGTGCCTTCAGGAGTTGAAGTCGACTACGGCCTGCGAGCGACCTGCAGTCTGTGGCGCTTCTCCAGTTGTTTTCCCCTCTACAAATCTAGAATTTCTGTTATTCCGTTTTGGACTTTAATAAACTCTGTTTCTGCAAAAGTTCGTTTGGGTCCTCTTTCACCTGCATCAGGAACCGACCAAGGAATGGACCCAGCGACTTCAGGGTTACAGTCGAGATCCAAGGAGCCATGCTGCCAAAGAAATTGTCTGCTGCTGTGGAAAACCTGGCTGCTCAACCTCTCTGGACAGTTCCAGAGTCTACGTCTCGTGCCACCTGTTACTTCCTGGCCTGCCGAGCCTCCAGAACCTAGGGTTAATAACCCACCTTGCTACTCCGGGCAGCCCACTGAGTGCCGCTCCTTTCTCACGCAGTGTATTGTGTTCTCTCTCAACCCACACATACTCTAGCAGCAGCTCGGGTTAGAACGTCATTTCACTCCTTACTGGCCGGGCTCGAGAATGGGGCACAGCTATCTGGGAGGCAAGGGCTGTTTGCTCTAACGATTTCCAGAACTTTAAAGAGGAGATGATTCGGGTTTTTGACCGTTCAGTTTTTGGTGGGGAGGCTTCTAGGGCCCTGGCTTCCTTATAGTGAACGGTCCTGATTATTCCATTGAGTTTCGCACTCTTGCTGCCTCTAGTGAGTGGAACGAGCCGGCGCTGCTCGCTCGTTTTCTGGAGGGACTCACGCTGTGGTTAAGGATGAGATTCTCTCCCGGGAGGTTCCTTCAGATGTGGACTCTTTGATTGCTCTCGCCATCCGCATAGAGTGACGGGTAGATCTTCGTCACCGGGCTCAGAGCTCGCATCAACGGTGTTTCCCTGCTCCGCATCGCAACCATCTCCCCCTCTGGCTTTGAGACTGAGCCCATGCAGCTGGGAGGGATTCGCATCTCGAATAAGGAGAGGGAACGGAGGATCACCAACCGCCTGTGCCTCTATTGTGGAGTTGCTGGACATTTTGTTAATTCATGTCCAGTAAAAGCCAGAGCTCATCTGTAAGCGGAGGGCTACAGGTAGCGCAACTACTCAAGTCTCTCCATCAAAGTCCTGTACTACTTTTCGGTCCACCTACGCTGGACCGGTTCGGGTGCTACATGTAGTGCCTTGATAGACTCTGGGGCTGAGGGTTGTTTCATGGACGAAGCATGGGTTCGGAAACATGACATTCCTTTCAGAGAGTTAGATAAGCCTACGCCCCACTTAGATGGTAGTCATCTTCCCAGTATCAGATTTGAGACACTACCTTTAACCCTCACAGTATCTGGTAACCACAGTGAGACTATTTCTTTTTTGATTTTCCGTTCACCGTTTACACCTGTTGTTTTGGGTCATCCCTGGCTAGTATGTCATAATCCTTCTATTAATTGGTCTAGTAATTCTATCCTATCCTGGAACGTTTCTTGTCATGTGAAGTGTTTAATGTCTGCCATCCCTCCCGTTTCTTCTGTCCCTACTTCTCAGGAGGAACCTGGCGATTTGTGTAGTCGGAGGAATATCATGATCTGCGCACGGTCTTCAGTCGGTCTAGCCAACTCCCTTCCTCCTCACCGGTCGTATGATTGTAGTATTGATCTCCTTCAGCTACTCCTCCTCGAGGTAGACTATACTCTCTGTCGGCTCCCGAACGTAAGGCTCTCGAGGATTATTTGTCTGTGTCTCTTGACGCCGGTACCATAGTGCCTTCTTCCTCTCCGGCCGGGCGGGGTTCTTTTTGTTAAGAAGAAGGACGGTACTCTGCGCCCCTGCGTGAAACTATCGAGGCTGAATGACATAACGGTTAAGAATCGTTAGCTTCCCCTTATGTCATCAGCCTTGATTCTGCAGGGAGCCAGGTGCTTTACTAAGTTGGCAGCTTACCACTGCGCATCAGCGAGTAGCCGTTAGGGCAAACCGGGTTCAACGTTCGGTCAGCCACTGCCAGCTGTTTTTCAGGCATTAGTTAATGATGTTCTGAGAGACATGCTGAACATTTTGTTTTTGTCTATCTGATATCTGATTTTTTTAATTCATGTTTTCGCGTGTTCTCAGCGCCTTTTAAGAATTGTCTCTACGTAAAGGCTGAGAAGTGCTCTTTTCATGTCTCCTCCGTTACTTTTCTCGGTTCCGTTATTTCCGCTGAAGGCATTCAGATGGACGCTAAGGTCCAAGCTGTCAGTGATTGGCCCGTTCCAGGTCACGTGTCGAGTTGCAGCGCTTTTTTAGGTTTGCATTTCTATCGGCGTTTCATTCGTAGCCGGTCTTCTGCCCCTCTCACAGCTCTTACTTCTGTCAAACGTGTTTTAGTGGTCCGGTTCTTTTGATCTTACGTTTACGTCCGCCTATCCTCGTTACTCTGACGTCACTAGACAATTCATTGTCGAGGTTGGCGCTTCAGAGGTAGGCAGAGCCATTCTATCCCAGCGCTTCCAGTCTGACGATAAGGTTCATCCTTGCGCTTATTTTTCTCATCGCCTGTCGCCATCTGGCGCAACTATGATGTGGGTAACCGTGAACTGCTCGCCATCCGCTTAGCCCTAGGCGAATGGCGACAGTGGTTGGGTCGACCGTTCCTTTTGTCGTTTGGACAGACCATAAGAACCTTGAGTACATCCGTTCTGCCAAACGACTTAATGCCCGTCAAGCTCGTTGGGCGTTGTTTTTTCGCTCGTTTCGAGTTTGTGATTTCTTACCGTCCGGGTAGCAAGAACACCAAGCCTGATGCCTTATCCCGTCTGTTTAGTTCTTCTGTGGCTTCTACTGATCCCGAGGGGATTCTTCCTTATGGGCGTGTTGTCGGGTTAACAGTCTGGGGAATTGAAAGACAGGTTAAGCAAGCACTCACGCACAGTTCATCTCTTGCCTATAACCTCCCGTTCCTGTTTCCACTCGTCTGGCTGTTCTTCAGTGGCTCACTCTGCCAAGTTAGCGGGTCAAGGCACTCTTGGATCAGCGCTTTTGGTGGCCACTCAGGAGCGTGAACGTGGCTGCTTGTTCGGACTGCGCGCTACTGTCGGGTAACTCTCCTCCTGCCGGTCGTCTCAGACCGCTCCCCATTCCTTCTCGACCATGGTCTCACATTGCCTTAGACTTCATTACCGGTCTGCCTTTGTCTGCGGGGAAGACTGTGATTCTGACGGTTGTCGATAGGTTCTCTAAGGCGGCACATTTCATTCCCCTCGCTAAACTTCCTTCCGCTAAGGAGACGGCACAAATCATTATTGAGAATGTATTCAGAATTCATGGCCTCCCGTTAGACGCCGTTTCAGACAGAGGTCCCAATTCACGTCACAGTTTTGGAGGGAGTTCTGTCGTTTGATTGGTGCGTCCGTCAGTCTCTCTTCCGGGTTTCATCCCCAGTCTCGGTCAAGCAGAGAGGGCCAATCAGACGATTGGTCGCATACTACGCAGCCTTTCTTTCAGAAACCCTGCGTCTTGGGCAGAACAGCTCCCCTTACGCTCATTTTCCTTCGTCTGCTACCGGGTTATCTCCGTTTCAGAGTAGTCTGGGTTACCAGCCTCCTCTGTTCTCATCCCAGCTTGCCGAGTCCAGCGTTCCCTCCGCTCAAGCGTTTGTCCAACGTTGTGAGCGCACCTGGAGGAGGGTGAGGTCTGCACTTTGCCGTTACAGGGCACAGACGGTGAGAGCCGCCAATAAACGCAGGATTAAGAGTCCAAGGTATTGTTGCGGCCAGGAGTGTGGCTTTCCACTCGCAACCTTCCTCTTCGACAGCTTCTCGTAAGTTGACTCCGCGGTTCATTGGTCCGTTCCGTGTCTCCCAGGTCGTCAATCCTGTCGCTTGACTCATTCGACATCTTCGTCGCGTCCATCCTGTCTTCCATGTCTCCTGTGTTAAGCCCTTTCTTTGCACCCCGTTCGTCTTCCCTCCCCCCTCCCGTCCTTGTCCGCACCTATTTACAAGGTACATAAAATTATGGACATGCGTTCTCGGGGACGGGGCAATACCTAGTGGATTGGGAGGGTTACGGTCCTGAGGAGAGGAGTTGGGTTCCGTCTAGACGTGCTGGACCGTTCGCTCATCGATGATTTCCTCCGTTGCCGCCAGGATTCCTCCTCGAGTGCGCCAGGAGGCGCTCGGTGAGTGGGGGGTACTGTCATGTTTGTCATTTATTGTCATGTCTTGTCCCTGTGCTCCCCATGCTATTCGTTTCCCTCTGCTGGTCTTGTTTGGTTCTATCCCTCTCTCTCCCCCTCCCTCTCTCACTCTCTCGCTCTCTCTTCTCTCTGTCGTTCCGTTCCTGCTCCCAGCTGTTCCTATTCCCCTAATCATCATTTAGTCTTCCCACACCTGTTCCCGATCCTTTCCCCTGATTAGAGTCCCTATTTATTCCTTTGTGATCCGTTCCTGTTCCGTCGGTTCCTTGTATTGTATTCACCATTCTGTGATTGCGTTTCGCCCTGTCCTGTCGTGTTTTTGCCGTGATTGTGTATCACCCTGTCCTGTCGTGTTTTGTGCCTTCATCAGACGCTGCGTGTGAGCAGGTGTCTCAGTCCTACGGCCTGCGCCTACCCGGCGACCTGCAGTCTGTGGCCGCTTCTCCAGTTGTTTTCCCCTCTACAAATCTAGAGGATTTCTGTTATTCCGTTTTGGACTTTAATAAACTCTGTTTCTGTTAAGTCGCGTTTGGGTCCTCTTTCACCTGCATGACAATATCGCTTTCCTATTGAACATAGGAAAGCGAGAAGGAGAAGGAGAAGGAAGCTGTGAATAGAACAGGTATACCGTAGCGCGAGCTGCAGAACCTGGCGCAGGAGTTGAAGGAGGAGTGGGAGCGACAGTAGAGGGAGAAACGGGAGACCCTGCAAAAGTTCCATCAGGACAATCTCCGACTTTTGGGAGAGGGACATGAGTGCCAAAGAAAAATGTAAAACTTCTCAACCCATGTCTTTTTTTGCGTAATTATCGTATTTCGTCGTCCTAACGTAGTCTTCACTGCTCTGCCCAGCAGCTAGCCAGCTAGCAAACGTCCACCGATTAGCAGCACTGTAGAAACTATTACACTCAACTGAACGACTTGATTAGTGTAGTGTTAGCTAGCGACATAGCTGTCTTTGCTGTCTTCGTATCCAAGATAATTGTGTAGTTTAGAGTGTGTAGTCTTAGAGTGATTATCTTAATTTACAGAGGTTAGCTAGCCAGCTATTTGTCGTCCTTAACGTAGGAGACACTGCTAGCTAGCCAACAGCTAGCCAACGTCTTCCGAATAGAACTCAACAACCCGGTCGCATTCCGCTTCGCTCCACAGGTAGTATCACATTTTCATTTCATTTCATTACAGTACAATGGTTTGATTTGATTGATCGTAGCTAGCTACATAGCTAGCTACATAGCCGTCTTTGTATCAAAGATAATTGTGTAGTCTAGAGCGATTTTCTAGGTTAGCTAGCCAGCTATTGTCGTTCTTTTAACGCAACGTAACGTAATCAACACTGCTAGCTAGCCAGCTAGCCCCCGAATAGCAGCACTGTAGAAACTATTACACTCAACGGAACGACTTGATTAGTGTAGTGTCAACAACGCAGCCACTGCCAGCTAGCCTACAAAGTCAACAACGCAGCCACTGCCAGCTAGCCTACTTCAGCAGTACTGTATCATTTTAATCATTTTAGTCAATAAGATTCTTGCTACGTAAGCTTAACTTTCTGAACATTCGAGACGTGTAGTCCACTTGTCATTCCAATCTCCTTTGCATTAGCGTAGCCTCTTCTGTAGCCTGTCAACTATGTGTCTGTCTATCCCTGTTCTCTCCTCTCTGCACAGACCATACAAACGCTCCACACCGCATGGCCGCGGCCACCCTAATCTGGTGGTCCCAGCGCGCACGACCCACGTGGAGTTCCAGGTCTCCGGTAGCCTCTGGAACTGCCGATCTGCGGCCAACAAGGTAGAGTTCATCTCAGCCTATGCCTCCCTCCAGTCCCTCGACTTCTTGGCACTGACGGAAACATGGATCACCACAGATAACACTGCCACTCCTACTGCTCTCTCTTCGTCCGCCCACGTGTTTTCGCACACCCCGAGAGCTTCTGGTCAGCGGGGTGGTGGCACCGGGATCCTCATCTCTCCCAAGTGGTCATTCTCTCTTTCTCCCCTTACCCATCTGTCTATCGCCTCCTTTGAATTCCATGCTGTCGCAGTTACCAGCCCTTTCAAGCTTAACATCCTTATCATTTATCGCCCTCCAGGTTCCCTCGGAGAGTTCATCAATGAGCTTGATGCCTTGATAAGCTCCTTTCCTGAGGACGGCTCACCTCTCACAGTTCTGGGCGACTTTAACCTCCCCACGTCTACCTTTGACTCATTCCTCTCTGCCTCCTTCTTTCCACTCCTCTCCTCTTTTGACCTCACCCTCTCACCTTCCCCCCCTACTCACAAGGCAGGCAATACGCTCGACCTCATCTTTACTAGATGCTGTTCTTCCACTAACCTCATTGCAACTCCCCTCCAAGTCTCCGACCACTACCTTGTATCCTTTTCCCTCTCGCTCTCATCCAACACTTCCCACACTGCCCCTACTCGGATGGTATCGCGCCGTCCCAACCTTCGCTCTCTCTCCCCCGCTACTCTCTCCTCTTCCATCCTATCATCTCTTCCCTCTGCTCAAACCTTCTCCATCCTTCTCCAACCAATCTCCTGATTCTGCCTCCTCAACCCTCCTCTCCTCCCTTTCTGCATCCTTTGACTCTCTATGCCCCCTCTCCTCCAGGCCGGCTCGGTCCTCCCCTCCCGCTCCGTGGCTCGACGACTCATTGCGAGCTCACAGAACAGGGTTCCGGGCAGCCGAGTGGAAATGGAGGAAAACTCGCCTCCCTGCGGACCTGGCATCCTTTCGCTCCCTCCTCTCTACATTTTCCTCTTCTGTCTCTGCTGCTAAAGCCACTTTCTACCACTCTAAATTCCAAGCTTCTGCCTCTAACCCTAGGAAGCTCTTTGCCACATTCTCCTCCCTCCTGAATCCCCCCCCCCTCCTCTCTCTCTGCAGATGACTTCGTCAACCATTTTGAAAAGAAGGTCGATGACATCCGATCCTCGTTTGCTAAGTCAAACGACACCGCTGGTTCTGCTCACACTGCCCTACCCTGTGCTCTGACCTCTTTCTCCCCTCTCTCTCCAGATGAAATCTCGCGTCTTGTGACGGCCGGCCGCCCAACAACCTGCCCGCTTGACCCTATCCCCTCCTCTCTTCTCCAGACCATTTCCGGAGACCTTCTCCCTTACCTCACCTCGCTCATCAACTCATCCCTGACCGCTGGCTACGTCCCTTCCGTCTTCAAGAGAGCGAGAGTTGCACCCCTTCTGAAAAAACCTACACTCGTCCTACCTGACAGGTCGCTCCTACCAGGTGGCGTGGCGAGAATCTGTCTCCTCACCACGCGCTCTCACCACTGGTGTCCCCCAGGGCTCTGTTCTTGGCCCTCTCCTATTCTCGCTATACACCAAGTCACTTGGCTCTGTCATAACCTCACATGGTCTCTCTTATCATTGCTATGCAGACGACACACAATTAATCTTCTCCTTTCCCCCTTCTGATGAACAGGTGGCGAATCACATCTCTGCATGTCTGGCAGACATATCAGTGTGGATGACGGATCACCACCTCAAGCTGAACCTCGGCAAGACGGAGCTGCTCTTCCTCCCGGGGAAGGACTGCCCATTCCATGATCTCGCCATCACGGTTGACAACTCCATTGTGTCCTCCTCCCAGAGCGCTAAGAACCTTGGCGTGATCCTGGACAACACCCTGTCGTTCTCAACTAACATCAAGGCGGTGGCCCGTTCCTGTAGGTTCATGCTATACAACATCCGCAGAGTACGACCCTGCCTCACACAGGAAGCGGCGCAGGTCCTAATCCAGGCACTTGTCATCTCCCGTCTGGATTACTGCAACTCGCTGTTGGCTGGGCTCCCTGCCTGTGCCATTAAACCCCTACAACTCATCCAGAACGCCGCAGCCCGTCTGGTGTTCAACCTTCCCAAGTTCTCTCACGTCACCCCGCTCCTCCGCTCTCTCCACTGGCTTCCAGTTGAAGCTCGCATCCGCTACAAGACCATGGTGCTTGCCTACGGAGCTGTGAGGGGAACGGCACCTCAGTAACTCCAGGCTCTGATCAGGCCCTACACCCAAACAAGGGCACTGCGTTCATCCACCTCTGGCCTGCTCGCCTCCCTACCACTGAGGAAGTACAGTTCCCGCTCAGCCCAGTCAAAACTGTTCGCTGCTCTGGCCCCCCCAATGGTGGAACAAACTCCCTCACGACGCCAGGACAGCGGAGTCAATCACCACCTTCCGGAGACACCTGAAACCCCACCTCTTTAAGGAATACCTAGGATAGGATAAGTAATCCTTCTCACCCCCCCCCCCCTTTAAGATTTAGATGCACTATTGTAAAGTGACTGTTCCACTGGATGTCATAAGGTGAATGCACCAATTTGTAAGTCGCTCTGGATAAGAGGGTCTGCTAAATGACTTAAATGTAAAAAATGTAAATGTAAATACTTCTTTCCGTATTAAATATTTTAGTTTAATTACATTTTAGGGTATCTGAGAATTACATAGAAACATATTTAGGGGTACATTTTCTGATTCCTATCTTGGCATGTTGAACGAGTGTGTTACTCAAATCGATGGCGCCAACTAAACAGACTTTTTGGGATATAAAGAAGGATTTTATCTAACAAAACGACACTATATGTTATAGCTGGGACCGTTTAGATGACAAATCAGAGGAATATTTTCAAAAAGTAAGTGAATACTTAATCGCTATTTGTGAATTTATGAGACCTGTGCCGTTGGGAAAATATGTTAATGTGGGGCGCCGTCCTCAAAACAATCTCATGGCATATTTTCACTGTAAAGCCTACTGGAAATCGGACAGCACAGTTAAATTAACAAGAATTTGAGCTTTTAACCAATATTAGACACTTGTTTGTACCTAAATTGTACCTGTTTAATATCCATTTTTTTATCATTATTTACTTGAAATGCGCGCCCTCCTGTTTCACCCGCCTAGCCTTAATTAATGAATGTCAGTCAATGCGGACAATTTCAAGATTTTTTAAAGTTCAGTTCCAAAAACCATTAAGCGCTATAATTAAACTGGTTCTCATGAGGTCCGCCAAAGGAATGGAAGATGCAGAGTTACCCCTGCTGCAGAGGACAAGTTCATTAGAGTTACCAGTCAAAATAAATGCTTCACAGAGTTTCAAGTAACAGATACATCTCAACATCAACTGTTCAGAGGAGACTGTGTGAATGAGGCCTTCATGCACAAATTGCTGCAAAGAAAACACCACTAAAGGACATCAATAATAAGAAGAGACTTGCTTGGGCCAAGACTTGTGGAAATTTGTCCTTTGGTCTGGAGTCCAAATTTGAGATATTTTAGTTCCAACCGCCATGTCTTTGTGAGACGCGGTATGGGTGAACGGATAATCTCTGCTTGTGTATTTTTCACCGTAAAGCATGGAGGAGGAGGTGTGATGGTGTGGGGGTGCTTTACTGGTGACACTGTGTGTGATTTATTTAGATTTCAAGGCACACTTAACCAGCATGGCTACCACAGCGATACGCCATCCCATCTGGTTTGGGCTTAGTGGGACTAACATTTGTTTTTCAAGACAATGACCCAACACACCTCCAGGGCTATTTTAACAAGAATGAGAGTGATGGAGTGCTGCATCAGATGACCTGGCCTCCACAATCACCCGACCCCAAATTGAGATGGTTTGGGATGAGTTGGACCGCAGAGTGAAGGAAAAGCAGCCAACAAGTGCTCAGCATATGTAGGAAACCTTCAAGACAGTGTGAAGCTGGTTGAGAGAATGCCACAAGTGTGCAAAGCTGTCATCAAGCAAAGGGTGGCTATTTGAAGAATCTCAAGTATAAAATATATTTTGATTTGTTTAACACTTTTTTCATTACAAAATGATTCCATATGTGTTAGTTCATAGTTTTGATGTCTTAACTATTATTCTACAATGTATAAAATAGTAAAAATAACGAAAAACTCTTGAATGAGTAGGTGTTGTAAAAATTTGACCGGTAATGTACACACACACACATGTATATATACACACACGCTACTTTGCATCCTGTTTGAATTGGATGACATCCTTAACTGCCTGAGCACTTTTTAAAGGCAGGTGAGCTACAATACGAGGGGATTTCCTCCTTGTCAGTCATTTTACAGGGATCCATATTTGTGTGTGTGTGTGTGTGTGTGTGTGTGTGTGTGTGTGTGTGTGTGTGTGTGTGTGTGTGTGTGTGTGTGTGTGTGTGTGTGTGTGTGTGTGTGTGTGTGTGTGTGTGTGTGTGTGTGTGTGTGTGTGTGTGTGTGTGTGTGTGTGTGTTCACCATGACATGTCTCTCCTCCATTACTCCCAGACAGTACAGCTGTGGTGTGGGTTGATGGTGTAAAAATTCCTCTGGCTAACATATAATTAGTGTTGTGTGGCAATAGTAACACAAGTGACAATTAAACTGTTCATTTGTGAGGAGAATAATGACAGTAGTGTTGTGGTGCTCTTGGATCCTCAGGCAGTTCTAAAGCTCGGTCTTGGATGATAGCCTAGATAATGTCTGCTATGATATCTCAGTGCATCCCGAAGACAAGATAAATTGCAGTTAAGTATAGTGAGCTGGTCGGGGCACACGTTGTTAACCAACTGCTGCTAGTTCCAGTTATCGGCCAGCGTTGATGTCCAAGATGGAGCGAGGTTTCAGGGTTTCATTATTTCATTTGTATGTCGGATAACCATCGACAGCACGATGACAAATGTTTTCTTTTCGCCCTCCGCTGTCTCTAGCGAGGTCCTCATGGTTCGCTGAGAAACATGATCCGCTCACACTCCATGCCAGAAAGACCCAACAAAAATCTGAGATTTGAAAAAGACATTTGAGAAATGGGTCCTGCCAACAAAATATGTGAGCCTTGGCCAGAACACTTTAGAGTTTGTTTTCACAAGACTTTTCAACTGTTATACAGTAATTCTTCACTGTTTTTTAACTCACGTACGTCTTGCTGTGCTTTTCTGTGCTCAGTTCCACAGGATAATCATATCCTGTTGTCTCACTATATGATAGTTTACTTTTTTCTCACAATTATTTAGGAAACTCAAACTGTTCCTGCCAAAGTTAGTCCAGTCCTGTGTCTCAGGGGTCTTCAACCTTTCCTTGCCCAGTGACCCCCTCGCAGGCAAACCGGCAACCCAAGGACATTAGCAAAAAAGGAAAAGTCCCACACACTGGGAAGCCAGAACCAGCCAATAACAATTAGAATTTGCCCCAAAATGTGCTTTATTACAGACATAATTACTCCTCACATTCATCAGCTGTCTGGGTGGCTGGTCTCAGACAATCCTGCAGGTGACAAAGCCGGATGTGGAGGTCCTGGGCTGCCATGGTTACATGTGGTCTGCGCTTGTGAAGCTGGTTGGATGTACTGCCAAATTCTCTAACGCTGGAGGCGGCTTATGGGAGAGAAATTCATATGAAATGATCTGGCAACAGCTCTGGTGGACATTCTTACAGGCAGCATGCCAATTGCACACTTCCTCAAAACTTGAGACATCTATGGCATTGTGTTGTGTGACCAAAACCTGATTCTTTTAGAGTGGCCTTTTATTGTCCCTAGCACAAGGTGCACCTGTTTAATCAGCTTCTTGATATGCCACACCTGTCAGGTGTGGGTTCAATTCCCATGAGGGACAAGTCAGTCGCTCTGGATAAGTGTCTGCTAAATTAATTAAATGTAAAATGATCTTGGCAAAGGAGAAATGCTCACTAAAGTGGATGTAAAAGAAAAATAAGGTTTGTGTGTGTATGGAACATTTCTGGCATCTTATTTCAGCTCATGAAACATGGGACCAACACATTATATGTTGCATTTATATTTTTTTTTAGTGTACACTGCCAGTCAAAAGTTTTAGAACACCTACTCATTCAAGAGTTTTTCTTTATTTTTACTATTTTCTACATTGTAGACTAATAGTGAAGACAGACATCAAAACTATGAAATAACACATATGGAATCATGTAGTAACCAAAAAAGTGTTAAACAGATCAAATATTTGAGATTATTCAAATAGCCACCATCTGCCTTGATGAGAGCTTTGCACACTCTTGGAATTATCTCAACCAGCTTCATGAGGTAGTCACCTGGAATGCATTTCAATGAACAGGTGTACCTTGTTAATAGTTAATTTGTGGAATTTCTTTCTTTCTTAATGCATTGTGTTTTGACAAGGTGTGTGTGTGTGGGGGGGGGGGGGTATACAGACGATAGCCCTATTTGATAAAATACCAAGTCCATATTATGGCAAGCAAAGGGAAACGACAGTCCATTATTACTTTAAGACATGAAGCTCAGTCAATACGGAACATTTCAATAACTTTTTTAGTTTCTTCAAGTGCTGTCGCAAAAACCATCAAGCGCTATGATGAAACTGTCTCTCATGAGGACCGCCAGAGGAAAGAAAGACCCAGAGTTAATTCTGCTGCAGAGGATAAGTTCATTAGAGTTACCAGCCTCAGAAATTGCAGCCCAAATAAATGCTTCACAGGGTTCAAGTAACAGACACATCTCAACATCAACTGTACAGAGGAGACGGCGTGAATCATGGTCATGGTCGAATTGCTGCAAAGAAACCAGTACCAAAGGACACCAATAATAAGAAGAGACTTGCTTCGGCCAAGAAATATGAGAGATGGACATTAGACTTGTGGAAAATTGTCTTTTGGTCTGGAATCCAAATTGCCAATGTTTGGTTCCATCCGCTGTGTCTTTGTGAGACGCCATGTGGGTGAAAGAATGATCTCTGCAGGTGTATTTCCCATCGTAAAGCATGGAGTATGAGGTGTTATAGTGTTATGGTGCTTTGCCAGTGACACTGTCTGTGATTTATTTAGAATTCAAGGCACACTTAACCAGCATGGCTACCACAGCATTCTGCAGCGTTACGCCATCCCATCTGGTTTGGGCTTAGTGGGGCTATCATTTTTTTCAATAGGACAATTACCCAATACACCTCCAGCCTGTGTAAGGGCTATTTTACCAAGAATGAGAGTCATGGAGTGCTGCATCAGATGACCTAGCCTCCACTAGCCCGACCTCAACCAAATTGAGATGGTTTGGGATGAGTCGGACCACAGCATGAAAGAAAAGCAGTCAACAAGTGCTCAGCATATGTAGGAACTCGTTCAATACTGTTGGAAAAGCATTCCAGGTGAAGCTGGTTGAGAGAATGCCAAGAGTGTGCAAAGCTGTCATCAAAGCAAAGGGGGACTATATGAATAATCTCAAAAATAAAATATATTTTGATTTATTTAACACTTTTTTGGTTACTACATGATTCCATATGTGTTATTTCATAGTTTTGATGTTTTCACTATTATTCTACTATTATTATTATTGTATAAAATTGTACAAATAAAGACAAATCCTTGAATGAGTAGGTGTTCTAAAACTTTTGACCGGTAGTGTATTTTTCGCGGACCCCTGGTTGAATACCCCTTCTGTATCTAGTTTCTGTATTTATTTTATTCAAATTGTTCTGGTGGAGGTTTGCAGAGGTAAAGGTGCATACCTTGCTGCTAGGTAAATCAGCATTGTTTTCCGGGATTTGTCCAACAATTCAACAAAGCTCCACTCAACTCTGCTCTCTCTTACAGGAACAACCTGCATACTAACTTCAAACAGTCCTACTGAACACACAGAGAGGGAATATGGTCCAGGTTAAAACAATTTCTTACAGGCATGTGGCCATGCAGGGTGAGTGACATCACTGAGTGTTAATAAAAGGACTGTGGTAAGGAGAGGCAGCTCTCCATGTGGTATAAATAAAACAGTGAGGATGGTGGGGAGTAGGGGGTGGGGGAGAATGGTGGTGGAGGAGTAGGGGGTGGAGGAGAACGGTGGTGGAGGAGTAGGGGGTGGGGGGAATGGTGGTGGAGGAGTAGGGGGTGGGGGAGAATGGTGGTGAAGGAGTAGGGGTGTGGGGGAGAATGGTGGTGGAGGAGTAGGGGGTGGGGGAGAACGGTGGTGGAGGAGTAGGGGGTGGGGAGAACGGTGGTGGAGGAGTAGGGGGTGGAGGAGAACGGTGGTGGAGGAGTAGTGGTGTGGGGGAGAATGGTGGTGGAGGAGTAGGGGGTGGGGGAGAACGGTGGTGGAGGAGTAGGGGTGTGGGGGAGAATGGTGGCGGAGGAGTAGGGTGGTGGGGAGAATGGTGGTGGAGGAGTAGGGGTGTGGGGGAGAATGGTGGTGGAGGAGTAGGGGTTGGGGAGAATGGTGGTGGAGGAGTAGGGGGTGGGGGAGAACGTTGGTGGAGGAGTAGGGGTGTGGGGGAGAATGGTGGTGGAGGAGTAGGGGGTGGGGGAGAACGGTGGTGGAGGAGTAGGGGTGTGGGGGAGAACGGTGGTGGAGGAGTAGGGGGTGGGGGAGAACGGTGGTGGAGGAGTAGGGGGTGGGGGAGAACGGTGGTGGAGGAGTAGGGGTGTGGGGGAGAAAGGTGGTGGAGGAGTAGGGGTGTGGGGGAGAAAGGTGGTGGAGGAGTAGGGGTGTGGGGGAGAAAGGTGGTGGAGGAGTAGGGGTGTGGGGCAGAACGGTGGTGGAGGAGTAGGGGTGTGGGGGAGAAAGGTGGTGGAGGAGTAGGGGTGTGGGGGAGAATGGTGGTGGAGGAGTAGGGGTGTGGGGCAGAACGGTGGTGGAGGAGTAGGGGGTGGGGAGAATGGTGGTGGAGGAGTAGGGGTGTGGGGCAGAACGGTGGTGGAGGAGTAGGGGTGGGGCAGAATGGTGGTGGAGGAGTAGGGGTGTGGGGCAGAACGTTGGTGGGGGAGTAGGGGGTGGGGGAGAATGTTGGTGGAGGAGTAGGGGGGTTGGGGAGAACGGTGGTGGAGGAGTAGGGGAGTGGAGGGGTGGGGATATAATGTGCCCCCTTCACTTCCTCCTCTCATGTAGCTCACTGTTTTTGACCAGGACCCATAGGTACTAGAGAATAGGGTTCTATTTGGGATGCAGTCCGAGTCTCTACCTTGAGCTGTTGCCATTTACAGAAGTGGTTTTCTACTGAAGCAGGAGTAATGAGAACTAGCTGTGCTAAAAGGTTCCTTCTATTTCACAATTATTTTCAGAAAGATGGAGGTCCCATTGGTTCCTTGGGTAAGACAACGTTCACCACATCACTTTGATTGACATCGGGAGGGTGCTACAACCTAGCCTATGAATGAAAATGTACAACGTAGGTGTACAGGTTGAGATAATTTTCAATAACTCTTTTCACAATCTTGTCTGCATCTAGCTGATCAAGGGGGTAATCATTAATCCAACAGTTGCAAATGTGAGTTTCTATAGGACAAATTCAGGTATGTTTATCCCTGTGTCATTCCGTTTGCTTCCATTTAAGAAACGTTTTTCAACAGAATCGGTTTTCAATATGGTCCAAGTTAAAATGATTTCTACAAACTTTTTATGTTAGATGTTCAGTTTAGAAAACTGCTATAGCGTAGCTTTACAACTGTGCAGGGAAACAAAGAAAGCTAACTCCACCCAGTGCTTTGATCAGGAAATAAAGCAAAGCAGAAGATAGAACCAATAGAGAGAGTGAGGGAGAGAGAGAGACAGACAGAGACAGAGAGAGAGAGAGAGAGAGAGAGAGAGAGAGAGAGAGAGAGAGAGAGAGAGAGAGAGAGAGAGAGAGAGAGAGAAAGACAGACAGAGACAGAGACAGAGACAGAGACAGAGACAGAGACAGAGAGAGAGAGAGAGAGAGAGAGAGAGAGAGAGAGAGAGAGAGAGAGAGAGAGAGAGAGAGAGAGAGAGACAGAGAGAGACAGAGAGAGACAGAGAGAGACAGAGACAGAGACAGAGACAGAGACAGAGACAGAGAGCCAATGGGAGTTTGGCCCCTGGGTTTGATTGGCTGGGTTGCCTTGGAGCTGAGCTGTTCTCCTCTGAGGCCCATTCACTATCGAGAGAGAGAGACATAGAGGGACAGCAACACAATTGGAACCAACCAAATCATGAGAAAACAAAAAGATAATTGCTTGATACATTGGAAAGAATTTAGAAAAAAAAACAGAGCAAACTAGAATGCTCTTTCGCCCTAAACAGAGAGTACCCAGTGGCAGAATATCTGACCACTGTGACTGATCCAAATTTAAGGTAAGCCTTTACTATGTACAGACTCAGTGAGCATAGCCTCGTTATTGAGAAAGGCCGCCGTAAAATGTGGAAACTAAGCTGCACATCCTAACCTCCTGCCAAATATTTGTCAATGTTAGAGACACATATTTCCTTCAGATTACACAGACCCACAAAGAATTTGAAAACAAATGTTATTTTGATAAACTCCCATATCGATTGGGTGAAATTCAACAGTGTGCTATCACAGCAGCAAGATGTGTGACCTGTTGCCACAAGAAAAGGGCAACCAGTGAAGAACAAACACCATTTTAAATAAAAACCTATATTTATGTTTATTCATTTTCCATTTTGTACTTTAAATATTTGCACATGATTCCAACACTGCATATAGACATAATGACATGTGAAATGTCTCTAATATTTTTGCAATTTTTGTGAGTGTAGTGTTTACTGTTCATTTTTTATTTTTTATTTCACTTTTGTTTGTTATCTATTTCACTTGCTTTGGCAATATATACAATATATATGTCCATTAAAGCCCCTTGGAATTAATTGAGAGAGAGAAATCACTCAGAGCTCCTAATGAGGTGTGCTCTTTTGTGGCTGAGGATAAATAGAACACATCCTAGTCCCTGCTACCTAACTCTCACTTTCCCTCTCACAGCCCCAGCCCCTACCCTATCCCAATTCCCTGCCAATACTCAACCACACCCTAATGGTTACCTCTGGGACTTAATACCTGGGACAAGTCGAGGTTTACAGGTTTACTGTCATCTCCTTCTCCTCCTCCTCCACGCCCACCCCTTTCTCACCTACCACTCTCGTCTCTTAATATCTGGGGGAGCAAAGCCAACAGAACACTGACTGACCATGGTGTTGGAAGGAAAGCTGTGTAAGAAAGAGGCTAATGAATAACAAAGCATATAGGAAAGCTTATGTGTTTTTCTCTCCAACTCCAAGCCCCTGGGCTCTTTTTAACGTGCCAAACAGTGTTTATTTAGCAGCAATGAATGACCATTAACTCAGGAGGGAGGTCTGATATTGCTCTGCCATGTGTTCCCACATCCAAATAATCACCTCGTTAAATACTGCCCAATTCACCAACGCCACAGAGGGAGGGTCTGTTCAAGGAGAGAGAGAGGGGAAGAGCATCACTACCTTAGAAGACCATAGCTTATCTTCTTATTTTTCAATGATTTATTCTTCATCCTTGCCTTCCTCATCTAGCTTTGACCTCAGTCCCGGGGGGAATATGTAAATGATTTCTCAAGAAACAGACAGACAAACAAGTGTCTGCTCTCCTCATCCAGAGTGAATAAATGAGCGCAAGCAATAGTCAGAGTTTTTAAAAAGTTATTTACTGTCTGTGTGTTTGAGTGTGTGCATGCGACACTGAGTTCCTGTCCGGTTCAGTGTCCTTTATCCATAGTTCCAGTAGGAGGTTCCTGCCTGAGTCGGCCATCTCCTTCCCAATGTTGTGGTCAGTCCTCAATAGGCTCTCATATGGGCCACCAGGCCACCGCAGTGCTGCACTAGCTAGCTGCCACTCCCCTCTCCCCAGGTCATCCCTTTCACAATTAGCTGGTGGTAATTTGGGGATGCAAGCTCAAAGCTGCCTTTCTCCAGCATCCAGCCCCCTCCTCCACCCCTATTCTAGCCTCCATTCAGAAGGGCCATACCGGCTTAGGCAGCGGGAGCGAGGGCCTCTTCTCCCCTTCTGTGCTGACCAAAGGGCTCTCTGGGTCATTGAGGCTTGCAGGGAGACCCGCCCAGGATCGGGCGGACAGAGCACAACATGTGACACTATTCTTATTTGCCAATAGACGGAGTGCACAGCTGGAGAATGGAGAAAGGAGATTCTGAAAAGAGAGGATGGGTTATTTTGGGGTGGAGGGGAGAATGGGGTGGGGGGGCAGTTAGGGTTGAGGGTTGAAGCCTGACCACAAAGAAAATAATCCGCTCTCATTTGGGACCACTGGGGAAGTTTACCCAACACTGAGGAATGGTTTCGAGCTACTTGTTTTTATGTTTGCGGCTCTCGCTCTTTGAGGAGGGGATGTCAACCTGCTGTCAGCGGTACGGTTGGCTGGTCGGCCATGTTGGCCCCTGAGGAGGGGAGCTGTGGAGGGAGGGAAGGCCAGGATGTAGGATACAGGAAGCCATCAGAGCTCAAAGTATCAGACCGTCGCAGAGTCAACATTCCTCTCTAGCTATAACGACAACGTAATAGCAGCCGTTTTCAGTTTGCAGTTTCACAGAATATTTCAGCTACCTCAGACAAATCCCTTACAGTGAAGGGTAGGTCTCACAGATGGAAAGTCAGGTTCCATAATTCAGCAGGTTAGTTTGTGTGTCGACATAACAAATCATGTTTTCCTTTGTTGATAGCGGATACTCAGCAAGTAAGTCTGTAAATGACGTAACTAACCATATTTCCCAGTGTGGACTGAGGGAGTGAAAAGATTTGGAATACCCAATGGGACCGGTAGGGTCCAGCAGCCCTTTAGGGTCCAGCAGCCCTGTAGGGTTCAGCAGCCCGGTAGGGTCCAGCAGCCCTTTAGGGTCCAGCAGCCCTGTAGGGTTCAGCAGCCCTGTAGGGTCCAGCAGCCCTGTAGGGTTCAGCAGCCCTGTAGGGTCCAGCAGCCCTGTAGGGTTCAGCAGCCCTGTAGGGTCCAGTAGCCCTGTAGTGTTCAGCAGCCCTGTAGGGTCCAGCAGCCCTGTAGGGTTCAGCAGCCCTGCAGGGTTCAGCAGCATTTTCCTGCTCTGCAGATGGTCAAGCACATAGAGCCTGTCAGTCAGCAGGAGCCATACTGGCTTCCAGTCAAAGGCCCTTAACCCATCTAACCCTTCTACACGCTTCACCTACAATCAGGCCAGACTAATCAATACGCACTACTCTCTAAGGACTCAGGGACAAGGCTTTGTGTCATCTGTGTGTGTTTGGTGTCTGTCTGTGTGTGCGTGTGTTGACCATTCTTTTGACTGGAGAATAAAATTACAGTGTTTCACAGCTGCTTCTCAAAGCATTTCCTCGTCACAGGAGAAGACTTAAAAACTGGTTGACTGACTCCATCATTCTCCATTTGAGGTAGTTTCTATTTTTTTGGACAACATTCCTTCCAGACTTTCATGTTCGATCAAATTAGTTTAAACTTTGCCAGCATGGCATTAAAACCAGGTGGCCTTTCTGCCATTCTGCCTGCCAGAGAGAAGAGGGTGATGCCCTTCTGCCATTCTGCCTGCCAGAGAGAAAACGGAGAGGTCTTTCTGCCATTCTGCCTGCCAGTGAAGAGGGAGAGGTCTATCTGCCATTCTGCCTGCCAGAGAGAAAAGGGAGAGGTCTTTCTTCCATTCTGCCGGCCAGAGAAGAGGGAGAGGTCTATCTGCCATTCTGCCTGCCAGTGAAGAGGAAGAGGTATATCTGCCATTCTGCCTGCCAGTGAAGAGGAAGAGGTCTATCTGCCATTCTGCCTGCCAGTGATGAGGGAGAGGTCTATCTGCCATTCTGCCTGCCAGTGATGAGGGAGAGGTCTATCTGCCATTCTGCCTGCCAGTGATGAGGGAGAGGTCTATCTGCCATTCTGCCTGCCAGTGATGAGGGAGAGGTCTATCTGCCATTCTGCCTGCCAGTGATGAGGGAGAGGTCTATCTGCCATTCTGCCTGCCAGTGATGAGGGAGAGGTCTATCTGCCATTCTGCCTGCCAGTGATGAGGGAGAGGTCTATCTGCCATTCTGCCTGCCAGTGATGAGGGAGAGGTCTATCCGCCACTCTGCCTGCCAGTGATGAGTGAGAGGTCTATCTGACATTCTGCCTGCCAGAGAGAAAACGGAAGAGGTCTTTCTGTCATTCTGCCTGCCAGAGAGAGTAGGGAGAGGTCAGTGGAGAAGACCGTGTGTGTTGGGCGACCTACATGTAAACAGGAGTGCTCCTGTGGTGAAGAGATAAAGAAGAGACATCAACCAGAACTGTCCTTAACACGGACATGAGCCCCTGTCTGGTCTCTGGAAGCAAGGTGCAGGACAGGCTGGCCCATAGATAACTATCAACTCACGACTTCGGCAACCATCTCCAGTTTGATAGCGTAACATCATTTTTCCACTATGAAGCCCCCTTTTGAACAATGCTCCACTTGTCCCTTTGTTGTGGTGAAGTTTCTAAGCAGGCCATTAACTAGTGTCTTTACTATCATTAAACTGAAGACTTCGTTTTATCAAAGATTCTCTGTAATTAGTTACTCGATTAAACTGAATAATCATGTAACTGTAATTAACTAGGAAGTTGGGGCACCAAGGAAAGTATTCAGATTACAACGTTATAATTTACCAATATAACCTTTCAGATATTTTCAAATCTGATCAATAGTCTACTGATTAATGATTAATTTATTTTACCTCACGTTAGTCTCATTCCAAACATCGTAAATTGTTGGTTATCTGGACGAACCCAGTCTTCACTATGAGTCATCCATACATCAATTGTCTTAAATAATTGATTTATTACTAACTAAGTAATTCACAGAAATGCATAAACGAACAGTAAATATGGTTACATGAAATGATAGAATGTGCCCTAGTGGGCTGACCCGGCATGGCGGCTTGTTTGACAAAAGGGAAGTGGGGGTTTTACCAAGAAGTCACTACAGAGTTAATTATAACAATTGAAATGTTAATCCTTTAGACATGAACGCTCACTCATTCGGGAACAATTGCAATCAATCAATATATTTACGCTCAGTGTGTCGTCTTGATCGCTGGTGAAAAGTCTTTCATTTGTAGAATTGTCCGTCTCTCTCCCTCTTTCTCTCTGTCTTGGTTAGAGGGGATAGCTCAAAGTGACATTCGTTATAGAATGGGTGTTTCGGCGGTTGTCGTTCTTCGCGTTCAATGATACTGAATTCCTAGCTGCAGACTAGTAGTCAATATCAAAGACTTGTTCTTATTCTGTCGGTATCGATAGTCTAAGAGTTTAACCATGTGGTATGGTTAAAAGATTCAGCAATGGTCTGCAACCTTTGTATTCCCGTGATTGAGAGAAACATGGTCTGCTGATAATTTCTCAAAGTTGGGTTTTATTCGGAATGGCAGAAAAGGGCTGTCCCAGGATGTCTGACCTTAACTGGGCTCAGGGCTGGTCCACTGATTTAGTTCAAATCAAACGGGAATTGTATTTTTCTTCATTAAACAGTCCACAATCATATTACACAATTATACAAACAGTATCATACTCACTCATTCATCTTATACAACAATTAGATGTAAACCTCATATCTGAGGCTATTATATAAACAGTGTTATGGTAATGTGGCCACACCATCTCTCTTGAGCATCCCAAGTTGTGCCAAATGGACCAGTTCGTAGCTGGATTCTTCACCGATCTTTTACACTTTCTCTGGAACATGAAATTTGTTCGTACCTCAAATACTGTGAGGTGGAAGGATTTCCTTTATCTCCATGAAAAACTACTCTCTATAACTGTATGTCCATGAGGTCTTCTCAGACATTTATGACCTCTGACCACAGCAGTCTAGTTGTAGAAGCAGAGAGCGGGGGATGGTGCTCGCTGTACTAGAAGAGGGCAACGTCATGACACTAGATAACCAAAGCTAGCTGCCATTAAGTGTTTACTTCTTTGGTTCTTTATCACGGGGTGGAGGGAAACATGGTTCAAAGGCCCAAAAAGACACCGCGCTCAGGGATAGCGCCATTCAAGTCCAACTAGTCCTTCAACAGAAGACTGCAAACAAAACAGCAGCCAGATTAACTTAGTATTGTTGAGAAAGTCCATCCATGTTTCAATGATCAATTATGAGTTATTTCTGAGTTATATTTATTAATTTAATACATCACATGAATCGATTGTACTCTCTATATGGGAATGTCATTACTACAACACTCCTTCCGAAGCCTCCAACTGCTTTTAAATGCTCGTAAAACTTAGTGCATGCTCTTCAACCGATTGCTGCCTGCACCCTCCCGCCCGACAAGCATCACTACTCTGGACGGTTCTGACTTAGAATATGTGGACAACTACAAAAACCTAGGTGTCTGGTTCGACTGTAAACTCTCCTTCCAGATTCACATTAAGCATCTCCAATCCAAAGTTAAATCTAGAATCGGCTTCCTACTTCGCAACAAAGCCTCCTTCACTCATGCTGCCAAACATGCCCTCGTAAAACTGACTATCCTACCGATCCTTGACTTGGGCATTGTCATTTACAAAATAGCCTCCAACACTCTACTCAGCAAACTGGATGTAGTCTATCACAGAGCCATCTGTTTTGTCATCAAAGCCCCATATACCACCCACCACTGCGACCTGTATGCTCTCGTTGGCTGGCCCTCACTTTATATTCATTGCCAAACCCACTGGCTCCAGGTCATCTATAAATCTATGCTAGGTAAAGCCCCGCCTTATCTCAGCTCACTGGTCACCAAAGCAGCACCCATCCGTAGCACGCGCTCCAGCAGGTATATTTCACTCGTCATCCCCAAAGCCATCACTTCGTTTGGCTACCAGTTCTCTGCTGCCATTGACTGGAACGAATTGCAAAAATCACTGAAGCTGGAGTCTCCATCTCTAACTTTAAGTATCAGCTGTCAGAGCAGCTTACCGATCACTGTACCTGCACACAGCCAATCTGTAAATAGCACACCCAACTACCTCATCCCCATATTGTTTTTTATCCTCTTGCTCTTTTGCACCCCAGTATGTCTACATCATCTGCACATCTATCACTCCAGTGTTAATGCTAAAGTGTAATTTGCCTCCATGGTCTATTTATTGCCTTTACCTCCCTACTCTTCTACATTTGCACACACTGTACATAGGTTTTTCTATTGTGTTAATGACTGTATGTTTGTTTATGTGTAACTCTGTGTTGTTGTTTTTGTCACACTGATTTGCTTTATCTTGGCCAGGTCACAGTTGCAAATGAGAACTTGTTCTCAACTAGCCTACTTGGTTAAATTATTATTATTATTATTTTTACATATAATGGTGAACTAAGGGCCATTTTGTAATGCAGGGCCATTATATAGATGTTCACACCACCTCAGCTCTTCATGGTGGTGTCATTGTTCTGAGTATACAGGTTGCAGAGAGGTTCAAACAGCCATCATTCCCTAATGTATAATAATCAACATGACAGTTCACAAGTATCATAAGTACACTCATTAACCACAGACAGTAATGGTCAACAAAGGAACATTGCAAATTCCCCAAGAGCTCCAAATCAAGGGAAGAATCCACTTTATTTTCAAGACAAAAAGGTTTGAATGCCAGAAACTCAATATAAACTTTTGTTCAGACTAAGCTCAGCTATTCTCTTTCTTATACGCAAAGGCCGGGGACATTATGCAGAAGTACTGATTGATCTTTCCTCAGTTATTCACACAATAGTGACAGATTCCATATCTAGAGCTTGAAAGTTAGAAGGAGCATTGTGGATATAAGTGTTCAGAAGTACTTGTTAAACCATAAAAACACTTGTTGGGAGGAGCCGTGAAAGGGCTCAGTGCAGCACTGCAGAGAGCTGACAGGCAGCTAAGATGAAAGCCCACGACACATTAGCAAGCCACAGAACCAGTCATTATAAATCAAAGCCCCTTCATGATCAATACATCTCTATGGAATGGGAGCACAGAAAGAGAAGCACCACATACCACCAACCTGTAATAATCAACTTGACAAATGTAGACTAAGTTGGAGATAAAATCTACATGTCATTTGGATGAGGAAACAAAAACTTTGACATGACAGAAGAAACAGTAAAATGGTAGGAAATAGAGAGTGACAAGTGTGAAGAAGGAATTGTGAGCAGCTAATGAAAACAGTCCAACTGAATGGACCTATCAGTACCTCTAGAACTAATAAATCTACATTCAGGTTCAGTTCCAGGAGGCAGAACCATAGAATTTGAATACTAATTGAATAGGATCTCTATGGGTAGAACACAAGAGTGATCCATGTTGTGTTCTAAAAGGTATAAGACTGAGAAAATCTCTCTCTCTAGTTGGAGGAATTCCAAGGCTAAATGTAGGTGTCCATGGGCTCACAGAGACAAAGATGGTGCAAACTAGCCAGAGAAGAACAGTGTAAGGCAAATGAACGTAATGGCATTAAACAACCCTTTATAAATGACCCATACATCCCTTTCGTTGATCTTCTCCTTGAAGAAAAAAAGAAACTGGTGCCCAGATATAGACATCTGTGATTGTATGAGAGGAGTCACTACAGCATACTAAAAACATGAGACGCTTTCTGACAAACTGGGTTAGACCGAAAAACCCAGCTGAACTTTTCAGTCTGTTGAACTGTGTGTGTGTGTGTGTGTGTGTGTGTGTGTGTGTGTGTGTGTGTGTGTGTGTGTGTGTGTGTGTGTGTGTGTGTGTGTGCGTGCGTGCGTGCGTGCGTGCGTGCGTGTGTGTGCGTGCGTGCGTGCGTGCGTGCGTGCGTGCGTGCGTGTGTGTGTGTTTAACTATTCTTGTGGGGATCAGAAGTCTCCACAAGAATAGTAAACTATCAAAAATTTGACCAACAGGGGATTTTGTGTTTTTTTGGGGGGTTTAAGGTTAGATTTTTTTTGGGGGGGGGGGGGGGTAGAATTATGTTAAGGGTCAGGAGCTAGGGCTAAGTTTAGGGTAAGAGTACGGATTAGGGTTAGTTTTAGGTTTAAGAGCTAGGACTAGGTTTAGGGTAAGAGTACAGGTTAGGGTTAGTTTTAGGGTTAAGAGCTAGGGCTTGCTTTGGGGTAAGAGTACAGGTTAGGGTTCGTTTTAGGGTTAAGAGCTCGGGTTAGGTTTAGGGTTAAGGTTAGGTTTTGGGTTAAGGTTAGGGTAAGAGTATGGGTTAGGGTTAGAGGTAAGGGAAAATAATATTTAGAATAGGACTGAATTGTGTGTCCCCACAAGATTAGCTGAACAAGTGTGTGTATGTACTGAACAGCAATTTGACAACAGATCTAACTGTGTTCCAATGTTATTACCATTGTCCCATTAAATTATAAGCCTAAGGAGATAGAAACAGATAGGGATTTATGGGCCCAGATAAACCACAGCCAGGAGCCCAGCCAAAGCACAGCCAGGAGCCCAGCCAAACCACATCCAGGAGCCCAGCCAAACCACATCCAGGAGCCCAGATAAACCACAGCCAGGAGCCCAGCCAAACCACATCCAGGAGCCCAGCCAAACCGCAGCCAGGAGCCCAGATAAACCACAGCCAGATGCCCAGCCAAACCACATCCAGGAGCCCAGCTAAACCACAGCCAGATGCCCAGCCAAACCACATCCAGGAGCCCAGCTAAACCACAGCCAGATGCCCAGCCAAACCACATCCAGGAGCCCAGCTAAACCACAGCCAGATGCCCAGCCAAACCACATCCAGGAGCCCAGATAAAACACAGCCAGGGGCCCAGATAAAACACAGCCAGGAGCCCAGATAAAACACAGCCAGGAGCCCAGCCAAACCACATACAGGAGCCCAGCCAAACCACAGTCAGGAGCCCAGATAAAACACGGCCAGGAGCCCAGATAAAACACAGCCAGGAGCCCAGCCAAACCACAGCCAGGAGCCCAGATAAAACACAGCCAGGAGTAGATAAAACGTAGATGAATTTGTGTTTATTTTATCTGTTGGTTCCCAGCCAGCATATTTTTTCTGTAAACAGGGTTGCAAGACAGAGGGTTACAACCATAGAATTAGAATACTAGAATGGCCATGAACCTTCTTATGATGGGATAAAGGTCAGCCATTTTGGTCAGGGAATTGGTCAACCATGGTTTGCCAGTCCTGTGATAAGATTGTGTAGAATCGATCTGCACTGTATGTTAGCTAGCTAGCCAGACAGTTTTAGAGGAATGATTACATTAATTTTTCAAATTAGCTGCCAATATTCCAAAATTCCACTCAAACAATGCAGTCAATCCACAGCCGTACACTGGCTGAAATCAGTTGATGATAGGACTGAGACAAGTTGTAAATACAACAACTACTGATACTGTATCATAAAAGCACTCACACTTTCCAAGAAAACAAAATGTTGACATGTATGGTCTGTTTACATATATTTCAGAGGCTATTTATGCAGAAAATGTGTATAAAACCTGTATAAACTGTATTTATAACTTTGTGACAATATTTTATGTTGACAATAATTATATTATACAATTTCTAATATAATCCATGCATTTATTTTATTTTCCTGCTTAAGAAAAATCTGTATTATGTCTCTACTGCCATTCATTCCAATTAAATTGGTTTTGATTTCTTCCTGACCAATGTCAGGGAGAAATGGAATGCCAATTTCATTCCATTCTGGAACTTTGAGGGTTTATGACATTGCCCCTCTAATTTAGGGCGCGTTCGTAAATTCCCTCTGGCTATCTACCCTGACTTCAGAGCACTCTCGTATGAGTGTTCCGAGACCAGAATAACTGATGAATTTACGAACTCTCAACACCCGTTGAATATGACCAGTAAACGTCGGCAAAAAAAAGCGTCATTAAATTGTTGCCAGCAGCACAGTTACAGTCGCCAACGCTCTGAATTTCTGAACATCCAGAGCGCAGTCTGAGCGCACTCTGGCACTCCAGATTGAATTTACGAACACACCCGCAACACCGACCCAAAATAATCCACCGTAGGGATGGTCCACATTAACGTTATCACAAACTGTTCAATGTTCCCTATTATCCGTGGATGTTCTTTCTAAAATGATGCATTTGTGACGAGGAGATTGGGTTAATGGACAATGTAAATACAATTATATAACTATCACCATTTGGATAACGTATTTCAGGCAAAGTGTGCACAGTTTAATAAAGCCTACTTGTAAACTATGTCTATCAATGCAAATTCAAAAGCTCAAGTTGGATCCCTCCCTGAATAATTGGGCGGCAGAAAGTGTTTTTATTTTAAATCAAATCCATATAGCCCGTCACCCCCTCTAAACACCCAGATTTCTCATGCCGCTTTTTCTTTCATTTCATTGCCTTACTTTAGTTGGGGCCCTCAACCACCTCTCATATTTAACAGACCGGCTCTTCACACCATACTGCACCAAATCCGGTTATTCAGAGGGGCATGCAATCCAGAAGTGTTTTTATCAACTTGTCAGATAAGCTATTAGTTCTGCTCCGCGTCCAGGGAATAGAGAGGATGAAACTCTCCCGAAGCTAAAACAATGTCCCAGGGGTTAAGGCGAGAAGGAAACCATCCACTATGCTCTCGGATTTTGCTGCAAAGACCTTCAAGTTTCTTTCGGCTACGTTTCACTTATATAAAAATTCACACATTTCATCCATGGACTTCATTCTTTGGTTGGTTTGACGAATTTAATTAGGTAAGATGATTAGGCTACATAATGTTCCACTCATATTGGATATGAGTTGCAATTGCCGAGTCGTCGTTGACTTTAGTGGCCTATTTAAAAACACGTCTAAATTATATCAGTAAGCCAAGCGCCATCAATTGATTAGGCCCTAGTTCTTTTACAGGTCGAGTCAAGAGAATGCAACGCGAGATAGAGTCCTCAATATTTATGTTATTAGTCACACTTGCTCTGCACGTTGTTTATCATGTTTAATTATGCATGAAGGATATAGGAGAGCGAGGGACATGGTGGGTCATGTATTTCCAAATATTGATCAAGGAATAGCGCTCATACTGTGGGTGGGATTTTGTATTAATGAATTATTGAAGTAATTCTGGCATAAATGTTGTATTCTTTCTACTACAGTAGCCTACTTAGATGAGTATATTAGGCCTCCTGCCACTCATTGTCTGTTAAAATGTAACTGGCTGGTGTCAAGGTATAGCTTCCATCTGAAAACACGTTTGAATCATTTTTGTTTGATTGATGTTCTCAGAGAAGCTCAGTGCTATTGTGTTGTAGAGTAATTACTGTTCCATCCGACTGCATGGATTATGTATTTCTATTGACGGAGAGAGATAGGGAAACCCTGCTTAGTTTAGAATTTATTTAAGATTAACATAATTTCTTCAAACTCGCATAGGACTAACTAAAATAATAAGTATAGACTGACATTGCGTATTTATTTACATTGAAATGTGTAATTATTAAAAAAATGTAGTTAATAATTAAAGTAATGAAGCACATCTTACGTCACATACATTAGGCCTACACTTTCTCGACCTTGAATTCATTACATTTCCACATCAGATCACAACTTGCACATTGCCTAACCTTTTCAGCTTGTATTCATTCCAATGATGTATTTATATTCAAAGGTTAAACTCACCTCAACAGCGCTGAAAAGTAACCCGTTAACTTGCAATGTTGCACTGTGTCCAATAGAGACCACTGCACAACCTGGAAACCGCACAGCCCGTAGATTAGCCTATGTGGCCGTGTATTGATTCATTATTCAGGCAGAGTCTAGCCTACTCCCGGAACATGGTGAAAGATGAATACAAAAATATGAATTTGTTCTCATTAATGCTATTCAATTACCCTACAGTTTTACTCAGGTTTGAATACTGGATGATCATATGTCCACGTTGATACCAAGACTGGTTGGATTTTGGAAAAGCACCCTACTAAAATAATACTGAAATAATACTAAATAACTGTATCTTATGAAGATATTCTATCGGCCCAAATATGGTCACTGACATTATCCATAAACATTTATTTATAATACATTTATGTGGCAAATAGAGATTAAGATATGATCAAAATCTATTAGTATGCATTATGGAGCTAACTAAATTGATTTTTGGGACATATTTAGTTCTATTTGATACATTATTAATACAAATCGTATTGTAAAAAACGCACAGACACAATTCGCCTGAATTATGCTATCGAATCCGTTACATGCACTGTTTAATTATATAATGATTATAACTTCGTCATAAAGAAGATAATCAAAATGTTCCTGTGATTTAAATACTTTGTTAACTATACCATTCATACCAAGTCGATATTCAAATGTTTTAACACGAAGAAACCCTTCACAGTTTGCAATCCAATATGTTTTTTTTTGTGTGGAAGATATAGGCAGATATAGGCAACGAAACGAAAAGCAATAGGCTGCTATGGACAACTATTGGAAGTTGAGCTCTAATAACTGGTTTCTTGTATAGCGCTGGTTGATCTATGGGAATCATTGATGTACGTCTGATAGCCAATCTTTAATGCACATCGAACGTGAGAGCATACAATGTTGATGCATTTACCTGTACCACTCCAGTCCATTCTCGTAGTTGCGGTCGAAGAAGTGCGGCTCGGCTCCCACAGCTCTGATGTCTGGATGCACGCGGAGGAACTCGAGCAGCGCGCGCGTCCCTCCTTTCTTTACCCCGATGATGATCGCCTGCGGCAGTTTCTTGCTCCCCAAGTCGTTGGAGAAACTTGACATCGCACCGGGTTCAGGAGCTCTCTGCCCCTCACCCCTCATCTCCCCCCAGTCCTCAACTCCTCTGTACGCGTCTATCTCTTTATTGAGCAGGTCTCTGGAGGAGGTCCGGACGGATGGTTCGTCGTAATCGGATTCTATATCCACCCAGGGTGGGATAGGGAGTAGTCTGGACATGAGGTCCGCTCTGGCGTTATTCTCGGTCCCTTTACCGACCACGGACCCCGTCCCAGTCTCCTTTCCCCGGTTATTGTCCACGACCAAACTTGGCATGGGGGCGCAGTAGCCCACGCAGGAGTAGAGCATATATACCCAGAGTAAAAACATGATGCCGAGAAGAAATAATTTATTTTTAACCGGGCTGAATGAGAACGCATACAGATTGTGAGAAATCTGGCTATATTCCATAAGCCTTTAGGTTGCATACCATTTTGCAGCAACATATATTGTCAAAACCACTCACTCTCACTCTTGTACCTCAAGTAGCCTCGCCATTCACCTAAAACGAAAAAAAAATATAAACCAATCAAATAATCTAAAGCGGATGATGTATCCACGAGTGCAAAGTCATTGCATGCTATAATTGTTATTCACCAGAGCCACGGGAAATAATTCGGAAATTGAAAGGAACGACTGGTGCACTTCAGTGGTGCTACTCCAAGCCCCAGCCGTCTCTCTCCACAAGCACCACCGTCGCCAAACCTTTCTTCAAACTGTTAGTTTCAGGGCTTCTTCCGAGGACAAGACATTTACAGCGCGAGGGGGCGTACGGGTACTTCTGATTGACAATCACCATGGCCAATTGACGCAGGCAAGCTAATTAGCAAGCTAAACGAACCTATCACAGGAGATTGTGGGAGGGCGCTCGCGTGGGATCCTCGTTGAGATCATTAAGGATAGGCAAGGAGCTGCTAAGCGTTCTGTGGAAACAATGAACGACGTGGAACGGACCTTCCAAGGAGTTGCATTATTTTCCAGAGAACGCATGGAGCCCTGAGTTGATCATCCCTTTTATACCAGGGCTATAATTTAATACATTTGCTGATAGAAATTAGTTAATTTTCCGGTAGAAATGTGTTCAACATTAACTGAAGTAGCTGGCAAGTTTACTAGATATCTACAGTAGTTGCCGTGGTAACCAAACCATCAGTCCCAGCTTGCTATTATGAACATCAAAATCAACTATGTCAATAATGTTTTCAATTCGACTTTTGCTTTCAAAAGCAGCTCAAACAAAACATGTAAAAAATAAATATATCTATGTCAATAATGTTTTCAATTCGACTTTTGCTTTCAAAAGCAGCTCAAACAAAACATGTAAAAAATAAATATATCTATGCAAATATAATGTGCCTTATTTAACCAATTAGGCCCGAGGGGATGTGGTATATGGCCAATATACCACGGCAAAGGGCTGGTATATTGGCCATATGTCACAAACCCCCGATTGCTATTATAAACTGTTTACCAAATAAGTGTTTTGTCATACACCTGGTATACGGTCTGATATACCACGGCTGTCAATCAGTATTCAGAGCTAGAACCACTCAGTTTGTAAAGGGAAATAATGCACGCTCTAAAATTCCCTTCAAGACATTCAGAAACAAGTATTCAACAATGCCATGACATATTTAAGCAATAAGGCCCGAGGGGGTATGATATATGACCAATATATCAAGGCTAAGGACTGTTCTTAAACACGACAACGCAGAGTGCCTGGATACAGCCCTTAGCCCTATACCACAACCCCCTGAAGTGCCTTATTGCTATTATAAACAGGTTACCAACGTAATTAGAACTGTAAAAGTAAATGTTTTGTCATACCTGCGGTATGTGGTCTGATATACCATGGCTTTCAGCCAAATCAGCATTCACGGCTCGAATCACCCAGTTTATAATGTCTGTATACCACGGCTGTCAGACAATCAACATTCAGGTCTCGAACCATCCGGTTTATAAATGCTCTTATTGGACGAAGAGACATTATGGATTCTAATCACTAAAGAAATTCTAAAGAGTTCAAATAATTTTTGCCGAGGCAGCTGTGAAGTCCACCAGCTGTGCTATTCCCTTTTTTTCTTCTTTAAAAAAAAAATCTTTGAGCATGATTTAGTGTGTATATGAACACATTGTATTGGATAGGGTAGTCTGCCCTGGTTCTGTGTCATATATCCTACAGGCCTACGGTAATACATGATTTATTATGCATAACGATGACCCATCTTGTCTTCTCAAACTCAATATCAACTGATGTAATTGTTGCTGGCACAGATCTTCTGTTTTGCCAAACATATAGGCCATCGATTGTGTGAAGCACAGTATTAGGCTGTATATAAGTTAAATATGCTGCATTATACGTTAAATATTTCCTTTCATATTTTCAAGGAGAAAAACAGTTCGATTATTGTGCTTGCAAATAATTGTAGATGCAGAAAGTAGTAGCCTGAGCCATCTGATTATTAGTATTTATTTTTTACAATGAACAAAAGTAGCCATTAAATAAATATTAATAACAATGGTTCATACCTTTATTATTGATAAAAAATACATTAATTATCAGCAGTTGCATGACAACAATGACACGATTTAATAAAATGATTTATTATGTTATTATTATTATGATCGAAAACGACACAGTAATTCATTTTGAGTTATGTTAGTGTTGTAAGAAAAAGAAAATATTCACTCTTTGAGGACTTTGCCCAATTTGTTAATGTTAAACTACTTTTTTTATGCCAACGGCAAATACCCCATGTTGGCCTAAATTCAATGTAAATACTCAGAGAAATGTCGACTTTAAATGAAAGCTGTGTGTGCTGGAACTTTCGATCCAGTTTACCAACAAGCCTCCAAACGTTTTGCTCGCTCTGATAAGGTTGCTATTCATGATTAAATAAACGCATTTGCATACCTGTTGAGAACGTTTTCACTCTCACATGGATAATAATGTGGATTAAACATGTTTTACGTTTTTGGAGCAACATATGGTACACTTTTGTTCATTATTTCTTACTGCATATGAACTCATAATGATACCTCATGAACTGGTGAACATGTTCTTCTTAAATAAATTAGACAAACGTTTGGTAAATGAACCAAGTATTTTTTCGTAAATTGTCAAGGCAACTGTTGTAGCCTAGTAGCCTACAGACCTCTGCCAGCGCCTGCCCAACAGCCTACAAACTGATGCATGTTACATGAAAACTAAACCCATTTTCCGAGGACAAAAAAACGATTATATTTTAGCATGAACGTCGTGAACAATATTTTCAAACCGTCAAAAAGGACAAAACATCAACAAGATCTTAGCAGGCCTAAATTACAGCAATTTTTTAACACAACTTTGCACGGCTGACGTAACTCAATGAAAACCCTAACATTGCTTAATATAACTTCAAAGGACATCTAACCTCACATGAATTAGGGGTCCTAGCACCGATGTGACTGGAAAAAAATACTGTTATTTGTTATTTGACTTATTATTATTAAAATGAATAACTGATAAACCAGATGATAAAACAACGACTGCCAAAAAAGATTCGCCTACTTGAGCCTGAACATTTAACAAAGACACTTCACATTTTAAAGATATCAGTAATGTTAATGCTATATAATTTACAGTTCGGGATACTATTCAAATCCTTATGAGTCACTGATATATTTGCACTACTTAGTGTTTTTGTATCTGAGCTTGAATATCTCACAAGTTCTAAATACATTTCGTACAAGATCAAGTAAATCGGCCACGATCTGTTAAAAGGCCACATATTTACTTTTAAAGTATGCTACATTACCGAGGGATCGGAGGTAAATCCACGACTCCAAGAGTAGGCTACTTTACATGACTGGCCAGGCACAATAAGGCCGCGCAGGGAGACTCCGCCAGATGTTACCGTCAAGAATCAACTCAGTCCTCCTTCGGGACTCGGGCTCGTTCGGGAGTCGGGATACACATCGAGTGTACAAAACATTAAGCACACCTTCAGGACAGCCTCAAGTAGTTGGGGCATGCACTCTACAAGGTGTCGAAAGCGTTCCACGGGGATGCAAACCCATACTGGCTTCAATATTTCCCACAGTTGTGTCAAATTGGCTGGATGTCCTTTGGTTGGTGGACCATTCTTGATACAGTTCTTGACGCACAAACCGGTGTACCTGGCACCTACTACCTGTTCAAAGGCACTTCATAGGAACTTAAGTATTTTGTCTTGCACATTCACCCTCAATGCCACACACACAATCCATGTCACAATTGTCTGAAAGATTATAACTCTTTCTTTAACGTATCTCCTCCCCTTCATCTACACTATTTGCAGTGGATTTAACAATTGACATCAATAAGGGATCATAGCTTTCACCTGGTCAGCCTGTCATTGAAAGAGCAGGTGTTCCTAATGTTTTGTACACTGAGAAAATCTTCTGTTAATTATTGGTAGCCTATGGCAACACAATCTCACTCAATTCGTGCAAATATGTACAACAAATATTTCAGCAGATTTTGTGCATTTCTGTGTTTCTTGGTGTTAAATACCCCAAAATGTTTATTTTTATTTGTATTGAACCTTTATTTAACTAGGCAAGTCAGTTAAGAACAACTTCTTATTTACAATGACGGCCTACCGCGGCCAAACCCAAAGGACGCTAGACCAATTGTGTGTCACCCTATGGGACTCCCAATCACGGCCAGATGTGATACAGCCTGGATTCAAACCAGGGACTGGGGGGGTTTAGAGCAATGCATTTCGGGCAATGGTGTTCTACACTGCCTTTTTTTTGTGTCCCACATTTATTTATTTATATATAATAAAAAAACATTCTAACTCAATATTGTTAATTATTACAGGACTGTGAAACCCATAGCCTAATGGCCTCAGACTGAGCATTTCTCACCATTTATTTACGGAGAGAAATTTCCATTTTATAACAGGTAGTGTCCATTTATTTACAGTAGTGTTGATTAATTATTGCTTCTTCAGTCGAAATACAGAATATGTATAAAAATGCCAAATATACCAAATGCTAAATCAAGCAGATTTAACACTATTTATGCATGTTAATCACTACTGAAATGTGCAAACTACAAACACTAAACCAGTTAAAGATAATGAATACATGTTCTGAACACCTCCAAAACAAAGGTCATGTGGTTTGGTAAGAATAATGCCCCTCTCCCTACAGGTGTGATTACTACCTCTTAGGGTTTAGAGCTTGGGGTTGTCACCTCAACGATACACTGTCCTTCTCTCAGCACATATCAAAGCTGCAGGCTAAAGTTAAATCTAGACTTGGTTTCCCCATTTCGTAATCGCTGCTCTTTCACCCCAGCTGCCAAACTAACCCTGATTCAGATGACCATCCTCCCCATGCTATATTACAGAGACATAATTTATAGATCGGCAGGTAAGGGTGCTCTCGAGCGGCTAGATGTTCTTTACCATTCGACCATCCGAATGTGCTAGAAGGCCAGCATCCCAGAGTCGCCTCTTCACTGTTGACATTGAGACTGGTGTTTTGCTGGTACAATTAAATGTAGCTGCCAGTTGAGGAATGTTTCTCAAACTAGACACTCTAATGTACTTGTCCTCCTGCTCAGTTGTGCACCGGGGCCTCCCACTCCGCTTTCTATTCTGGTTAGAGCCAGTTTGCGCTGTTCTGTGAAGGGAGTAGCACACAGCGTTGTACGAGATCTTCAGTTCTTGGCAATTTCTTGCATGGAATAGTCTTCATTTCTCAGAACAAGGATAGACTGATGAGTTTCAGAAGAAAGATCTTTGTTTCTGGCCATTTTCAGCTGTCCTAACATAATAAGAGTTTTCTAATGATCAATTAACCTTTTAAAATGATACATTTGGATTAGCTAACACAACGTGCCATTGGAACACAGGAGTGATGGTTTCTGATAATGGGCCTCTGAACGCCTATGTAGGTATTCCATTAAAAATCTGCCATTTCCAGCTACAATAGTCATTTACAACATTAACAATGCCTACACTGTATTTCTAATCAATTTGATATTATTTTAATGGAAAAAAAATGTTTTTCTTTCAAAACCAAGGACAAAGACTGGCCTTTTGGTAGGCCGTCATTGTCAATAAGAATTTGTTCTTAACTGACTTGCTTAGTTAAGTAAAGGTTACATAAAATACAATAAAAAAATGTTATTTAAGGTGACGATAAACACCATCTTTCCCAGTAGCTGGATATCTAGTTTGGAAAACAGTAATCCACGTCTGAGTTGCTCGGAAGAGTCAGATTTGAACCAGAGTAACATGTTTAACAGTAGGATGTAGTACACAGACATTAACTTTCTGACAAACCATAGCTGCTCTTTGGCCCAAAGTTGGATCAACAAGTGTGGGAGTATCCTTCTTTTCTCTCCTCAATCCCCCGTTTACCAACATTTTCAGTTTGAACAGCTTGTCATAAACCCACAGCTTCATCGTGAAACATAAGATGAGGTAACAGTACTGTGTTTGTGTGTGTGTGTGTGTACATTGTGTGTGTCCAGAGCACCCGTAGCGGCCGTCTAGTTCATGACAGGGGGAATGTCCCCCACCACGATTCCCACCCAGGTGTTGGTGATGCTGAGCCTCTTCAGGGGGGTGTAACAGCAGGTGTAGAGGAAGATGTTGAGGGCCCCCAAGGGACCTGTTAGAGGGTTCACAGCCAGGGTCAACACGATGATACCGGGACCCCACAGGCTAAGGTAAAGCCCACCACATGGAGAGGACTGAGGGAGAGAGAGAGAGGACTGAGGGAGAGAGAGAGAGGACAGGGAGAGAGAGAGAAAGGACGAAGGGAAAGATAGAGAGAGAGATAAAGGATAGAGGGAGAGGGAAGGACAAAGTGATGGAAGTACAGAAAGAGGAAGGGGAGGGGGAGGGAGGGAGGAAGAGAAAGACACAATCTTAACAAATTCAGCAAGCAAAAGCAACACTGAACACCAGGCTTAACGACAGAGCGAATACTGAACAGCCGGGTTTAAAGACAGAGCGAATACTGAACACCGGCTTAAAGACAGAGCGAATAACGAACACCGGGCTTAAAACTATTTTGGATCAAATCCCGTCAACAGGATCGATTTGACATCATCCAGTGAAATGGCAGAGTGCCAAATTCAATTTAAATTATTAGAAATATTTAACTTTCATACAATAACAAGTGCAATACACCAAATGAAAGCTTTACTGCTTGTTATTCCAGCCAATGTGTCAGATTTCAAAAAGGCTTTACGGCGAAAGCAAACCATGTTATTATCTGAGGACAGCACCCCATCAAACAAACACACGACAATCATAATTCAACCCGCCAGGCGTGACACAAAACTCAGAAATAACGATATAATTAATGCCTTACCTTTGAAGGGCTTCTTCTGTTGGCACTCCAATATGTCCCATAAACATCACAAATGGTCCTTTTGTTCGATAAATTTCGTCGTTATATCTCCAAAATGTCCATTTATTTGGCGCTTTTGATTCAGAAAAACACCGGTTCAAACTCGCCCGACATGACTACACATTATTTAATAAGTTACCTGTAAACTTTGTCCAAACATTTTAAACAACTTTCCTCATCCAACTTCATTTTTTAAATTTGTAAAAAATGTAAATTATCAATCAAATTTAAGATGGGATAAACTGGGATAAAATTCAATAGCGGATAAAATGAAAGTAGAGCGAGCTTCAGGTCGTGCGCCCCAACCACAACAGAACACTTGGCTGTCCACCCAGAAAGGAAATGGCTACTTCTTCATTTCTCAAAGGAAAAACATCAACCAATTTCTAAAGACTGTTGACATCTAGTGGAAGCAATAGGAACTGCAAGCATATTTTTATTAAAACGGGCTTGCCAAATAAAACAGATTGAAAACAGATTGACCTCAAAAAAATGTTCCCTGTATGGATTGGGCTTGGGGTTTCGCCTGCCAAATCAGTTCTGTTTTACACACAGATATTATTCACACAGTTTTAGAAACTGCAGTGTTTTATATCCAAATCTACTAATAATATGCATATCTTAGCTTCTGGGCCTGAGTAGCAGGCAGTTTACTTTGGGCGCGCTTTTCATCCGGATGTGAAAATACTGCCCCTAGCCCAAAGAAGTTAATGACAGAGCGAATACTGAACACCATGCTTAAAGACAGAGTGAATACTGAACACCTGGCTTAAAGACGAAGAGAATACTGATCACCTGGCTGAAAGACAGACTGAAAAAAGGGAATAGAACAATTGCTCAATCCCCATCACAGATCTACAATGCAGCCTTCATGGTCTGATTGAGATAAGCAGACATGTGGAGATTATAGGATAAGATGATAATAGCCCCACATGCAAAGACACACACACACACACACACACACACACACACACACACACACACACACACACACACACACACACACACACACACACACACACACACACACACACACACACACACACACACACACACACACACACACACACACACACACACACACACACACACACACACACACACACACACAGAGCCGGGCCACAGGGCCGGGCCACAGAGCCGGGCCACAGGCCCAGGCCACAGAGCCTGGCCACAGAGCCGGGCCACAGAGCCGGGCCACAGAGCCTTGCCACAGAGCCGGGCCACAGAGTCGGGCCACAGAGCCAGGCCACAGGGCCGGGCCACACACTCAGACAGTTTGCGGCGGAACTGTGCATAGTCTGAATACAGGGGATTAGAGGAAAGCTCATGTGATCAGCATTTGTCAGGGATAAAAGTGGCCCTGCAAGACAAAGTGTGTGGCTACGTGGCTGTAGGCATTACACACGTCCAGAGATCAAACCCTCCTCAGCCCTAACCACAGAGACCCCGGCTTTTAACCAGATGAAGACTTCCTCCTTCTTTTTTCTGGCTTTTATTGAAAGCAGCTAGCTAGAGACTGGTTCATTTACATTTTACATTTAAGTCATTTAGCAGACGCTCTTATCCAGAGCGACTTACAAATTGGTGCATTCACCTTATGACATCAGTGGAACAGTCACTTTACAATAGTGCATCAAATCTTAAGGGGGGGGGTGAGAGGGATTACTTATCCTATCCTAGGTATTCCTTAAAGAGGTGGGGTTTCAGGTGTCTCCGGAAGGTGGTGATTGACTCCGCTGTCCTGGCGTCATGAGGGAGTTTGTTCCACCATTGGGGGGCCAGAGCAGCGAACAGTTTTGACTGGGCTGAACGGGAGCTGTACTTCCTCAGTGGTAGGGAGGCGAGCAGGCCAGAGGTGGATGAACGCAGTGCCCTTGTTTGGGTGTAGGGCCTGATCAGAGCCTGGAGGTACTGAGGTGCCGTTCCCCTCACAGCTCCGTAGGCAAGCACCATGGTCTTGTAGCGGATGCGAGCTTCAACTGGAAGCCAGTGGAGAGAACGGAGGAGCGGGGTGACGTGAGAGAACTTGGGAAGGTTGAACACCAGACGGGCTGCGGCGTTCTGGATGAGTTGAAGGGGTTTAATGGCACAGGCAGGGAGCCCAGCCAACAGCGAGTTGCAGTAATCCAGACGGGAGATGACAAGTGCCTGGATTAGGACCTGCGCCGCTTCCTGTGTGAGGCAGGTTCGTACCCTGCGGATGTTGAAGAGCATGAACCTACAGGAACGGGCCACCACCTTGATGTTGGTTGAGAACGACAGGGTGTTGTCCAGGATCACGCCAAGGTTCTTGGCGCTCTGGGAGGAGGACACAATGGAGTTGTCAACCGCGATGGCGAGATCATGGAACGGGCAGTCCTTCCCCGGGAGGAAGAGCAGCTCCGTCTTGCCGAGGTTCAGCTTGAGGTGGTGATCCGTCATCCACACTGATATGTCTGCCAGACATGCAGAGATGCGATTCGCCACCTGGTCATCAGAAGGGGGAAAGGAGAAGATTAATTGTGTGTCGTCTGCATAGCAATGATAGGAGAGACCATGTGAGGTTATGACAGAGCCAAGTGACTTGGTGTATAGCGAGAATAGGAGAGGGCCAAGAACAGAGCCCTGGGGGACACCAGTGGTGAGAGCGCGTGGTGAGGAGACAGATTCTCGCCACGCCACCTGGTAGGAGCGACCTGTCAGGTAGGACGCAATCCAAGCGTGGGCCGCGCCGGAGATGCCCAACTCGGAGAGGGTGGAGAGAAGGATCTGATGGTTCACAGTATCGAAGGCAGCCGATAGATCTAGAAGGATGAGAGCAGAGGAGAGGTTCAAATTCACAAGTAAATACTTTGTAAACTAGAGGGGGGGAGGTTTTGAGATTAAAATCTTGACCAAACGCAGCAGGCCTTCAGTAGAGAAAACTGGGCTTTTATTTTCTGTCGAGTTCATGAGATAGTGTATTAATGGGATTAGTAGTGTTATTTCTGTTTTTTTTGTGGCTGTGATGGTGGTGTGTGGTGTGTGTGTGTAGGCTGGGTTTGGGTTATCTCTGTGTGGGTCGAAGTACGGAATGGGTCACGCGGCCTGAGGGGGGGTTATCTGGCTTTTGTTTACAGTTGATTTATTTTGTACTTTTTACCCCTTTATCTCCCCAATTTCGTGGAATCCAATTGGGAGTTACAGTCAACTCCTGTACGGACTCAGGAGAGGCGAAGGTCGATTTCCTAATATGGGCATATCAACTTCCTAACACACCATAGCTGGTCTTTGGCCCAAGCGTCCTCCAAGAGCCATGTGTCCACTGAAACACAACCCTGCCAAGCAGCACTGCTTCTTGACACACTGCTTGGTTAACCCGGAAGACAGCCGCACCAATGTTCCGGAGGAAACACCTGCCGACCATGTCTGCATGCAGGCGTCCGGCCCTCCAAAAGGAGTTGCTGGAGCTCAATGAGACAAGGACATCCTGGCCTGCCAAACCCTCTCCTAACCTGGACAATTGTGCACCGCCTCATGGGTCTCCCGGTCGGCTGCAACACAGCCTGGTATTGAACCCAGATCTGTAGTGAAGCCTCAAGCACTGCGATGCAGTGTCTTAGACTGCTGCGCCTCTCGGAGGGCCCTCTTTGTTTACAGTTTGACACTGTCCCAGTCATAACGTGGTCAGCCAGGTCGGTCAGCACTAAACACTAAGGCAATGTATCTGAAGCTGGCTGGCTGGCTATCAGAGGGAACTTACTCTCCACAACCGGGGGATAAATGGTCTTCACCAAGTTCTAAGTTATTCAAGCTAGAGTGAGAGAATAAAGAGACGATGACGATTCATACAGGAACATAGGTTGAAGGCGTGTCTCAGAGTGATGAGGGGTGGTTATTGTCAGGCATCCAGGCTTTTCCAATTAGATCAATGAAAAGGGCTACACTAAGGAATGTTTATGTGTTCAATTGAAATGAGACCAAGAGTGTGAGGTCCCCCCCTCCCACCACCACCACCACCACCGTCTCTCTCTGAATTGGTTATGTTCCAGAACCACCACATGCTTCAACATCACACCACAATAGAGAATGACTCAATTTAATTGAAAGATTAGAGGCAGAGGAGAGCTCTGACAAGATGTCCAGAAAGTTTATCAAAGATATCCACCAGTACGCTTGGCTATATAAGACAAAAAAAAAACTTTTCTCCATTGAGCATATTTTATCATCGGAGCTAAGCTTGAGCTGGGTCCAGGGAGCCTCATGGAGAGAGCAGATGGGGGGGGGGGATAGAGAGAGAGAGAGAGCGGGTGGAGAGAGAGAGAGCGGATGGAGAGAGAGAGAGCGGGTGGAGAGAGAGAGAGCGGATGGAATGAGAGAGAGCGGATGGAGAGAGAGAGAGCAGATGGAGAGAGAGAGAGCGGATTGAGAGAGAGAGAGCGGGTGGAGAGAGAGAGAGCGGGTGGAGAGAGAGAGAGCGGATGGAGAGAGAGAGAGCGGATGGAGAGAGAGAGAGCGGGTGGAGAGAGAGAGAGCGGATGGAGAGAGAGCGGGTGGAGAGAGAGAGAGCGGGTGGAGAGAGAGAGAGCGGATGGAGAGAGAGAGAGCGGGTGGAGAGAGAGAGAGCGGATGGAGAGAGAGAGAGCGGATGGAGAGAGAGAGAGCGTGTGGAGAGAGAGAGAGCGGGTGGAGAGAGAGAGAGCGGGTGGAGAGAGAGAGAGCGGATGGAGAGAGAGAGAGCGGATGGAGAGAGAGCGGGTGGAGAGAGAGAGAGCGGGTGGAGAGAGAGAGTGGATGGAGAGAGAGAGAGCGGGTGGAGAGAGAGAGAGCGGATGGAGAGAGAGAGAGCGGATGGAGAGAGAGAGAGCGGATGGAGAGAGAGAGAGCGGGTGGAGAGAGAGAGAGCGGATGGAGAGAGAGAGAGAGAGCGGGTGGAGAGAGAGAGAGCAGATGGGGGGGTAGAGAGAGAGAGAGAGCGGGTGGAGAGAGAGAGAGCAGATGGGGGGGGTAGAGAGAGAGAGCGGGTGGAGAGAGAGAGAGCAGATGGGGGGGGGTAGAGAGAGAGAGAGCAGATGGGGGGGTAGAGAGAGAGAGCGGGTGGAGAAGGAGAATGTGAGATGCTGAGGGCTTGTTTGACAGCGACTGTAACGGTTGTCTAGGCCACAAATGGCACCTTATTCCCTATATAGTGCACTACTTAGGCTATGGTCATATTCTCTATGTAGGAAATGGGGTGCCATTTGGGACCCAGTTGTAGCTATCCAGCTGGTCCACAGGTTACGTGTGTGTCACACACATTACTCAGTCACGTCAACAACAGGAGGTACAGACACAGCCAAGCTGTGTTTGGAGAACAGTCTACATCCTGAATCACCAAATCAACAAGAGGAGTGTCCTTTAAACAACACGTCCCATGCGGATTCCACTGTGGACATGACGAGATAGGGCCAGGTCAGGGTTCAACACAGTTGTTATGGTAGGAGTCTTCTCATTTACCCTGGAGTTCCCCTAGTCCAGGGATCATCAACTAGATTCAGCCAGGGGACAATTTGTTATTGAGCGGGTGGTCAGGAGGCCGGAACATAATTACTAAGAATTTGAAGACTGCAAATTGATCCACAAGAAGCTCAAACATGGCCCAGTGTGCCTCAGTTGGTAGAGCATGGCGCTTACAATGCCATGGTTGTGGGTTTGATTCCCACGGTGGACCAGTATAGGAAAAAAGTAGGAAAATGTATGCCTTCACTATTGTTGGTCTTTGTATAAGAGCATCTGCTAAAAATGACCAAAGAAATATCATATTTGACTAAAACCTCATCATTTCAAGTCTTGCTTCCATTTGTATACAATCACATATCTCTCTATTATGTGTGGGAATACTTTGGAACAGATTTTCGAAATTAAAATCACTTGAAGTAAAACAAATGGAAAATGAAAAGTGGATCGGCGATGGCTAGAAGGCCGGTGAAGTCGACCGCCAAATGCCGCCCGAACAAGGAGAGGGATCGACTTCGGCAGAAGTCATGACAATAGAGCAGGGTTTCCCAACTGGTGGGGGGAGACATAAAAAATGGTAAAAACACCACCAAATCTTACACCCCTGGTTTCAATCCTCCAATTACTTGTTCATTATTTTACCCTCTGTTCCCCCATGTTTGTTTGTGAGTAATTGTTAATATGTAATACGGTCTGTTATGTGGGCTCGCTTTATTGTATTGCATTTGTCTATTTTTGAGTAAATTCCGTTTACTCCTCTACACAAGCTACACACAGACCTCATTACACCTGTGCTGTGTGCATGTAGGCTACCATGCTTCAGAACGAGCACAATAATTAGGCTTCTAGCTTCTAGGTGGCAGGTAGCCTAGCGGTTAAGAGTGTTTGGCCAGTAACCAAAAGGTTGCTGGTTTGAATCCCTGGGCAGACTAGGTGAAAAATCTGTCAATGTGCCATTGAGCAAGGCAGCAATTTGCATGTCTCTGGCCAATGTTCCCAGCTCCCTGGGACTGCCACACAGAAATATCAGTCCATGGAGAGAAGCATGACATTGAACTTCACTCAACTTTCTAAAGCAGTGGTCACCAACTGGTCGACTGTCAAACATTTTCTGTAAAAAACAATCGTTAAGTTCCTATTTTTTATTTTATTTGTTATGGGCTGTTGGCGGTAGATCCACCCAATTCAGCTGCCCTGCGCGCCAGGTAGGCAAACTGTTGCCATTTTTAACCATTTCATGTGTCAGAAGGCACAAATTCTGCCTTCCCGGCACGCCCAGAAAGCAAATTAAGTGCACTATAGGCCTACCACTGGCCAATCGGATGGCTCAGATGACAGTGTCTACAGTAATGTAGCAGGCATAAAAGAAAGCAACAGCAAAGATATGCTTTTTTAGTTCATGTTAAGTTCTTACTTAACACTTTTATAAGCCATAAAATGCACATTCTTCCCATTACCACTCAGCGCTACAACATTTATTTTTAAATGTCTGAACATCGGCAGGGCAATTCAAGCAATATATGGGGTGGTAAAGCATTGGGCCTATAGCTTACTGCACAAACCTCATGCTACAGTACAGTTTTTAATTGGTTAATGTTGCATAAGCTTACGTTTTTTAAGTCATGTAAAAAAATATCTGATCGGTAGTTCTCGGCTTGCATTTTGATTCAAAATGATCCAGAAAAGGTTGGTGACCGCTGTTCTGCAGTTCTCTCTGTTAACACTATCAATGATTCCCTTTACTGTGGCAATGATTCCCTTTACTGTGGCCACTCAATTAGGGCTGTTGCGGTCACAAAATTATTGTCAAGCAAATAACTGTCGGTCTCATGGTAATTGACCGTTAATTAACAGACACATTTAGCATCTCCTGGCTTCCACACATTGATGCAAACCTATGGAACGTCTACATTTAAAAAGTCAAGTAAATCCATCTAATATAGCCTACACCTTCACAATACAACCATTATTTCTTTTAGAAAGGCACTGAGACACTGAGTTAATTAACCTTATGTTAGGTCCTGATCTGGCTATGCCATATGGCTGTGGACTACTGTAACGGTCGTCGTCGGTGGAAGAAGGTGAGGACCAAAGACAAAACAAAGGAACTAAGGTCAGAACGTGACAGTACCAGTGCCTCTTGGGCATCCAACCACGCTGCCATGCTGCCTCCTCATACCGCCTCCTCGCAGCTTTCGCTTCCTCCAGCTCTGCCTTGGGGCGGCGATATTCCCCAGCCTGTGCCCAGGGTCCTTTGCCGTCCAGGATCTCCTCCCATGTCCAGGAGTCCTGAGATCGCTGCTGCTGCTGCCGTTACCACGCTGCTTGGTCCTTTGGTGGTGGGTTATTCTGTAACGGTCGTGGTCGGTGGAAGAAGGTGAGGACCAAGGTGCAGCGTGGTGTGTGTCCATATTTATTGAAATGAACACGGAAATAACAAATTAACAAAGAGAAACAACCCAAAACAGTTCTGGCTGGTGCAGACACACAACAGAAAACAGAAAACAAACGCCCACGAAACACAGGTGGAAAAAGGCTACCTAAGTTTGATTCTCAATCAGAGACAACTAACGACACCTGCCTCTGATTGAGAACCATACCAGGCCAAACTCAAAAACCAACCTAGAAAAACAAACATAGACTGCCCATCCAAACCCACGCCCTTGCCACACTAAAACAACGACAAAACAAAGGAACTAAGGTCAGAACGTGACAACTACACTAGTTCATTTAGCAGACTAGATTTGCTTATAATTTTGTGGCATTATTTTATGGTATGAAGAATACATTTGAACACAGCAGAAAAAATATAAATTATATTTTCTTCAAACGATTTGAGGGAGTGCGCACATGCGGCTATTCCATGTTGAATAAGTACTACTATATGCTTAATTTAAAGTTAATAATGTAACTTGTTGTTCTACAAACATTGGGCTATATGTTTCATTTTCTAAATATATTGTAAGGCTCTTATATATTGTGAGACTAATGATGATTTGAAAAAAGTAGCTTGAAAGGCATGAGCTCTGCTTTGCTTTTTTTGCGCAGGCTGTACAAACTTTGTCAGTCTATCATTCACAATTTGAGAAGCACTTGATAATGCCTCGAGTTTCCCAGCAGCATCCCATTTGTGTAGTCATGATGCAACCTAAAAAAATCCATGCCTTTTGCGGCCCTTTTCCCTGAGTGCTGCCTGCTCCAAAGCACCTCTCACTCACACAGGGAAGATTAACTTATTTGGGACTGGGGGGCAATATTGAGTAGCTTGAATGAATAAGGTGCCCGGAGGAAACTGCCCGCTACTCAGGCCCAGATGCTAGAATATGCAGATAATTAGTAGAGTTGGATACAAAACACTCTGAAGTTTCTAAAACTGTTTGAATGTCTGTGAGTATAACAGAACTCATATGGCAGGCAAAAACCTGAGAAAAAATCCAACCAGGAAGTGGGAAATCTGAGGTTTGTAGGTTTTCAAGTCTTTGCCTATCCAATATACAGTGTAAATGTGGTCAGATTGCACTTCCTAAGGCTTCCACTAGATGTCAACAGTATTTAAGTGTCTGGCAGAATGCAATGAGCTATGTAACGCGCGCGGCCGTGAGAGTGAGCTGCGTTCCCTTTCATTTCTAAAGACAAAGGAATTGTCCGGTTGGAAAATGATTGAAAATGTATGATAAAAACATCCTAAAGATTGATTATATACATTGTTTGACATGTTTCTACGAACTGTAATGGAACTGTTTTGACTTTTCGTCTGGACTAAGTGCCTGCGCCTTGTGAATTTGGATTTGTGAACCAAACGCGCAAACAAAAAGGAGGTATTTGGACATAAATTATGGACTTTATCGAACATAACAAACCTTTATTGTGGAACTGGGATTGGGAGTGCATTCCGATGAAGATCATCAAAGGTAAGTGAATATTTATAATGCTATTTCTGAGTTTTGTGACACCTCTGCTTGGTTGAAAAATGGCTGTATATTTTTCTGTGGCTAGGCGCTGACATAATTGCATGGTGTGCTTTCACCGTAAAGTTTTTTTGAAATCTGACACAGAGGTTGCATTAAGGAGAAGTTTATCTATAATCGTATGAACAACACTTGTATCTTAGATCAATGTTTATGATGAGTATTTCTTTAATTTGATGTGGCTCTCTGCACTTTCACCAGATGTTTGTTTGAGACAATGCATTTCTGAACATAACACACCAATTTCAAATGAGGTTTTAGGACATAAAGATTAACTTTATGTGTCATGTTTTGTCTTATATTGTCTTGTCATTTTGCTTTTCTTTCTGTTCGTTTTCCCCCTGCTGGTCTTTTTAGGTTCGTTCCCTTTTTTTCTCTCTCCCTCTCTCTCTCTCTTCTCTCTATCGTTCCGTTCCTGCTCCCAGCTGTTCCTATTCCCCTAATCAATCATTTAGTCTTCCCACACCTGTTCCCTATCTTTTCCCCTGATTAGAGTCCCTATTTCTCCCCTTGTTTTCCGTTTCTGTCCTGTCGGATCCTTGTATATTGTTCACCGTGCTGTGTCTTTGTATCGCCCTGTCGTGTCGTGTTTCCCTCAGATGCTGCGTGGTGAGCAGGTGTCTGAGTCTGCTACGGTCAAGTGCCTTCCCGAGGCAACCTGCAGTTTATGATCGAGTCTCCAGTCTGTTCTCGTCATTACGAGTGGAATTGTTCTTTATGCTTTATTTACCGCTCCGATTTGTCTAGGAGTATTGAAGATTTACTTTACTGGATTAAAGACTCTGTTTTCGCCAAGTCGCTTTTGGGTCCTCATTCACCTGCATAACAGAAGGATCCGACCAAAGAATGGACCCAGCGACTACAGACGCTCGTAACACTGCCGTCGAGATCCAAGGAGCCATGCTCGGCAGACACGAGCAGGAATTGTCTGCTGCTCGTCATGCCGTGGAGAACCTGGCCGCTCAGGTTTCCGACCTCTCTGGACAGTTCCAGAGTCTTCGTCTCGTGCCACCTGTTACTTCCTGGTCTGCCGAGCCTCCGGAACCTAGGGTTAATAACCCACCTTGCTACTCCGGGCAGCCCACGGAGTGCCGCTCCTTTCTCACCCAGTGTGATATTGTGTTCTCTCTCCAACCCAACACATACTCTAGAGAGAGAGCTCGGGTTGCTTACGTCATTTCACTCCTTACTGGCCGGGCTCGAGAGTGGGGCACAGCTATCTGGGAGGCAAGGGCTGATTGTTCCAACAATTACCAGAACTTTAAAGAGGAGATGATTCGGGTTTTTGACCGTTCAGTTTTTGGTAGGGAGGCTTCTAGGGCCCTGGCTTCCCTATGCCAGGGTGATCGATCCATAACGGATTACTCTATAGAGTTTCGCACTCTTGCTGCCTCTAGTGACTGGAACGAGCCGGCGCTGCTCGCTCGTTTTCTGGAGGGACTCCACGCAGTGGTTAAAGATGAGATTCTCTCCCGGGAGGTTCCTTCCAGTGTGGACTCTTTGATTGCTCTCGCCATCCGCATAGAACGACGGGTAGATCTTCGTCACCAAGCTCGTGGAAGAGAGCTCGCGTCAACGGTGTTTCCCTGCTCCGCATCGCAACCATCTCCCTCCTCTGGCTCAGAGACTGAGCCCATGCAGCTGGGAGGTATTCGCATCTCGACTAAGGAGAGGGAACGGAGGATCACCAACCGCCTGTGCCTCTATTGCGGACTTGCTGGACATTTTGTCAATTCATGTCCAGTAAAAGCCAGAGCTCATCAGTAAGCGGAGGGCTACTGGTGAGCGCTACTACTCAGGTCTCTCCATCTAGATCCTGTACTACTATGTCGGTCCATCTACGCTGGACCGGTTCGGGTGCTACATGCAGTGCCTTGATAGACTCTGGGGCTGAGGGTTGTTTCATGGACGAAGCATGGGCTCGGAAACATGACATTCCTTTCAGACAGTTAGACAAGCCTACGCCCATGTTCGCCTTAGATGGTAGTCATCTTCCCAGTATCAGATTTGAGACACTACCTTTAACCCTCACAGTATCTGGTAACCACAGTGAGACTATTTCTTTTCTGATTTTTCGTTCACCTTTTACACCTGTTGTTTTGGGTCATCCCTGGCTAGTATGTCATAATCCTTCTATTAATTGGTCTAGTAATTCTATCCTATCCTGGAACGTTTCTTGTCATGTGAAGTGTTTAATATCTGCCATCCCTCCCGTTTCTTCTGTCCCCACTTCTCAGGAGGAACCTGGCGATTTGACAGGAGTGCCGGAGGAATATCATGATCTGCGCACGGTCTTCAGTCGGTCCCGAGCCAACTCCCTTCCTCCTCACCGGTCGTATGATTGTAGTATTGATCTCCTTCCGGGGACCACTCCTCCTCGGGGTAGACTATACTCTCTGTCGGCTCCCGAACGTAAGGCTCTCGAGGATTATTTGTCTGTGTCTCTTGACGCCGGTACCATAGTGCCTTCTTCCTCTCCGGCCGGGGCGGGGTTCTTTTTTGTTAAGAAAAAGGGACGGTACTCTGCGCCCCTGCGTGGATTATCGAGGGCTGAATGACATAACGGTTAAGAATCGTTATCCGCTTCCCCTTATGTCATCAGCCTTCGAGATTCTGCAGGGAGCCAGGTGCTTTACTAAGTTGGACCTTCGTAACGCTTACCATCTCGTGCGCATCAGAGAGGGGGACGAGTGGAAAACGGCGTTTAACACTCCGTTAGGGCATTTTGAGTACCGGGTTCTGCCGTTTGGTCTCGCCAATGCGCCAGCTGTTTTTCAGGCATTAGTTAATGATGTTCTGAGAGACATGCTGAACATCTTTGTTTTTGTCTACCTTGACGATATCCTGATTTTTTCACCGTCACTCGAGATTCATGTTCAGCACGTTCGACGTGTTCTCCAGCGCCTTTTAGAGAATTGTCTCTACGTGAAGGCTGAGAAGTGCTCTTTTCATGTCTCCTCCGTTACTTTTCTCGGTTCCGTTATTTCCGCTGAAGGCATTCAGATGGATTCCGCTAAGGTCCAAGCTGTCAGTGAGTGGCCCGTTCCAAGGTCACGTGTCGAGTTGCAGCGCTTTCTAGGTTTCGCTAATTTCTATCGGCGTTTCATTCGTAATTTCGGTCAAGTTGCTGCCCCTCTCACAGCTCTTACTTCTGTCAAGATGTGTTTTAAGTGGTCCGGTTCCGCCCAGGGAGCTTTTGATCTTCTAAAAGAACGTTTTACGTCCGCTCCTATCCTCGTTACTCCTGACGTCACTAGACAATTCATTGTCGAGGTTGACGCTTCAGAGGTAGGCTTGGGAGCCATTCTATCCCAGCGCTTCCAGTCTGACGATAAGGTTCATCCTTGCGCTTATTTTTCTCATCGCCTGTCGCCATCTGAACGCAACTATGATGTGTGTAACCGCGAACTGCTCGCCATCCGCTTAGCCCTAGGCGACTGGCGACAGTGGTTGGAGGGGGCGACCGTTGCTTTTGTCATTTGGACAGACCATAAGAACCTTGAGTACATCCGTTCTGCCAAACGACTTAATGCTCGTCAAGCTCGTTGGGCGTTGTTTTTTCGCTCGTTTCGAGTTTGTGATTTCTTACCGTCCGGGTAGCAAGAACACCAAGCCTGATGCCTTATCCCGTCTTTTTAGTTCTTCTGTGGCTTCTACTGATCCCGAGGGGATTCTTCCTTATGGGCGTGTTGTCGGGTTGACAGTCTGGGGAATTGAAAGACAGGTTAAGCAAGCACTCACGCACACTGCGTCGCCGCGCACTTGTCCTAGTAACCTTCTTTTCGTTCCTGTTTCCACTCGTCTGGCTGTTCTTCAGTGGGCTCACTCTGCCAAGTTAGCTGGTCATCCCGGTGTTCGAGGCACTCTTGCTTCTATTCGCCAGCGCTTTTGGTGGCCGACTCAGGAGCGTGACACGCGCCGTTTTGTGGCTGCTTGTTCGGACTGCGCGCAGACTAAGTCAGGTAACTCTCCTCCTGCCGGTCGTCTCAGACCGCTCCCCATTCCTTCTCGACCATGGTCTCACATCGCCCTAGACTTCATTACCGGTCTGCCTTTGTCTGCGGGGAAGACTGTGATTCTTACGGTTGTCGATAGGTTCTCTAAGGCGGCACATTTCATTCCCCTCGCTAAACTTCCTTCCGCTAAGGAGACGGCACAAATCATCATCATCGAGAATGTGTTCAGAATTCATGGCCTCCCGTTAGACGCCGTTTCAGACAGAGGCCCGCAATTCACGTCACAGTTTTGGAGGGAGTTCTGTCGTTTGATTGGTGCGTCCGTCAGTCTCTCTTCCGGGTTTCATCCCCAGTCTAACGGTCAAGCAGAGAGGGCCAATCAGACGATTGGTCGCATACTACGCAGCCTTTCTTTCAGAAACCCTGCATCTTGGGCAGAACAGCTCCCCTGGGCAGAATACGCTCACAACTCGCTTCCTTCGTCTGCTACCGGGTTATCTCCGTTTCAGAGTAGTCTGGGTTACCAGCCTCCTCTGTTCTCATCCCAGCTTGCCGAGTCCAGCGTTCCCTCCGCTCAAGCGTTTGTCCAACGTTGCGAGCGCACCTGGAGGAGGGTGAGGTCTGCACTTTGCCGTTACAGGGCACAGACTGTGAGAGCCGCCAATAAACGTAGGATTAAGAGTCCAAGGTATTGTTGCGGCCAGAGAGTGTGGCTTTCCACTCGCAACCTTCCTCTTACGACAGCTTCTCGTAAGTTGACTCCGCGGTTCATTGGTCCGTTCCGTGTCTCCCAGGTCGTCAATCCTGTCGCTGTGCGACTGCTTCTTCCGCGACATCTTCATCGCGTCCATCCTGTCTTCCATGTCTCCTGTGTCAAGCCCTTTCTTCGCACCCCCGTTCGTCTTCCCTCCCCCCCTCCCGTCCTTGTCGAGAGCGCACCTATTTACAAGGTACGTAGGATCATGGACATGCGTTCTCGGGGACGGGGTCACCAATACTTAGTGGATTGGGAGGGTTACGGTCCTGAGGAGAGGAGTTTGGTTCCGTCTCGGGACGTGCTGGACCGTTCACTGATTGATGATTTCCTCCGTTGCCGCCAGGATTCCTCCTCGAGTGCGCCAGGAGGCGCTCGGTGAGTGGGGGGGTACTGTCATGTTTTGTCTTATATTGTCTTGTCATTTTGCTTTTCCTTCTGTTCGTTTTCCCCCTGCTGGTCTTTTTAGGTTCGTTCCCTTTTTTCTCTCTCCCTCTCTCTCTCTTCTCTCTATCGTTCCGTTCCTGCTCCCAGCTGTTCCTATTCCCCTAATCAATCATTTAGTCTTCCCACACCTGTTCCCTATCTTTCCCCCTGATTAGAGTCCCTATTTCTCCCCTTGTTTTCCGTTTCTGTCCTGTCGGATCCTTGTATATTGTTCACCGTGCTGTGTCTTTGTATCGCCCTGTCGTGTCGTGTTTCCCTCAGATGCTGCGTGGTGAGCAGGTGTCTGAGTCTGCTACGGTCAAGTGCCTTCCCGAGGCAACCTGCAGTTTATGATCGAGTCTCCAGTCTGTTCTCGTCATTACGAGTGGAATTGTTCTTTATGCTTTATTTACCGCTCCGATTTGTCTAGGAGTATTGAAGATTTACTTTACTGGATTAAAGACTCTGTTTTCGCCAAGTCGCTTTTGGGTCCTCATTCACCTGCATAACATTATGGACATAAAGATTAACTTTAACTGGTACAGCATGGCAACAACAACTGCCCGAGTTACACCAGGTACGCACAATCCCTCCATCAGTGCTCAGACTGTCCGCAACAGGCTGAGAAAGGCTGGACTGAGGGTTTGTAGGCCTGTTGCAAGGTAGGTCCTCACCAGACATCACCGGCAACAACGTCGCCTTTGGGCACAAACCCACCATTGCTGGAACAGACATGACTGGCAAAAAGTGCTCTTCACTGACGAGTCACAGTTATATCTCACCAGGGGTGATGGTCAGATTCGCGTTTATCGTGGAAGGAATGAGCGCTACACCGAGGCCTGTACTCTGAAGTAATATTGATTTGGAGGTGGAGGATCTGTCATGGTCTGGGGCGGGGTGTGTCACAGCGTCATCGGACTGAGCTTGTTGTCATTGCAGGCAATCTCAGCACTGTACATCACAGGGAAGACATACTCCTCCTTCATGTGGCTTCATACAGGCTCATCCTGACACGACCCTTCAGCATGACAATGCCACCAGCCATATTGCTCGTTCTGAGTGTGATTTCCTGCAAGACAGGAATGTCAGTGTTCTGCCATGGCCAGCGAAGAGCCCGGATCTCAATTCTATTGAGCATGTCTTTTTTCTATTGAGCATGTTACTTTTGATTTTGACCCCCCCTTTGTTCAGGGTCACATTATTCAATTTCTGTTAGTCACATGTCTGTGGAACTTGTTCTGTTTATGTCTCAGTTGTTGAATCTTGTTATGTTCATACAAATATTTACACATGTTAAATAAACGCAGTTGACAGTGAGAGGACGTTTCTTTTTTTGCTGAGTGTAGAATATTTTGGATGAACTGTCCATATTTACTTTTCGTCAGCCAACAAGATGAGTAGGCCTAACGAACAGCAAAAGCACTAGGCGGTGTCACTCTACTATCACCCATAGTACAAAAGTGGACCTCTTCTATTCTGTGTGAGAAAAACATAATTCAAACATAGTCTGGGACAGTTGTGGCATGCAATAGATCCCAAATGAACACAACAACTAGCATCAAAAAAAACGTTTTTACGCAATGAGGTTGACGCGACAGATCAGAACGTTTTGCTTGCTATTTCTCCACATTATAAGCACAGCAATGCACACATGACAATAGGCTATAAGTGTGTATGATCCATTACCGGAAAACTCCATTATCAAAAGTGACCACAAATGCGATCATGCAAGTAATGCTTTTATTATAATTGTGCATTTTTTAAAGTGAATATGATCTTCCCCAAACTTGAAACTCACACACTGCGTACGGTGTGTCCTAGTTAGGCTCTACACCTGTTGTAAAGCGGATAAACGTGCTTTATTTAATAAGTTATTCGGCCACTTTTGTTTTGATACCAACCTTTACAAAACATATAGGCATATGGAATAGGCTTTATGAGGTTTGGGACTATGATTTTAAAAAAGCCACCAAAAAAGTATGCACTGATTCTTGCCTTAAGCTGGGCGTCATTCACAAGTGATAATATGTCATTCACAAGTGATAGACTAATACTGTCACCCATCAGACTGTTCTTGTTTTAATCTTGTCTTTACATATACTAAATCGTATACAGTACCAGTCAAAAGTTTGGACACATCTTCTCATTCAAGGGTTTTTCTTTATTTTTGTAATTTTCTACATTGTAGAATAATAGTGAAGACATCAAAACTATTAAAAATGGTTTTGATTTAGAATGGACCATTATCATGCAACTGTCTCAAAACAGGGGCAGGGGAAAAAGACATGTCATCTCTGTACTTCAGTAGCGAATGGAGGACGCTTTTCTCCTGTTGTAAAGAAAAGCAATATTTTTAATATTAGGAAAGTTGAGAAATAAATATAGTACGTCTAGCCGATAGAAAGCTGATGGAATCCTCCTCTTTTTAACAGGCCATCACTCTGTTTTCTCACACAATGCCATTACCTATAGAAATGTGACACAACATGAGCTCATGGGCTCTCATGGGTGGCAGGGTAGCCTAGTGGTTAGAGCATTGGACTAGTAACCGAGCTGACAAGGTACAAATCTGTCGTTCTACCGCCGAACAGGCAGTTAACCCACTGTTCCCAGGCCGTCATTGAAAATAAGAATGTCTTGCCTGGTTAAATAAAGGTAAAATTAATTAAATAAAAAAATAGATTTTCAAATACATTTGCGTTGATATTAGAGGGACAATAGAGTGCTGGGTACCAGACAGTTAGCACGTTTGGTTAGATACAAATGACCATCAGCACTATGAACAAATGATCACTTGGAATTTGACTGCCTTCGTGACTCTTGACAATAATACGGTCACAACACCGGCCCTATTTTCAATGGAACATACCGAATGCAACAGATTTTGTTGTAGGCAGAACGCATCGAAGTAAGCTTCAATTGCATTGACACTCAGGTGCTCCATAACCAATCAGAGTAGGCATATATGCAAATAGACCATTGCCATCTGTACTCTGAACTGGACTGTGGACTGTGTTTAACACATCTTTGAAAAGAGAGTCAGGTAAAGTGTTTTTTTTTGCCTTAAAGGGACAGTGTTGCATTTTGAGACAGACGTGAATAAGCGAAGTAGCCAATAGGCAGGGGGTAGAATTATTTGTCTGATTCTCTGCAATAATGGTATGGGAATAATAATGCATTGTATTTTGTAAAGTGATTTATTGTATCAAATAACAACACTTTCAGTCACCTCGTTGTTTGAAGTGTGTGTGTGATGCTGTGCTTTGCATGCACAGCAGCACTACTGTTTCATTGAAGGTGTACCCACGGCGCTGCCTGCCCCCTGCCTCACCACGGCGCTCCCTGCCCCCTGCCTCCCCACGGCGCTCCCTGCCTCACCACGGTGCTCCCTGCCTCACCACGGTGCTCCCTGCAGTGCTCCCTGCCTCCCCACGGCGCTCCCTGCCTCACCACGCTGCTCCCTGCCTCCCCATGCCGCTCCCTGCCTCCCCACGGTGCTCCCTGCCTCACCACGGTGCTCCCTGCCTCACCACGGTGCTCCCTGCCTCACCACGGTGCTCCCTGCCTCCCCATGCCGCTCCCTGCCTCCCCACGGTGCTCCCTGCCTCACCACGGTGCTCCCTGCCTCACCACGGTGCTCCCTGCCTCACCACGGTGCTCCCTGCCTCTGCATGCCGCTCCCTGCCTCCCCACGGCGCTCCCTGCCTCACCACGCTGCTCCCTGCCTCCCCATGCCGCTCCCTGCCTCACCACGGTGCTCCCTGCCTCACCACGGTGCTCCCTGCCTCACCACGGTGCTCCCTGCCTCCCCATGCCGCTCCCTGCCTCCCCACGGTGCTCCCTGCCTCACCACGGTGCTCCCTGCCTCACCACGGTGCTCCCTGCCTCACCACGGTGCTCCCTGCCTCACCACGGTGCACCCTGCCTCAGCACGGTGCTCCCTGCCTCCCCATGGCACTCCCTGCCTCCCCACGGCGCTCCCTGCCTCACCACGGCGCTCCCTGCCTCCCCACAGTGCTCCCTGCCTCACCACGCTGCTCCCTGCCTCCCCATGCCGCTCCCTGCCTCCCCACGGTGCTCCCTGCATCACCACGGTGCTCCCTGCCTCCCCATGGCACTCCCTGCCTCACCACGGTGCTCCCTGCCTCACCACGCTGCTCCCTGCCTCACCACGGTGCACCCTGCCTCACCACGGTGCTCCCTGCCTCCCCATGGCACTCCCTGCCTCCCCACGGCGCTCCCTGCAGTGCTCCCTGCCTCCCCACGGCGCTCCCTGCCTCTCCCCACGGCTCCCTGCTCCCTGCCTGCCTCCCCACGGTGCTCCCTGCCTCACCACGCTGCTCCCTGCCTCCCCCTGCCTCCCCATGCCGCTCCCTGCCTCACCACGGTGCTCCCTGCATCACCACGGTGCTCCCTGCCTACCCACGGTGCTCCCTGCCTCACCACGCTGCTCCCTGCCTCCCCATGCCGCTCCCTGCCTCACCACGGTGCTCCCTGCCTCCCCACGGTGCTCCCTGCCTCACCACGGTGCTCCCTGCCTCCCCATGCCGCTCCCTGCCTCACCACGGTGCTCCCTGCAGTGCTCCCTGCCTCCCCACGGCGCTCCCTGCCTCCCCACGGTGCTCCCTGCCTCCCCACGCTGCTCCCTGCCTCCCCATGCCGCTCCCTGCCTCCCCACGGTGCTCCCTGCCTCACCACGCTGCTCCCTGCCTCCCCATGCTGCTCCCTGCCTCCCCATGCCGCTCCCTGCCTCACCACGGTGCTCCCTGCATCACCACGGTGCTCCCTGCCTACCCACGGTGCTCCCTGCCTCACCACGCTGCTCCCTGCCTCACCACGTGCAACCTGCTCACCCCTGCCTCCCCATGCCGCTCCCTGCCTCCCCCTGCTCCCTGCTCACCACGGTGCTCCCTGCCTCCCCACGGTGCTCCCTGCCTCCCCCGGTGCTCCCTGCCTCACCACGGTGCTCCCCCTGCCTCCCACTCCCCATGGTGCTCCCTGCCTCCCCACGGTGCTCCCTGCCTCCCCACGCTGCTCCCTGCCTCCCCATGCCGCTCCCTGCCTCCCCACGGTGCTCCCTGCATCACCACGGCGCTCCCTGCCTCCCCACGGTGCTCCCTGCCTCCCCACGGTGCTCCCTGCCTCAACACGCTGCTCCCTGCCTCCCCATGCCGCTCCCTGCCTCCCCATGGTGCTCCCTGCCTCCCCACGGTGCTCCCTGCCTCCCCACGCTGCTCCCTGCCTCCCCATGCCGCTCCCTGCCTCCCCACGGTGCTCCCTGCCTCACCACGCTGCTCCCTGCCTCCCCATGCTGCTCCCTGCCTCCCCACGGTGCTCCCTGCCTCCCCACGGTGCTCCCTGCCTCACCACGGTGCTCCCTGCCTCCCCATGGCGCTCCCTGCCTCCCCACGGCGCTCCCTGCATCACCACGGCGCTCCCTGCCTCCCCACGGTGCTCCCTGCCTCACCACGCTGCTCCCTGCCTCCCCATGCCGCTCCCTGCCTCCCCACGGTGCTCCCTGCCTCACCACGCTGCTCCCTGCCTCACCACGCTGCTCCCTGCCTCCCCACGGTGCTCTCTGCCTCACCACGCTGCTCCCTGCCTCACCACGCTGCTCTCTGCCTCACCACGGCACTCCCTGCCTCCCCACGGCACTCCCTGCCTCCCCACGGCACTCCCTGCATCACCACGGCGCTCCCTGCCTCCCCACGGCGATCCCTGCCTCACCACGCTGCTCCCTGCCTCACCACGCTGCTCTCTACCTCCCCATGTTATCATATGAGACACACAATTACACAGAACGGCTGTTACAGTGATCCAGTTTCCCCACTGGAAACACACTGCTCTAGATAGATCAGATACCATTATGGAGATGATAAGGGCAGTAGCAGCATATTTGGTGATGGTATCCAGGTCTCACTCAAAAGAAGATTATTTAAAATTATTTTATCCTGGTTAAATAAATGCTGAATATATTTTATGCAAACATGTTGTGAGACATAAACAGATGTAGAGAGACAAAGTCCCAAATAGCACGCTATTCCCTATCTAGTGCAGTACCTTTAGACCAGGGCCCATAAGACTCTGAACTATATCGGGAATAGGTTGTCATTAGGGATGCACGTAAAAGGAAGTATAATTTTTACTGTACCTTATCTGTCCTCTGACCAGGGGCCAGTTCTTTGTGAGGTTCATGTTGGAGTCAAAGGGCACCTCAAAGTACTGTGAAGAGGAAATTATGGGTTAATGAATGAGTCACGCAAACACAGACTCCAGATCAGTGGCACTTTGCTAAATAACACCCACACAGACCCCAGATCAGTGGCACTTTCCTAAATAACACCATCGCTCTGGCATAGTGGGTGTCTTAACCATTATCATCTTCTATGGGAGAATTAAAAATAACACCATAACTAAATGATGGTGAACATACACCAAAAGATATTTAGACAGCGGTAGTGGAGGAAAGTGATGGGAACAGCTCATGGGAAATCTCTGAGCAGAGCAGTCCCTTTACATCACAGAGCAGGGACAGAACAGAGTCCCTTTACATCACAGAGCAGGGACAGAACATAGTCCCAATACATCACAGAGCAGGGACAGAACAGAGTCCCTTTACATCACAGAGCAGGGACAGAACATAGTCCCTTTACATCACAGAGCAGGGACAGAACATAGTCCCAATACATCACAGAGCAGGGACAGAACAGAGTCCCTTTACATCACAGAGCAGGGACAGAACATAGTCCCTTTACATCACAGAGCAGGGACAGAACAGAGTCCCTTTACATCACAGAGCAGGGACAGAACAGAGTCCCTTTACATCACAGAGCAGGGACAGAACAGAGTCCCTTTACATCACAGAGCAGGGACAGAACAGAGTCCCTTTACATCACAGAACAGGAACAGAACATGGTCCCTTTACATCACAGAGCAGGGACAGAACATAGTCCCTTTACATCATAGAGCAGGGACAGAACAGAGTCCATTTACATCACAGAGCAGGGACAGAACATAGTCCCTTTACATCATAGAGCAGGGACAGAACAGAGTCCCTTTACATCATAGAGCAGGGACAGAACAGAGTCCATTTACATCATAGAGCAGGGACAGAACAGAGTCCCTTTACATCATAGAGCAGGGACAGAACAGAGTCCCTTTACATCACAGAGCAGGGAAAGAACATAGTCCCTTTACATCATAGAGCAGGACATAGTCCCTTTACATCATAGAGCAGGACATAGTCCCTTTACATGACAGAGCAGGGACAGAACATAGTCCCTTTACATCACAGAGCAGGGACAGAACATAGTCCCTTTACATCATAGAGCAGGACATAGTCCCTTTACATCATAGAGCAGGACATAGTCCCTTTACATCACAGAGCAGGGACAGAACATAGTCCCTTTACATCATAGAGCAGGACATAGTCCCTTTACATCACAGAGCAGGGACAGAACATAGTCCCTTTACATCATAGAGCAGGGACAGAACATAGTCCCTTTACATCATAGAGCAGGACATAGTCCCTTTACATCACAGAGCAGGGACAGAACATAGTCCCTTTACATCATAGAGCAGGGACAGAACATAGTCCCTTTACATCACAGAGCAGGGACAGAACATAGTCCCTTTACATCATAGAGCAGGACATAGTCCCTTTACATCATAGAGCAGGACATAGTCCCTTTACATCACAGAGCAGGGACAGAACATAGTCCCTTTACATCATAGAGCAGGACATAGTCCCTTTACATCACAGAGCAGGGACAGAACATAGTCCCTTTACATCATAGAGCAGGACATAGTCCCTTTACATCACAGAGCAGGGACAGAACATAGTCCCTTTACATCATAGAGCAGGACATAGTCCCTTTACATCATAGAGCAGGACATAGTCCCTTTACATCACAGAGCAGGGACAGAACATAGTCCCTTTACATCACAGAGCAGGGACAGAACATAGTCCCTTTACATCATAGAGCAGGACATAGTCCCTTTACATCATAGAGCAGGACATAGTCCCTTTACATCATAGAGCAGGGACAGAACATAGTCCCTTTACATCATAGAGCAGGACCTAGTCCCTTTACATCATAGAGCAGGACATAGTCCCTTTACATCACAGAGCAGGGACAGAACATAGTTCCTTTACATCACAGAGCAGGGACAGAACAGAGTTCCTTTACATCACAGGGGAGGGACAGAACAGAGTCCCTTTACATCACAGAGCAGGGACAGAACATAGTCCCTTTACATCACAGAACAGGGACAGAACAGTGTCCCTTTACATCACAGAGCAGGGACAGAACATAGTCCCTTTACATCACAGAGCAGGGACAGAACAGAACAGAGTCCCTTTACATCACAGAGCAGGGACAGAACAGTGTCCCTTTACATCATAGAGCAGGGACAGAGCATAGTCCCTTTACATCACGGTGGAGGGACAGAACAGAGTCCCTTTACATCACAGAGCAGGGACAGAACATAGTCCCTTTACATCACAGAGCAGGGACAGAACAGAACAGAGTTCCTTTACATCACAGAGCAGGGACAGAACAGAGTTCCTTTACATCACAGAGCAGGGACAGAACAGAGTTCCTTTACATCACAGAGCAGGGACAGAACAGAGTTCCTTTACATCACAGAGCAGGGACAGAACATGGTCCCTTTACATCACAGAGGAGGGACAGAACAGAGTCCCTTTACATCATAGAGCAGGGACAGAGCAGAGTCCCTTTACATCACAGAGCAGGGACAGAACAGATTCCCTTTACATCACAGAGCAGGGACAGAACATAGTCCCTTTACATCACAGAGCAGGGACAGAGCAGAGTCCCTTTACATCACAGAGCAGGGACAGAGCAGAGTCCCTTTACATCACAGAGCAGGGACAGAGCAGAGTCCCTTTACATCACAGAGCAGGGACAGAGCAGAGTCCCTTTACATCACAGAGCAGGGACAGAGCAGAGTCCCTTTACATCACAGAGCAGGGACAGAGCAGATTCCCTTTACATCACAGAGCAGGGACAGAACATAGTCCCTTTACATCACAGAGCAGGGACAGAGCAGGGACAGAACATAGTCCCTTTACATCACAGAGCAGGGACAGAGCAGGGACAGAACATAGTCCCTTTACATCACAGAGGAGTGCCAGAGCAGGGACAGAACAGTGTCCCTTTACCTCACAGAGCAGGGACAGAGGTGGTGGGGGGCGTGACGAGGGAGTTGAAGGGATCTGGGGTACATAGGGGGACAATTATGTGGGAAAACTACTTATTTTTCAGTTTTCTGATCTACTCTGGGGGAGTCTGCTTCAAAGTGACCCCAAGAGATCAGCGATGTGTGACTAACACACAAACACATGGGGGTACTTAAATGCAGGAACTGGCTAATCTGTGTGTGTGTGTGTGTGTGTGTGTGTGTGTGTGTGTGTGTGTGTGTGTGTGTGTGTGTGTGTGTGTGTGTGTGTGTGTGTGTGTGTGTGTGTGTGTGTGTGTGTGTGTGTGTGTGTGTGTGTGTGTGTGTGTGTGTGTGTGTTTATGAGCCAGCACCCTAATGAGTAAAACAGAGTACTCGGACCAAAGTCCAGGCGACCAGAGAATATCAAGATCCATTACTTTTGAAATATGGATAGAATAAAATAAACAGATAATACACTTCTCTCCTCCATCCTTAAATTACTGGCTGTTTGACATCGAAAAGTCTCCATATTTAAAAACACCCCTGTGGTCGGTAATAGGTTTCACATAGAGTGCATTTATATTTTGTTAGAGGCCTCTGGGAGTTGGGTCATACCACTTTAGTGGCACAGCAGGGGGGAAATGTCTTTGCATTAACTGTGACAAAGGAGTCTGTCTGCTTGGCCTGCCTGCACAGTGTTCAGGGAACAAAAACCTCCTTGGATAGATTAGCTAGATGAGTGGCTGCATAACGACCTTCAGGATTCACCTAATAGGGCCCTGGTCAAAGTAGTTCACTAGCCACTATAGGCAATATTGTGACAATTGGGACACAGTAAATTGTTCACTATATTCACACACTACTGATGGGATGAATACAACATTAATTGACGACCAACAGGTAATACAGTACAGAAAGGTGGGTACTCTACTAGTCAGGTCTAGACAGCATCCAGAAGTTTGGGTTGGTAATTGATGTCTTTCATTCTGTTTTAGTGGCTTCTGGCAGCAGAGTGTGTAACACAAACCCACAAGCCACCCACAGTGATAAAGTTAGTGGAGGGATAAGCTGAGCTCCATAGCTTCATGTGTTCCATATAGAGTCAGTCTTCCGTCTTTCCCTCCATGCTACAGCTGTAGTCCGTACAGCACTCTACTGGGCCTGGCCTGACTGTGCTGCAGACCTGGGTTCAAATTAGGGCTGGGCGATATGGCCAAAATATTAGATCACACTATTTTTCAAATTTTGATGGCTCTGAATAATAAAAGTTGTAGCTAAATATGCTTTATGGGAAGTGCATGGAAACAAATAAATGCTAAGTGGTTTTAGTGAGCTTTCTCCATTCTGATTGCGTAGGAATCAAAATCGTCTTTTGTAGCCTCCAATTCTGGCACTCGACCATGTCTTAATTTCCTACACTAATTTGTTATCATTTAGACACTGTCACATTTATTTTATCTAAGAATGCCTCTATTTCATACAAAATAGTAAAACGTTTCCTTCATGAGAATAATTATTCTCGTCTTTGACAATATTTTCTGGTTCAATTACAGTTCTTACTTTCATAGTCTGCCGATTTCCAGGGGCAAGCTTTCCCTAAAGAAATAGTTGACTTGTGCTAGTAAATTAGCGAGCAGTCCTCAGCTGTTAGCAGTTTCTTACTGGTCAGCTAGCAGTTCTCAACTGTTAGCAGTTTCTTACTGGTTAGTTAGCAGTTCTCAACTGTTAGCAGTTTCTTACTGGTTAGCTAGCAGTTCTCATCTGTTAGTAGTTTCTTACTGGTTAGCTAGCAGTTCTCAGCTGTTAGTAGTTTCTTACTGGTTAGCTAGCAGTTTTCAGCTGTTAGCAGTTTCTTACTGGTTAGCTAGCAGTTCTCATCTGTTAGTAGTTTCTTACTGGTTAGCTAGCAGTTCTCAGCTGTTAGTAGTTTCTTACTGGTTAGCTAGCAGTTTTCAGCTGTTAGCAGTTTCTTACTGGTTAGCTAGCAGTTCTCAGCTGTTAGTAGTTTCTTACTGGTTAGCTAGCAGTTCTCAGCTGTTAGTAGTTTCTTACTGGTTAGCTAGCAGTTTTCAGCTGTTAGCAGTTTCTTACTGGTTAGCTAGCAGTTTTCAGCTGTTAGCAGTTTCTTACTGGTTAGCTAGCAGTTCTCAGCTGTTAGTAGTTTCTTACTGGTTAGCTAGCAGTTCTCAGCTGTTAGTAGTTTCTTACTGGTTAGCTAGCAGTTTTCAGCTGTTAGCAGTTTCTTACTGGTGAGCTAGCAGTTCTCAGCTGTTAGTAGTTTCTTACTGGTGAGCTAGCAGTTCTCAGTTGTTAGCAGTTTCTTACTGGTGAGCTAGCAGTTCTCAGCTGTTAGCAGTTTCTTACTGGTTAGCTAGCAGTTCTCAGGTGTTAGTAGTTTCTTACTGGTCAGCTAGCAGTTCTCAGCTGTTAGCAGTTTCTTACTGGCGAGCTAGCAGTTCTCAGCTGTTAGCAGTTTCTTACTGGTCAGTTAACAGTTCTCAGCTGTTAGCAATTTCTTACTGGTGATCAAAAGGGATTATTGCCATCATTTTTTTGAGTGAACGACTTGTAACAAATCTTATGTAAATGTAACAAATCTTCAAAATATCACTTTAGAAGGTAAAGTAAAAATCCAAACTGGTCCGTGATTGAATACCACTGTATAGTTTATGATTTACCGTAAAGCACTGGGTTCAAATAATATTTGAAATATTTCAAATACTTTCAGCATTTGCTCTAGCTTGCCCGGAGTGCCAAATGGGCTGAGTTACCATTTTTGGGACTATTATATTGGTCTATTAAGTCAGGCAAGCTCAATCAAGCAGAGCTAAAATACAGTGCTTTCATAAAGTATTGAGACTTTTTCCACATTTTGTTACGTTACTGCCTTTTTCTAAAATTGATTAAATATTTTTTCCCCCTCATCAATCTACACATAATACCCCATAATGACAAAGCAAAACAACAATATCACATTTACATAAGTATTCAGACCCTTTACTCAGGACTTTGAAACACCTTTAGCAGTGATTCCAGACTCAAGTTTTTTGGGGTATGGTACTACAAGCTTGGTAAACCTGTATTTGGGGAGTTTCTCTCATTCTTTTCTGCAGATCTTCTCAAGCTCTGTCAGGTTGGATGGGGAGCGTCGCTGCACAGCTATTTTGAGTTCTCTCTAGAGATGTTCGATTGTGTTCAAGCCCGGGCTTTGACTGGGTTAATCAAGGACATTCAGATACTTGTCCAAAAGCCACTCCTGCATTGCCTTTGCTGTGTGTTTACGGTCTTTGTCCTGTTGGAAGGTGAACCATCTCCCCAGTCTGATGTCCTGAGAGCTCTGGAGCAGGTTTTCATCAATGATCTCTCTGTACTTTGCTCTTTCCAACAAACCTGACTAGCATCCCAGTCCCTGCAACTATAAAACATCCCCACATCATGATGCTGTCACCACAATGCTTCATCATAGGGATGGTGCCAGATGTCCTCCAGACATGACACTTGGCATTCAGGCCAAAGATTCCGATCTTGGTTTCATCACACCAGAGAATATTGTTTCTCATGGTCCTTTAGATGCCTTTTTGGCAAAATCCAAATGGGCTGTCATGTGCCTTTTACTGAGGAGTGGCTTCTGTCTGGCCACTAACATAAAGGCCTGAGTGGTGTAGTGCTGCAGAGATGGTTGTCCTTCTGGAAGGCTCTCCCACCTCCACAGAGGAACTCTGGAGCTCTATTAGAGTGACCATCGGGTTCTTGGTCACCTCCCTGACTAAGGCCATTCTCCCCTGATTGCTCAGTTTGGTCGGGCGGCCTTGGAGGCCGGGCGGTTTGGTGGTTCCAAACTTCTTCCATCTAAGAATGATGGAGGCAACTGTGTTCTTGTGGGCCTTCAATGCTGCAGAAATGTTTTGGTACCCTTCCGCAGATCATGGCTTGCTTTTTGCTCTGACATGCATTGTCAACTGTGTCAACCTTAATTAGACAGGTGTGTGCCTATCCAAATCATGTTCAAATCAATAAAATGTACCACAGGTGGACTCCAAAAAAGTTTCAGAAACATCTCAAGGATGATCAATGGAAACAGGATGCACCTAAACTCAATTCATTTCAAGATTCCTACCTTTTTTCTAAAAACCTGCTTTCACTTTGTCATTATGCGTATTGTGTGTAGATTAATGAGGAAAAACATTTAATCAATTTTAGAATAAGGCTGTAACGTAACAAAATGTGGAAAAAGGGAATGGGTCTGAATACTTTCCGAATGCACTGTATTTGAAAGAAAACAAATACTATTCTACTGCGCCTGTGGGACCCAGGGCTCAGGCTGAGGTGTTAATTCTATTCCTGGGTCAGGAAACATGTCAGGATGTCAGTGGCGGTAGGACGGTACATAGGGGAAAGAGAGAGGGACAGAGCTTCGTTCTGTCACGTTCTGAACTTTATTTCCTTTGTTTTGTCGTTATTTAGTATGGTCAGGGTGTGAGTTGGGGTGGGCAGTCTATGTTTTTCTATGATTTTGGGATTTCTATGTTTCGGCCTAGTATGGTTCTCAATCAGAGGCAGGTGTCATTAGTTGTCTCTGACTGAGAATCATACTTAGGTAGCCTGGGTTTCACTCTTTGTTTGTGGGTGATTGTCTATGTTAGTTGCTTGTGTCAGCACAGTTCTCATTATAGCTTCACGGTTGTTATTTCGTTTATTATTTTGTATAGATTGTATTCAGTGTTCAGTGCTTTCTTTTATTTAAAAAATCATTATGAACACATACCACGCTGCATTTTGTTCCGCTTCATATGACGATCGTGACAGAATCACCCACCAACCAAGGATCAAGCGGCGTGGTGACAGGCAGTGGCGCAAGGAGGAATGGACATGGGAGGACGAGTTGGACGGTAAAGGACCCTGGGCACAGCCAGGAAAATATCGCCGCCCCAAGGAAGAGCTGGAGGCAGCGAAGGCGGAGAGGCAGCACGGCGGCGTGGATGGAAGCCCGAGAGTCAGCCCCAGTGCGGGTGCATGGCCCGGTGCGGTACATACCAGCTCCTCGCATTGGCCGGGCTAGAGTGGCCATCGAGCCAGGTGCCATGAAGCCGGCTCTACGCATCTGGTCTCCAGTGCATCTCCTTGGGCTGGCGTGCATGGCACCAGCCTTACGCATGGTGTCCCCGGTTCGCCAGCACAGCTCAGTGCGGGCTATTCCACCTCGCCACACTGGCAGGGCGACGGGGAGCATTCAACCAGGTAAGGTTGGGCATGCTCGGTGCTGAAGAGCTCCAGTGCGCCTGCACGGTCCGGTCTATCCAGTACATCCTCCACACACCATTCCTCTGGTGGCAGCCCCCTGCACCAGGCTGTCTCTCCGTCTCATCCCTACAGGTGTTCCCGCCTCTCCAGCGCTGCCGGAGCCCCTCAGTCCAGAGGAGCCAGAGCCTTCCTCCTCTCCAGCGCAGCCGGAGTCTCCTGCCTGTCCGGCGCTGCCAGAGCTTCTGCCCCTCAGTCCAGAGGCGCCAGAGCCCATCTGTCCAGCGCTGCTGGAGCCTTCCTCCTCTCCAGCGTTGCCGGAGTCTCCAGTCTGCCCAGCGCCGCCTGAGCTGGCTGTCTGCCCAGCGGAGCCTGAGCTACCCCTCAGTCCCGAGCTGCCCCTCAGTCCAGTGGGGCCATTTAGCAGGGTCGCTGTGTTTAGGAGGCCACGGAGGTGGACAATGACGTGGAGAAAGACTGTGGTGAAGTGGGGTCCACGTCCCGCGCCAGAGCCGCCACCGCGGACAGACGCCCATGATTGAGAATCATACTTAGGTAGCCTGGGTTTCACTGTTTGTTTGTGGGTGATTGTCTATGTTAGTTGCTTGTGTCAGCACCATTCTCATTATAGCTTCACGTTTGTTATTTAGTTTATTGTTTTGTATAGTTTGTATTCAGTGTTCAGTGCTTTCTTTTATTTAAAAAATCATCATGAACACATACCACGCTGCATTTTGGTCCGCTTCATACGATGATCGTGACACCAGCTGGAGTCGCAGACTGGGCCAGAGCAGAACTGGCCCTCAGGCAGATCAAGTTATCACATGCAGGACCGGTCACTGGTCACATAAAAACAGAACAATCGTTTCAGTTTCCAATAACGCCATCAATATGACCTGTACATGAAAACTGACTCCCACCTATCGGACCCTAACATAAATGGATTTCTCCGGGATTTTCTCTCCTTTTAAGGCCTGTGTGGGGAGGAGTTTAGCTGAAAACGCTGTACGGACACTGACACACTGGCTGGTTTGGCTATGTGCTTGTCCTCTATGGATGCCTGGATTGATATGAATGTGAGCCCACTGTGTCCGCCGTGTGTCCCCATCACAGTGTGTCCCCTTCTATTCTCCTCCTGTCAGCCTTTCATCTGGATCACAGCACTACCAGCCCTCTCCTCTCAGCCCATTACTTCCCTTCAACCACACAGTCCCATGTTACAACCATTGGTCCTTGGCTTTAAGCAATTATGCCATTCCACTGTGTGTGTGCATGTGTGCTTGCTTGCATTTGTGTATGTGCAGAAGAAAAGGGTCAGAGCAGTTTGAAACTGTTTAAAGTTGTTTAAATCTGATTGGCACAATAACACAACCACCTGACAACTTAATAACTTCCTGTTCCTGGGAGACGCTCAGTCTACAACCAATCACATCATGAGGGCATACATGTCAATCTGATATAATTTTGAACAGTGGAATGTCAAACAGTCTATTAATGACGTGTTCTGTATAGGTAATAGAGACTCGCTGTCCCAGATGGAACCTTATTCCCTTTATAGTGCATTACTTTTGACCAGGTCCAGAGGGTTTGTGTCAAAAGTGTTGCACTGTAAATGGAATAGGGTGCTATTTGGGAACCAGTCTTAAAGAGACTCACAGCTAAAGCTGTAGGTTTTATGTCCAGGACTGTAGTACTCAGATCCTCTGAGGTTGCACAGAAAGAAGACTGAGCTCCCAGCCATCCTCTGCCAGCCAGTTAGATTGATGGTGTACAACTGAAAGGCTGTCCAGCCAGAAAGGAGCTGGAAGCTGTGGAGGGGTTGCGCTGCTTTTGATTACACACACTCCACCACCACTGTAAAGACAACTATCCACCTGTGTGTGTGTGTGTGTGTGTGTGTGTGTGTGTGTGTGTGTGTGTGTGTGTGTGTGTGTGTGTGTGTGTGTGTGTGTGTGTGTGTGTGTGTGTGTGTGTGTGTGTGTGTGTGTGTGTGTGTGTGTGTGTGTGTGTGTGTGACATTTCCGCTTCCTGTGTTCAACTTAGAGGAAACTCTGTGTGCTTTCTATCACATTGTGATTTATAGTGATGGAAAACTGTGGGTCTTCTAGAACTTTTATGTCTGGCGATTAGAACACAGAGACTGGAGGTGAACTGCAGTGCTATTGTGTCTTAGTCTGTGAGTCTGGTTGATGCCACTTGACCAGAGTACATAATGACTTAGTAAAAAACAGGATAGAGCACCCATGTCACTGAGAGAACACATGTAGATGACGTAGCAATCAGTCCAACACACACACCTCAAGGACAACGAGTGAGAAGCTGTGTTTGTGAATTAAAGCTGTGTGGGCCCAGCTCTATCCATTCAGTCTATTACAACACAGCTGAGCAACACAGACAGACAGACAGACAGACAGACAGACAGACAGACAGACAGACAGACAGACAGACAGACAGACAGACAGACAGACAGACAGACAGACAGACAGACAGACAGACAGACAGACAGACAGACAGACAGACAGACAGACAGACAGACAGACAGACAGACAGACAGACAGACAGACAGACAGACAGACAGACAGACAGACAGACAGACAGACAGACAGACAGACAGACAGACAGACAGACAGACAGATACATACACACAGGCCAAAGCAGCTGCTTCCCTCAGGCGTCAATCATAACCACTGTGCTACAGTGTGTGTGCATGTGTTATAACAGTGACCACATACCAGTGTCTGAGGCCAGCCCCATTGGGCACCTCTTACTCCCGCGGGGTGAGGGGTTGCCCTACCAACCTACCCACAACAGACACAGCCAGCCAGGCCCCACAAACAACAACAGGAAAGTGACAGAGGTCAGGGCATGGAACAGCTGTACAGTATCAACCCCACGGCAGCGCCAGCTGACCTAACATCTCTAGCCATCTCCTCCTCTCCCTCTCCTCCTTTCTTTCTATCACTCTTTTTGTCTGGTTATTGAGGGAAACCCAGGTGCACTGTGTCTACACAGTAAACTCTACAGAATCACCAAGTCATCACTTGTTGGACCCGTCACCTGTTTGTACTGTACACCTGTACCCCCATACATTGACTCTGTACAGGTACCCCCTGTATAAAGCCTCGTTATTATGTCATTTTCTTGTGTTACTTTTTGATTTGCAAGTAAGCATTTCACGGCAAGGTCTACACCTGTTGTATTCGGAGCATGTGACAAATAATATTCGATTTGACCTGTTTGTACTTTACTGTACTGTACACTGATTGTTCCAGTTACCTGTTTGTACTGTACACTGCAGCTAAATGGGACATGAGACTGTTTCATCTCCAAACATTCATGGGGTGGTTTCTAGCTTCTCGTACACACCAGTCCTCTTTACACACCACCTGAGAGCTCTCTACAAAGCCCTCTAAACCGGAGAATGAACCAGCCCTTTTTACACACCACCCGAGAGCTCTCTACAAAGCCCTCTAAACCGAAGAATGAACCATACATTGACTCTGTACAGGTACCCCCTGTATAAAGCCTCGTTATTATGTAATTTTCTTGTGTTACTTTTTGATTTGCATGTAAGCATTTCACGGCAAGGTCTACACCTGTTGTATTCGGAGCATGTGACAAATAATATTCGATTTGACCTGTTTGTACTTTACTGTACTGTACACTGATTGTTCCAGTTACCTGTTTGTACTGTACACTGCAGCTAAATGGGACATGTGACTGTTTCATCTCCAAACATTCATGGGGTGGTTTCTAGCTTCTCGTACACACCAGTCCTCTTTACACACCACCTGAGAGCTCTCTACAAAGCCCTCTAAACCGGAGAATGAACCAGCCCTTTTTACACACCACCCGAGAGCTCTCTACAAAGCCCTCTAAACCGAAGAATGAACCAGCCCTCTTTACACACCACCGAGTGCTCTCTACAAAGTCCTCTAAACCGGAGAATGAACCAGCCCTCTTTACACACCACCTAGTGCTCTCTACAAAGCCCTCTAAACCGGAGAATGAACCAGCCCTCTTTACACACCACCGAGTGCTCTCTACAAAGCCCTCTAAACCCAAGAATGAACCAGCCCTCTTTACACACCACCGAGTGCTCTCTACAAAGCCCTCTAAACCGGAGAATGAACCAGCACTCTTTACACACCACCTAAGAGCTCTCCACCAGAGTATATGAGCGGATTTTAGCTGTTGAGAGGTGCTTGCTCACCGCTCTGGGGCCTCCAACCGCTCGCTAAAAACAATCCACGCTCACAGGTTAAAAAACTGCCACTCCAAATTCGCTCCATTCATTAAAATCACAATTTAACAAACACATCTGTTTTTGTAACAACCTGGACCTACCATTTGGTTTTTAAGCATTGAAACCAAACCATAAGATTTGAATGAAAAGTTTTTGAATAAACATGAAAAGGTTCATGTAAGAAGCAGTCATAATTTCAAACAGGATACATGTTGTATTAAACAGCATATAAACACTCTAAATAGGTCAGGAGGCAGACAGGGAACATAAGAAGGAATGGTAATTCATTATTTAGGCTATATTATTTAAATGATTTCAAGGCTACAGCCTACAAAGAAAACATGTACATTGTGAGGCATTTGCAAGTGTGACACAACAGGCTGGTGAGGACATAAAGCGCTCAGCAGTTAAACTACATTTTATTGAATTAAATCACTATAGTCTATAAATTGAGCATATAGGCTGTGATTTACTTAGAATTAAATAAGAGATCAGATTTTTGTTTAGAAATACGTTGCTACAATGACACACTTCATTATCTATCGTTCCTTTCTTTTAGCATGTATACATAGTGGTTACACCATCATGCTTTCGGGATACGCGTCTTTTCAGATTCCACAATGATTCTTTAGTTGTGGACACTACATCACCACACTCCCTCTCTTGCTCTTGGTCCTCACCTTTGTAAGTCACCTTGATTTAGCACCTGTGTGTTTCTTCACGAAAATATTTAGCGAACTCCATGACAGTAGCTAAAGCAAGGGTCTATAGCAGCACACAAGTAGACTACAGATGCATGCAGGGCCGGTCATGCCCTGAGCTCATGAAGTGAGCGCTACTGGAGAAAAATTGGAGCAGGTGAGAAGGCTGATGCCTTTGTGATTCTCGCTCCGCACTACAGACGAATTGTCAGCAAAGAGTGTGGCTGAAATAGCCAAATCCACTAATTTGAAGTGGTGTCCATATGCTTTTGTCTTGGAGCTATGTCTTGGAACTATGTCTTGGAGCTATGTCTTGGAACTATGTCTTGGAGCTATGTCTTGGAACTATGTATTGGAGCTATGTCTTGGAACTATGTCTTGGAACTATATGAACAATGCTGTGGCTTCTCACCAGAACCAGATTATTCTTTCAGAGTGCTTATTAAACTGTGATCACGTAACAGGGGGTTAACAATAGGACTGTCTTGCATGTAGGAGAGAGGAGAAACAGAAATGGAGAGAAAATGAGAAAGACAGAGAGACAGATATACAGAGAGGGGGCTGTGCAAAGCACAATATTTATTTCACAACCTTAGTTGTGGCCGTGGGTTGTGAGAGATAAAAAGTCAGACAGACAGCTGTGTCTGGTTGGAATGCTGTGTTGTGGACGGCTGGCAGATGTTCCTGAGTTGCGATTGGTTCTATAGCCCTCTGATCCAGAGACGTAATGAAATGACTGGGATCACCAGAGTTTGATCTAAATGTGTGTGTGATCTAAGTACACAGAGAAAAAACCCAACTCACTCACAGTCTAACACTCTGCTTCATGTGTGTGGAGGTGATAGGGGACATTAACAACAGGAGTTCAGATCTCTCTCTCTCTCGCTCACTCCCTCCATCTCTCTCTCACTCACACTCCCTCACTCCCTCTTTCTCTCTGACACCCTCCCTCCCTCCCTCCCTTTCACTTCCTCCCTCTCTCCCTCACACTCACTCACTCACTCCAACCCAGCTGTGAACTCTATATCAGAGGTCCTCATGGCACCATTTGCATGACATAGTCTATGCAGAAACAGACCGTGGGCTGACTTACTCCAGACATATGGAGCTGGTAAGGGTTATACCTCTCCTCTCTGCCTACTAAATCCCTCAACCATGGAGGTATAGCCTAGCTGTACAATTGAAGTCTCATTTGGGGGTTGCTAGGCTACACAGCGGTCTAAGACTACATCATTACATCATCTCTCCTGTTGGCTGTGCTTGCAGGGCTAAGCTATACATTCCTCTGTTCCTCCCTCCCTATCTCCGGGCATATAGCCTTGCTCTCCTCTCTCCAAGTCTCTCTCTCTCTTTACTGGTATAGCCTCGCTCTCCTCTCCCTCCCTCTCCCTCTCCTCTCGCCGTAGTGTAACAGTCTGTGTTGGCAGTGAGTTGGCACAGCCTTGTCTTGATTAATGGGCTGAGTGTGGGACAGTGAAGTGCTAAACTGGCCTCATGTTAAATCAACCAATTACTGCAGTGTGGAGCAACATTACCCAGCATCACCCCTACAGCCTAGCCTGGCAACAGTAACTCCCTCAGGTTGTAGGAAGGGGATCTGGGGTAAATCTCAAAAGGCACCCTATTCCCTATGTAGTGCACTATTTTGACCCAAAAGTAGTGTACTATATAGGAAATAGGGTACCATTTCGGATGCGCACTGGGAACGCTAGGACTATGCTAAATGCAGAGCATTAGGCAGCGGCATGCCTTCTTAGCCAGATAGAGGAAGTTGAGGAGGATGAGGAAGACGAGAAGGTGGAAGAGAAGCAGTACAAGGAGGGGCTCCCGAGTGGCGCAACGGTTTAAGGCACTCATCTCAGTGAAAGAGGCATGACTACAGACCCTGGTTTGACTCCAGGCTGTATCACAACTGGCCATGATTGGGAGTCACATAGGGCGGCGCAGCGTCGTCCGGTTTGGCCGGGGTAGGCCGTCATTGTAAATAAGAATTTGTTTTTAACTTACTTGCCTAGTTAAATAAAGGTTAAAAACATGTTTATAATAATGAATAAATAAATACATAAATATGGAAAAGGAGGGTCAGGACAATTGTGTCCACATTCCTACTAAAATTCCAAATCTATTTTTTTCTGGCATACTGATGTTTTTCATCCAGCGCCGCGCCACCGATCCAGTCAGATCACAGATGGTTTTGCGGCTGACGCTCCGGTTGTTAAGAAACCATGAAGAACATTGCCTAAGCCCTTGACTCCCTCACCAGTGTCTCATGATGGATGAGTGTTGTCTATTCTGGTTGGGCGTTGGAGGCGGTTGGAGACAAGCATCTCCAAGGAGGGGGATTAGAATGTCCCGTGTAGAGGTGATGGAGCCGCAGTTCATCATGAATCGCAAAAGATGTCATATCGCATCACTACGCTCATATTTTACGGCAGCACAACGGCCCGGCTATAGCGCCTCCTACTGAGAGGGAGGGCTCTGGTTTCAGTTTACAATGTGTGTTTGTGTGTGTGTCAGAGTGAGTGTGTGTGCGCCGTGTCTAACGTGTTTGTGTGTAGATAGCAGTGGGGATGATGAGATGGTGATTACGTTAGCTATGGCTCTAGAAAACCCAGAGGGTGGTATTCTGTTCCAGGTCAGGTTTCTATTATCTCACGCAGCAGGTAGATATACTGTATCTTCCTGTTTTGACCTTACTGCATATTTCTAGTCATCTGGAAGCAAACTTCCCAATGTGTATCCCACCACGAAATGATCAACAGAGCTGCTTACAGGCCATGTGTGCTATTTAGTGCACTACTTTAGACCAAGGCTAATAGGGAATAGGGTGCCATTTGAGAGACAGTTTATGCCTGGTTGTGACCGCGGTTGGCATCAGAGACAATGGGTCTGAAAGTAAATCCATGATCACAAAATGAGTTCCAATTTCAAACTTTGTTGTAGTTTAAATCTTCCATCTTGGCTAGTGACCTAATTCTCCTAGTAGGGACTAAGTTGGTACAATTTCCTCACAATGAATGTCTTCCTAGTTCCCTCCCAATCAGACTCACTGCAGTCTAACACCCTGGCAAAGTAAACAACAGCGTAGAACTGGATTAGTTAGGTGATAGGCCGGACATTTTCACTCCACTGTAAACACATCAATTCTGCTAATAGGACAAATTCCTTTCTCTGGAGCACTTGTTGGCTGGCCATATCTATATCTGTCTCAGACTGATAAGTTTACACACACTCTTACTAACAAGAGCATTCCACTGAGGCTCCTGCTAATCATTAACTCTCAAAAAGGGACTATTCTTTGCAGCCAGCCTTAGAGTGTGTGTGTGTTTTCACACACCCACGTGTTACAATGTTCCAAACACTTAACATGTTTGAAGGGAAATATTACAATCACTTGACAATAACTGAGAGTGTGTGAGTGAGAGGACATGTGTTTCGCAAGCTTGTAACAGTATCTCTCTCAACAGTTTAGTTGGAGACCAGGTATGTGCATGACTGTGTATAGGGGGAGAGAACGAGAGGGTTCAGATTCCATATCTCTCCTCCAGCTGTGTGGAACAATAAAGGCTCTCCTCCAGCTGTGTGGAACAGTAAAGGCTCTCCTCCAGCTGTGTGGAACAGTAAAAGCTCTCCTCCAGCTGTGTGGAACAGTAAAGGCTCTCCTCCAGCTGTGTGGAACAGTAAAGGCTCTCCTCCAGCTGTGTGGCACAGTAAATGGGTTCCTAGGAAGGGTTCAGTCTGAATACTGTGCTGTGTTTTCTATTCTAAAATGTTTTGCCCTAATGAATACAACCCAGATGGTGAGCTCTTGAGGTCTAGGGAGGTGGGGAGCTCCTCTATGGTTTTCTACCAACTCAAACAGTCAAACATCTGAAGGAGGGCTTCCCTGGTCTGATCTCTCTAAACATGACGTGGCCCCATCAGCACCTCTGGCAGGTTTGTGTTGAAGCTGTGGGCACCAGTGACCCACAGTTACAGTATATCCACTCATTCATCTGGATAGGGTCATTCATTAAGCTGCTCAAATCACACTGAACATCATAACTCTCGGAGAACAAAATTCACAGAGAGAACTAGCAGTGCTCTTTAATCCACTTAAATGGTGGAACTCTCAGAGAAGAACATTCACAGAGAGAAATAACAGTGCTCTTTAATCCACTTAAATGGTGGAACTCTCAGAGAAGAACATTCACAGAGAGAAATAACAGTGCTCTTTAATCCACTTAAATGGTGGAACTCTCAGAGAAGAATATTCACAGAGAGAAATAACAGTGCTCTTTAATCCACTTAAATGGTGGAACTCTCAGAGAAGAATATTCACAGAGAGAAATAACAGTGCTCTTTAATCCACTTAAATGGTGGAACTCTCAGAGAAGAATATTCACAGAGAGAAATAACAGTGCTCTTTAATCCACTTAAATGGTGGAACTCTCAGAGAAGAATATCCACAGAGAGAAATAACAGTGCTCTTTAATCCACTTAAATGGTGGAACTCTCAGAGAAGAATATTCACAGAGAGAAATAACAGTGCTCTTTAATCCACTTAAATGGTGGAACTCTCAGAGAAGAACATTCACAGAGAGAAATAACAGTGCTCTTTAATCCACTTAAATGGTGGAACTCTCAGAGAAGAACATTCACAGAGAGAAATAACAGTGCTCTCTAATTCACTTAAATGGTGGAACTCTCAGAGAAGAACATTCACAGAGAGAAATAACAGTGCTCTTTAATCCACTTAAATGGTGGAACTCTCAGAGAAGAACATTCACAGAGAGAAATAACAGTGCTCTTTAATTCACTTAAATGGTGGAACTCTCAGAGAAGAACATTCACAGAGAGAAATAACAGTGCTCTCTAATTCACTAATATGATGGAAACGCTCAAGTTGGAATACTCATATTTTGGTTAGACAGATTAGACAACTGCCTGTCCATTTAAGGTTTTAGACATCAGACTTTGGAAAAAGCCCCTGTTTCTGTGGGATACAGGGCTATTGAAAATGACAAATTGTTACAAATTCAAAAAGACAATGTGTAAAACAAACCAAATATACCTTTCTCCATAGTCCCGTCAGGACATGTTTGTGAGTTTGTGGTGGGAGGGCTGGTGAAAATGTCCAACTGACAGGCTTACAGACATACAGTGCCTTGCGAAAGTATTCGGCCCCCTTGAACTTTGCGACCTTTTGCCACATTTCAGGCTTCAAACATAAAGATTTAAAACTGTATTTTTTTGTGAAGAATCAACAACAAGTGAGACACAATCATGAAGTGGAACGACATTTATTGGATATTTCAAACTTTTTTAACATATCACAAACTGAAAAATTGGGCGTGCGGAGACTATTCCGCCCCTTTACTTTCAGTGCAGCAAACTCTCTCCAGAAGTTCAGTGAGGATCTCTGAATGATCCAATGTTGACCTAAATGACTAATGATGATAAATACAATCCACCTGTGTGTAATCAAGTCTCCGTATAAATGCACCCGCACTGTGATAGTCTCAGAGGTCCGTTAAAAGCGCAGAGAGCATCATGAAGAACAAGGAACACACCAGGCAGGTCCGAGATACTGTTGTGAAGAAGTTTAAAGCCGGATTTGGATACAAAAAGATTTCCCAAGCTTTAAACATCCCAAGGAGCACTGTGCAAGCGATACTATTGAAATGGAAGGAGTATCAGACCACTGCAAATCTACCAAGACCTGGCCATCCCTCTAAACTTTCAGCTCATACAAGGAGAATACTGATCAGAGATGCAGCCATCACCCTGAACACACCATCCCCACTGTCAAACATGGTGATGGCAGCATCATGGTTTGGGCCTGCTTTTCTTCAGCAGGGACAGGGAGGATGGTTAAAATTGATGAGATGATGGATTGAGCCAAATACAGGACCATTCTGGAAGAAAACCTGATGGAGTCTGCAAAAGACCTGAGACTGGGACGGAGATTTGTCTTCCAACAAGGCAATGATCCAAAACATAAAGCAAAATCTACAATGGAATGGTACAAAAATAAACATATCCAGGTGTTAGAATGGCCAAGTCAAAGTCCAGACCTGAATCCAATCGAGAATCTGTGGAAAGAACTGAAAACTGCTGTTCACTAATGCTCTCCATCCAACCTCACTGAGCTCGAGCTGTTTTGCTAGGAGGAATGGGAAAAAATGTCAGTCTCTCGATATGCAAAACTGATAGAGATATACTCCAAGCGACTTACAGCTGTAATCGCAGCAAAAGGTGGCGCTACAAAGTATTAACTTAAGGGTGCTGAATAATTTTGCACGCCCAATTTTTCAGTTTTTGATTTGTTAAAAAAGTTTGAAATATCCAATAAATGTCGTTCCACTTCATGATTGTGTCCCACTTGTTGTTGATTCTTCACAAAAAAAATACAGTTTGATATCTTTATGTTTGAAGCCTGAAATGTGGCAAATGGTCACAAAGTTCAAGGGGGCCGAATACTTTTGCAAGGCACTGTATTTGGCTATTTAGTTAATTTAAGTGATCCATCATCTATGACAGAAATGCCTAGTCGACAGTCTTATACACAAACACATGGGCACACACTCTACAGGTTACACAGAAAATCCTGTTCAATTCTTTTGATTCTCTTTTATTTTTTTATTTTTTTTATTTCACCTTTATTTTAACCAGGTAGGCAAGTTGAGAAGAAGTTCTCATTTACAATGATGAAGCAAAGTAGTTCGACACAAAGAACAACACAGAGTTACATGTGGAGTAAAACAAACATACAGTCAATAATATAGTAGAAAAACAAGTCTATATATGATGTGAGCAAATGAGGTGAAATAAGGGAGGTAAAGGCAAAAAAAGGCCATGGTGGGGAAGTAAATTCAATATAGCAAGTAAAACACTGCAATGGTAGATTTGCAGTGGAAGAATGTGCAAAGTAGAAATAAAAATAATGGGGTGCAAGGAGCAAAATAAATAAATACAGTAGGGGTAGTGGAAGTTGTTTGGGCTAAACTATAGATGGGCTATGTACAGGTGCAGTAATCTGTGAGCTGCTCTGACAGCTGGTGTTTAAAGCTAGTGAGGGGGATACATGTTTACAGTTTCAGAGATTTTTGTAGTTAGTTCCAGTCATTGACAGCAGAGAACTGGAAGGAGAGGCGGCCAAAGGAAGAATTGGTTTTGGGGGTGACCTGAGAGATATACCTGCTGGAGCGTGTGCTACAGGTGGGAGATGCTATGGTGACCAGCGAGTTGAGATAAGGGGGGACTTTACCTAGCAGGGTCTTGTAGATGACCTGGAACTGGTGGGTTTGGCGACGAGTATGAAGTGAGGGCCAGCCAACGAGAGCGTATAGGTCACAATGGTGGGTAGTATATGGGGCTTTGGTGACAAAACGGATGGCACTGTGGTAGACTGCATCCAATTTATTGAGTAGGGTATTGGAGGCAATTTTGTAAATGACATTGCCGAAGTAGAAGATAGGTAGGATGGTCAGTTTTACGAGGGTATGTTTGGCAGTATGAGTGAAGGATGCTTTGTTGCGAAATAGGAAGCCAATTCTAGTTAATCTGCAAAATTGTAATTATTCGCCTACCTCATGCCTGTTGCACACAATGTATATAGACTCCCCTTTTTTTCCTACTGTGTTATTGACTTGTTAATTGTTTACTTCAGCAGTACTGTATCATTTTAATCATTTTAGTCAATAAGATTCTTGCTACGTAGCTTAACTTTCTGAACATTCGAGACGTGTAGTCCACTTGTCATTCCAATCTCCTTTGCATTAGCGTAGCCTCTTCTGTAGCCTGTCAACTATGTGTCGGTTTATCCCTGTTCTCTCCTCTCTGCACAGACCATACAAACGCTCCTCACCGCGTGGCCGCGGCCACCCTACTCTGGTGGTCCCAGCGCGCACGACCCACGTGGAGTTCCAGGTCTCCGGTAGCCTCTGGAACTGCCAATCTGCGGTCAACAAGGCAGAGTTCATCTCAGCCTATGCCTCCCTCCAGTCCCTCGACTTCTTGGCCCTGACGGAAACATGGATCACCACAGACAACACTGCTACTCCTACTGCTCTCTCTTCGTCCGCCCACGTGTTCTCGCACACCCCGAGAGCGTCTGGTCAGCGGGGTGGTGGCACCGGGATCCTCATCTCTCCCAAGTGGTCATTCTCTCTTTCTCCCCTTACCCATCTGTCTATCGCCTCCTTTGAATTCCATGCTGTCACAGTTACTAGCCCTTTCAAGCTTAACATCCTTATCATTTATCGCCCTCCAGGTTCCCTCGGAGAGTTCATCAATGAGCTTGATGCCTTGATAAGCTCCTTTCCTGAGGACGGCTCACCTCTCACAGTTCTGGGCGACTTTAACCTCCCCACGTCTACCTTTGACTCTTTCCTCTCTGCCTCCTTCTTTCCACTCCTCTCCTCTTTTGACCTCACCCTCTCACCTTCCCCCCTACTCACAAGGCAGGCAATACGCTCGACCTCATCTTTACTAGATGCTGTTCTTCCACTAACCTCATTGCAACTCCCCTCCAAGTCTCCGACCACTGCCTTGTATCCTTTTCCCTCTCGCTCTCATCCAACACCTCCCACACTGCCCCTACTCGGATGGTATCGCGCCGTCCCAACCTTCGCTCTCTCTCCCCCGCTACTCTCTCCTCTTCCATCCTATCATCTCTTCCCTCCGCTCAAACCTTCTCCCACCTATCTCCTGATTCTGCCTCCTCAACCCTCCTCTCCTCCCTCTCTGCATCCCTTGACTCTCTATGTCCCCTATCCTCCAGGCCGGCTCGGTCCTCCCCTCCCGCTCCGTGGCTCGATGACTCATTGCGAGCTCACAGAACAGGGCTCCGGGCAGCCGAGCGGAAATGGAGGAAAACTCGCCTCCCTGCGGACCTGGCATCCTTTCACTCCCTCCTCTCTACATTTTCCTCCTCTGTCTCTGCTGCTAAAGCCACTTTCTACCACGCTAAATTCCAAGCTGCTGCCTCTAACCCTAGGAAGCTCTTTGCCACCTTCTCCTCCCTCCTGAATCCTCCGCCCCCTCCCCCCTCCTCCCTCTCTGCAGATGACTTCGTCAACCATTTTGAAAAGAAGGTCGACGACATCCGATCCTCGTTTGCTAAGTCAAACGACACTGCTGGTTCTGCTCACACTGCCCTACCCTGTGCTCTGACCTCTTTCTCCCCTCTCTCTCCAGATGAAATCTCGCGTCTTGTGACGGCCGGCCGCCCAACAACCTGCCCGCTTGACCCTATCCCCTCCTCTCTTCTCCAGACCATTTCCGGAGACCTTCTCCCTTACCTCACCTCGCTCATCAACTCATCCCTGACCGTTGGCTACGTCCCTTCCATCTTCAAGAGAGCGAGAGTTGCACCCCTTCTGAAAAAACCTACACTCGATCCCTCCGATGTCAACAATTACAGACCAGTATCCCTTCTTTCTTTTCTCTCCAAAACTCTTGAACGTGCTGTCCTTGGCCAGCTCTCCCGCTATCTCTCTCTGAATGACCTTCTTGATCCAAATCAGTCAGGTTTCAAGACTAGTCATTCAACTGAGACTGCTCTCCTCTGTATCACGGAGGCGCTCCGCACTGCTAAAGCTAACTCTCTCTCCTCTGCTCTCATCCTTCTAGATCTATCGGCTGCCTTCGATACTGTGAACCATCAGATCCTCCTCTCCACCCTCTCCGAGTTGGGCATCTCCGGCGCGGCCCACGCTTGGATTGCGTCCTACCTGACAGGTCGCTCCTACCAGGTGGCGTGGCGAGAATCTGTCTCCTCACCACGCGCTCTCACCACTGGTGTCCCCCAGGGCTCTGTTCTTGGCCCTCTCCTATTCTCGCTATACACCAAGTCACTTGGCTCTGTCATAACCTCACATGGTCTCTCTTATCATTGCTATGCAGACGACACACAATTAATCTTCTCCTTTCCCCCTTCTGATGACCAGGTGGCGAATCGCATCTCTGCATGTCTGGCAGACATATCAGTGTGGATGACGGATCACCACCTCAAGCTGAACCTCGGCAAGACGGAGCTGCTCTTCCTCCCGGGGAAGGACTGCCCGTTCCATGATCTCGCCGTCACGGTTGACAACTCCATTGTGTCCTCCTCCCAGAGCGCCAAGAACCTTGGCGTGATCCTGGACAACACCCTGTCGTTCTCAACTAACATCAAGGCGGTGGCCCGTTCCTGTAGGTTCATGCTCTACAACATCCGCAGAGTACGACCCTGCCTCACACAGGAAGCGGCGCAGGTCCTAATCCAGGCACTTGTCATCTCCCGTCTGGATTACTGCAACTCGCTGTTGGCTGGGCTCCCTGCCTGTGCCATTAAACCCCTTCAACTCATCCAGAACGCCGCAGCCCGTCTGGTGTTCAACCTTCCCAAGTTCTCTCACGTCACCCCGCTCCTCCGTTCTCTCCACTGGCTTCCAGTTGAAGCTCGCATCCGCTACAAGACCATGGTGCTTGCCTACGGAGCTGTGAGGGGAACGGCACCTCAGTACCTCCAGGCTCTGATCAGGCCCTACACCCAAACAAGGGCACTGCGTTCATCCACCTCTGGCCTGCTCGCCTCCCTACCACTGAGGAAGTACAGCTCCCGCTCAGCCCAGTCAAAACTGTTCGCTGCCCTGGCCCCCCCAATGGTGGAACAAACTCCCTCACGACACCAGGACAGCGGAGTCAATCACCACCTTCCGGAGACACCTGAAACCCCACCTCTTTAAGGAATACCTAGGATAGGTTAAGTAATCCCTCTCACCCCACCCCCCCCTAAGTTTTAGATGCACTATTGTTAAGTGACTGTCCCACTGGATGTCATAAGGTGAATGCACCAATTTGTAAGTCGCTCTGGATAAGAGCGTCTGCTAAATGACTTAAATGTAAAATGTAATGTAAAATGTACTCCATGTGTAACTCTGTGTTGTCTGTTCACACTGCTATGCTTTATCTTGGCCAGGTCGCAGTTGCAAATGAGAACTTGTTCTCAACTATCCTACCTGGTTAAATAAAGGTGAAATAAATCAAATAAATAAATACAATTTAACTTTTGATTGGAGATGTTTGATGTGAGTTTGGAAGAGTTTACAGTCTAACCAGACACCTAGGTATTTGTAGTTGTCCACATATTCTAAGTCAGAACCGTCCAGAATGGTGATGCTGGACAAGTCAAGTCAAATTTTATTTGTCACATACACATGGTTAGCAGATGTTAATGCGAGTGTAGCGAAATGCTTGTGCTTCTAGTTCCGACAATGCAGTGATAACCAACAAGTAATCTAACTAACAATTCCAAAACTACTGTCTTATACACAGTGTAAGGGGATAAGGAACATGTACATAAGGATATATGAATGAGTGATGGTACAGAGCAGCATACAGTAGATGGTATCGAGTACAGTATATACATATGAGATGAGTGTGTAGACAAAGTAAACAAAGTGGCATAGTTAAAGTGGCTAGTGATACATGTGTTACATAAGGATGCAGTCGATGATGTAGAGTACAGTATATACATATGCATATGAGATTAATAATGTAGGGTAAGTAACATTATATAAGGTAGCATTGTTTAAAGTGGCTAGTGATATATTTACATCATTTCCCATCAATTCCCATTATTAAAATGGCTGGAGTTGGGTCAGTGTCAATGACAGTGTGTTGGCAGCAGCCACTCAATGTTAGTGGTGGCTGTTTAACAGTCTGATGGCCTTGAGATAGAAGCTGTTTTTCAGTCTCTCGGTCCCAGCTTTGATGCACCTGTACTGACCTCGCCTTCTGGATGATAGCGGGGTGAACAGGCAGTGGTTCGGGTGGTTGATGTCCTTGATGATCTTTATGGCCTTCCTGTAACAACGGGTGGTGTAGGTGTCCTGGAGGGCAGGTAGTTTGCCCCCGGTGATGCGTTGTGCAGTCCTCACTACCCTCTGGAGAGCCTTACGGTTGAGGGCGGAGCAGTTGCCGTACCAGGCGGTGATACAGCCCGCCAGGATGCTCTCGATTGTGCATCTGTAGAAGTTTGTGAGTGCTTTTGGTGACAAGCCGAATTTCTTCAGCCTCCTGAGGTTGAATAGGCGCTGCTGCGCCTTCTTCACGACGCTGTCAGTGTGAGTGGACCAATTCAGTTTGTCTGTGCCGAGGAACTTAAAACTAGCTACCCTCTCCACTACTGTTCCATCGATGTGGATAGGGGTGTGTTCCCTCTGCTGTTTCCTGAAGTCCACAATCATCTCCTTAGTTTTGTTGACGTTGAGTGTGAGGTTATTTTCCTGACACCACACTCCGAGGGCCCTCACCTCCTCCCTGTAGGCCGTCTCGTCGTTGTTGGTAATCAAGCCTACCACTGTTGTGTCGTCCGCAAACTTGATGATTGAGTTGGAGGCGTGCGTGGCCACGCAGTCGTGGGTGAACAGGGAGTACAGGAGAGGGCTCAGAACGCACCCTTGTGGGGCCCCGTGTTGAGGATCAGCGGGGAGGAGATGTTGTTGCCTACCCTCACCACCTGGGGGCGGCCCGTCAGGAAGTCCAGTACCCAGTTGCACAGGGCGGGGTCGAGACCCAGGGTCTCGAGCTTGATGACGAGCTTGGAGGGTACTATGGTGTTGAATGCCGAGCTGTAGTCGATGAACAGCATTCTCACATAGGTATTCCTCTTGTCCAGGTGGGTTAGGGCAGTGTGCAGTGTGGTTGAGATTGCATCGTCTGTGGACCTATTTGGGCGGTAAGCAAATTGGAGTGGGTCTAGGGTGTCAGGTAGGGTGGAGGTGATATGGTCCTTGACTAGTCTCTCAAAGCACTTCATGATGACGGAAGTGAGTGCTACGGGGCGGTAGTCGTTTAGCTCAGTTACCTTAGCTTTCTTGGGAACAGGAACAATGGTGGCCCTCTTGAAGCATGTGGGAACAGCAGACTGGTATAGGGATTGATTGAATATGTCCGTAAACACACCGGCCAGCTGGTCTGCGCATGCTCTGAGGGCGCGGCTGGGGATGCCGTCTGGGCCTGCAGCCTTGCGAGGGTTAACACGTTTAAATGTCTTACTCACCTCGGCTGCAGTGAAGGAGAGACTGCATGTTTCCGTTGCAGGCCGTGTCAGTGGCACTGTATTGTCCTCAAAGCGGGCAAAAAAGTTATTTAGTCTGCCTGGGAGCAAGACATCCTGGTCCGTGACTGGGCTGGATTTCATCTTGTAGTCCGTGATTGACTGTAGACCCTGCCACATGCCTCTTGTGTCTGAGCCATTGAATTGAGATTCCACTTTGTCTCTGTACTGACGCTTAGCTTGTTTGATAGCCTTACGGAGGGAATAGCTGCACTGTTTGTATTCAGTCATGTTGCCAGACACCTTGCCCTGATTAAAAGCAGTGGTTCGCGCTTTCAGTTTCACGCGAATGCTGCCATCAATCCACGGTTTCTGGTTAGGGAATGTTTTTATCGTTGCTATGGGAACGACATCTTCGACGCACGTTCTAATGAACTCGCACACCGAATCAGCGTATTCGTCAATATTCCCATCTGACACAATACGAAACATGTCCCAGTCCACGTGATGGAAGCAGTCTTGGAGTGTAGAGTCAGCTTGGTCTGACCAGCGTTGGACAGACCTCAGCGTGGGAGCCTCTTGTTTTAATTTCTGTCTGTAGGCAGGGATCAGCAAAATGGAGTCATGGTCAGCTTTTCCGAAAGGGGGGCGGGGCAGGGCCTTATATGCGTCGGGGAAGTTAGAGTAACAATGATCCAAGGTTTTACCACCCCTGGTTGCGCAATCGATATGCTGATAAAATTTAGGGAGTCTTGTTTTCAGATTGGCTTTGTTAAAATCCCCAGCTACAATGAATGCAGCCTCCGGATAAATGTTTTCCAGTTTGCAAAGAGTTAAATAAAGTTCGTTCAGAGCCATCGATGTGTCTGCTTGGGGGGGGATATATACGGCTGTGATTATAATCGAAGAGAATTCTCTTGGAAGATAATGCGGTCTACATTTGATTGTGAGGAATTCTAAATCAGGTGAACAGAAGGATTTGAGTTCCTGTATGTTTCCTTCATCACACCATGTCCCGTTAGTCATGAGGCATACGCCCCCGCCACTCTTCTTACCAGAGAGATGTTTGTTTCTGTCGGCGCGATGCGTGGAGAAACCCGTTAGCTGCACCGCATCGGATAGCGTTTTCCCAGTAAGCCATGTTTCCGTAAAGCAGAGAACGTTGCAGTCTCTGATGTCCCTCTGGAATGCCACCCTTGCTCTGATTTCATCAACCTTGTTGTCGAGAGACTGGACATTGGCAAGAAGAATACTGGGAAGTGGTGCGCGATGTGCCCTTTTTCGGAGCCTGACCAGAACACCGCCGCGTTTCCCTCTTTTTCGGAGTCGTTTCCTTGGGTCGCTGCATGCGATCCATATACAGAATGGTGTTGCCTGCGTAGAGGTGGATCAGAGACTCACCAGCAGCAAGAGCGACATCATTGATGTATACAGATAAGAGAGAAGAATTGAACCCTGTGGCACCCCTATATAGACTGTCAGAGGCCCAGACAACAGGACCTCCGATTTGACACACTGAACTCCATCAGAGAAGTAATTGGTGAACCAGGCGAGGCAATCATTTGAGAAACCAAGGCTATCGAGTCTGCCGATGAGGATGTGGTGATTGACAGAGTCAAAAGCCTTGGCCAGGTCAATGTATACGGCTGCACAGTATTGTTTCTATCGTTTAGGACCTTGAGCGTGGCTGAGGTGCACCCATGACCAGCTCTGAAACCAGATTGCATAGCGGACAAGGTGCGGTGGGATTCAAAATGGTAGGTAATCTGTTTGTTGACTTTCAAAGACCTTAGAAATATACACAGCCATATAGCCCTGCCACTCACACAATGACACCCAAACAAACGCTCCTGCATTCCTCAAACAGGGCTGCTTTTCTCTCTCTCTCTCTCTCTCTCTCTCTCTCTCTCTCTCTCTCTCTCTCTCTCTCTCTCTCTCTCTCTCTCTCTCTCTCTCCATGTTCTGTACACTAGACAGAGTAAGACAGATGAAACAGGACAGCCTTTGGAATACACAAGGCACGCTCAAGTTAACACAACTACTGCAAACATCTCAGACCAGAGACATACGCTATGCATGTTAGTATGAATGCAATGTCAAATGGTCTGCTCTACTGAGCAGCAGTCCAGTTTGACAGCATGAACTATATCAATGATAATCAATGAGAAGCACACATTCAATTCCAAACCATCCTTTTGAGCAGAGCACTATGGACTAGGTTGTCATTTGGAACTCTAGTATTACATATCTCCTCCTCAACACACTACACAGCCAAATTCTCCACTATAGCAGAGTAGTTTAGCAAAGCATGGAGCCAGACTGCCAGAGAGCACATGGTTAATATCAGCGCTGTCTCTGAATATGTTACACAGGGAGGGAGTGGGAAGGAGAGATCCCTTCAACCATCACATGGAGGCTGGAGAGTTGAATAGAAACAACATCTTGATAATCTTCAATTATGAACCAGGATGTAAGTGTGGTTTCCCCCACACTCTATATGAGGGGGTTAAAAGACTGCATTGATCGGATGCTCCTCACTAACCCGTTATTAGTTCAACATGCATTTGATTGACAGGAAATGTAAACTGCCTGTTACTCAGGCCCAGAAGCAAGGATATGCATATAATTGGAAGATTTGGATAGAAAACACTCTAAAGTTCTAAAACGGTTCAAATAATGGCAGGCGAACCCTCGAGGAATAACCATCCCCCCAAAAAAAACAATTTCAGCCTCTTTTATTAAATGGTGAAATCCTCCCAAATTGCAGTTTCTAGGGCTTCCACTAGATGTCAACAGTCTTTAGAAAGAGTTTCAGGCTGTTTATTTTTTAAATGAGGTAGAAGTTGTAGTTTTTATAAGTGGCTCCCATTTTGGCTGTAGTGTTTCCATGCCCATGGACGAGAGCGCATTCTTTTTGTTAATCTCGGGTAAAGACAATAATGATTCTCCGTCTTAAATTGTATCATTTATTTACATATTAGGGTACCTAAGGTTTGATTATAAATGTTGTTAGACTTGTTTGGAGAAGTTTATTAGTAACATTTGGTATTCATTTTGTATGCATTTTGATGGAGGGAAACCGGTGGATTATTGACTGAAGCGCGCCAGCTAAACTAAGTTTTAATGGATATAAAGAAGGACATTATTGAACAAAAGGACCATCTGTGATGTAACTGGGACCTTTTGGAGTGCCAACAGAAGAAGATCGTCAAAGGTAAGGCATTTATTATGTTGTTATTTCTGACTTTCGTGTCGCAACTGCCTGGTTGAAAAATGATTTTCATGCATTTGTATGCGGGGCGCTGTCTTCAGATAATCACATGGTGTGCTTTCGCCATAAAGCCTTTTTTGAAATCTGACACAGTGTCTGGATTAACAAGAAGTTAAGCTTTATTTGGATGTATTACAAATATATTTTCATGAATGTTAAATATTAAAAATTCTGTAGTTTGAATTTGGCGCTCTGCAATTTCACCGGATGTTGTCGAGGTGTGCCTAGCCATAACAGGTTTTAAAGGTTACTTTTTTATTTTATTTAAATAGGCAAGTCAGTTAAGAACAAATTTGCATTTTCAATGACGGCCTAGGAACACTTTGTTAACTGCTTTGATCAGGGGCAGAACAACAGAATTACACCTTGTCAGCTCAGCGGATTCGATCTCGCAACCTTCCGGTTACTAGTACAACACTCTAACCACTAGGCTACCTGCCGCCCCATGCAGGCAATGGGGGTGGCAGCATAGTAACTGGTAAAACTTCAGAGGAAACTGAGTTTGAACTGAGGGGGTAAACTAGTGAGGATAATTACTGTACAACACTATTCACAGTCCCTCAGTGAATAGGCAAACTAAATGGAGAATTCCTGTCATAGCCTGTCCATGCCCACTCTATGAGCAGAGCCCCAGAGACCTAGGCTCTCTCCCTCTGATCTCAGCCAGTTACCTCCTATGATGCACCATGAGAATGAGTTGTCAACCGTCTGTCACTTTAAATCCACAACGTTGTTCCTGAAAAACACGTTGCTTGTGCCTGTCGTCTGGTAGGGTTGAGTAGGCTCACTGTGTCTGTGTGTGTGTGTTACTCTGGGAGGGTTGAGTAGACAAACTGTGTGTGTGTCTGTCTCTCTCTGAGGGTTGAGAAGACTCACTGTGTGTGTGTCTGTCTCTCTGGGAGGGTTGAGTAGACTCACTGTGTGTGTGTCTGTCTCTGGGAAAGTTGAGTAGACTCACTGTGTGTGTGTCTCTGGGAGGGTTGAGTAGACTCCCTGTGTGTGTGTCTGTCTCTCTGGAAGGGTTGAGAAGACTCACTGTGTGTGTGTTACTCTGGGAGGGTTGAGTAGACAAACTGTGTGTGTGTCTGTCTCTCTCGGAGCGTTGAGAAGACTCACTCTGTGTGTGTGTCTGTCTCTCTCTGAGGGTTGAGAAGACTCACTGTGTGTGTGTGTCTGTCTCTCTGGGAGGGTTGAGTAGACTCACTGTGTGTGTGTCTGTCTCTGGGAAAGTTGAGTAGACTCACTGTGTGTGTGTCTCTGGGAGTGTTGAGTAGACTCACTGTGTGTGTGTCTGTCTCTCTGGGAGGGTTGAGTAGACTCACTGTGTGTGTGTCTGTCTCTCTGGAAGGGTTGAGAAGACTCACTGTGTGTGTGTTACTCTGGGAGAGTTGAGTAGACAAACTGTGTGTGTGTCTGTCTCTCTCGGAGGGTTGAGAAGACTCACTGTGTGTGTGTGTCTGTCTCTCTCGGAGGGTTGAGAAGACTCACTGTGTGTGTGTGTCTGTCTCTATGGGAGGGTTGAGAAGACTCACTATGTGTGTGTCTGTCTCTCTGGAAGGGTTGAGAAGACTCACTGTGTGTGTGTTACTCTGGGAGAGTTGAGTAGACAAACTGTGTGTGTGTCTGTCTCTCTCGGAGGGTTGAGAAGACTCACTGTGTGTGTGTGTCTGTCTCTCTCGGAGGGTTGAGTAGACTCACTGTGTGTGTATCTCTGGGAGGGTTGAGTACACTCACTGTGTCTGTCTCTCTGGGAGGGTTGAGAAGACTCCTTGCGTGTGTGTCTGTTGTCTGGGAGGGTTGAGTGTGGACAGTGACTGAGCTGAGAGAGAGCAGTCGGAGGAAACCACAGAGGAATGGGGCCAGGGTCTGTGACCTCAGGATTGGGACACTTCTACATGGCTGAAAACAGGCTTGCTAACACGTGATTTTGCAGATATAATGTACTGTGGATAGTGTTAGCTGAATAAACTGGAGCTGCTCCTCCAATACCTACCCTCTATCAGTCAGGAAGCACTTAAAAGAAGAGGAAGTAGCCTATCAGATAAAAGGTCTCTAAACATCAAACAGCCACAGAAACGACAAAGACACTTTAGAAGACAGACAGACAAAGTGGAAACAGCTAATCCCAAGGATTTGGATAGGAGAAACAAAGGCAGATTCTAGTCCAGTCCTCTCCATTACACACAGCATATCTCCATCTCTGACACACACACCTACTAGGAGGGAATAATACAACCCCTATCCCAGTCACACCTCCTCTGAAGTACCACTATGAGGGTAGGAAATGAATGGGCAGAAAAGCTGTGCCCTACCTGAACGACGGGATATAGAACCCTTCTTCTCAAGCTAAGTGGGTTGGTGGAGTGTGTGTGTAGTAGGAGTTGTTGTATTTCTTTGTGGCATGACCATAGCTGTGTCTGTATTGAAATGGCATGATGATAGCCGTGTCTGTATTGAGATGGCATGATCTTAGCCGTGTCTGTTTTGAAATGGCATGATCTTAGCCGTGTCTGTATTGAGATGGCATGATCATAACCGTGTCTGTATTGAAATGGCATGATCATAGCCGTGTCTGTATTGAGATGGCATGATCTTAGCCGTGTCTGTATTGAGATGGCATGATCATAACCGTGTCTGTATTGAGATGGCATGATCATAACCGTGTCTGTATTGAGATGGCATGATCATAACCGTGTCTGTATTGAGATGGCATGATCATAACCGTGTCTGTATTGAAATGGCATGATCTAAGCCGTGTCTGTATTGAGATGGCATGATCTTAGCCGTGTCTGTATTGAAATGGCATGATCATAGCCGTGTCTGTATTAAGATGGCATGATCTTAGCCGTGTCTGTATTGAGATGGCATGATCATAACCGTGTCTGTATTGAGATGGCATGATCATAACCGTGTCTGTATTGAAATGGCATGATCTAAGCCGTGTCTGTATTGAGATGGCATGATCTTAGCCGTGTCTGTATTGAGATGGCATGATCTAAGCCGTGTCTGTATTGAGATGGCATGATCATAACCGTGTCTGTATTGAGCTACTGGACCAGGCCCCGTTTCATTAGATAACTACCTGACCTGGCCCCGTTTCATTAGATAACGACTGGACCAGGCCCCATTTCATTAGATAACTACTGGACCAGGCCCCATTTCATTAGATAACTACTGGACCAGGCCCCGTTACATTAGATAATGACTGGACAAGGCCCCATTTCATTAGATAACTACTGGACCAGGCCCCGTTACATTAAAGAACTACTGGTTTAGTGATGACACCAACTCACTGTGTTTAGCTGTTAGTTTAGTGATGATACCAACTCACTGTGTTTAGCTATTGGTTTAGTGATGACACCAACTCACTGTGTTTAGCTATTGGTTTAGTGATGACACCAACTCACTGTGTTTAGCTGTTAGTTTAGTGATGACACCAACTCACTGTGTTTATCTGTTAGTTTAGTGATGACACCAACTCACTGTGTTTAGCTGTTAGTTTAGTGATGACACCAACTCACTGTGTTTAGCTGTTAGTTTAGTGATGACACCAACTCACTGTGTTTATCTGTTAGTTTAGTGATGACACCAACTCACTGTATTTAGCTATTGGTTTAGTGATGACACCAACTCACGGTGTTTAGCTATTGGTTTAGTGATGACACCAACTCACTGTGTTTATCTGTTAGTTTAGTGATGACACCAACTCACTGTATTTAGCTATTGGTTTAGTGATGACACCAACTCACTGTGTTTAGGTGTTAGTTTAGTGATGACACCAACTCACTGTGTTTATCTGTTAGTTTAGTGATGACACCAACTCACTGTGTTTAGCTGTTGGTTTAGTGATGATACCAACTCACTGTGTTTAGCTGTTGGTTTAGTGATGACACCAACTCACTGTGTTTAGCTGTTAGTTTAGTGATGACACCAACTCACTGTGTTTAGCTATTGGTTTAGTGATGACAACAACTCACTGTATTTAGCTATTGGTTTAGTGATGACACCAACTCACTGTGTTTAGCTGTTAGTTTAGTGATGACACCAACTCACTGTGTTTAGCTGTTAGTTTAGTGATGACACCAACTCACTGTGTTTAGCTGTTAGTTTAGTGATGACACCAACTCATTGTGTTTAGCTATTGGTTTAGTGATGACACCAACTCACTGTGTTTATCTGTTAGTTTAGTGATGACACCAACTCACTGTGTTTAGCTGTTGGTTTAGTGACGATACCAACTCACTGTGTTTATCTGTTAGTTTAGTGATGATACCAACTCACTGTGTTTAGCTGTTGGTTTAGTGATAATACCAACTCACTGTGTTTATCTGTTAGTTTAGTGATGACACCAACTCACTGTGTTTAGCTGTTGGTTTAGTGATGATACCAACTCACTGTGTTTATCTGTTAGTTTAGTGATGACACCAACTCACTGTGTTTATCTGTTGGTTTAGTGATGATACCAACTTACTGTGTTTATCTGTTAGTTTAGTGATGACACCAACTCACTGTGTTTATCTGTTGGTTTAGTGATGATACCAACTCACTGTGTTAATCTGTTAGTTTAGTGATGATACCAACTCACTGTGTTTATCTGTTAGTTTAGTGATGACACCAACTCACTGTGTTTAGCTGTTGGTTTAGTGATGATACCAACTCACTGTGTTTAGCTGTTGGTTTAGTGATGATACCAACTCACTGTGTTTATCTGTTGGTTTAGTGATTAAACCAACTCACTGTGTTTATCTGTTGGTTTAGTGATGATACTAACTCACTGTGTTTAGCTGTTGGTTTATTGATGACACCAACTCACTGTGTTTAGCTGTTGGTTTAGTGATGATACTAACTCACTGTGTTTAGGTGTTAGTTTAGTGATGACACCAACTCACTGTGTTTAGCTGTTAGTTTAGTGATGACACCAACTCACTGTGTTTATCTGTTGGTTTAGTGATGATACATGTTACATTAGATAACTACTGGACCAGGCCCTGTTACATTAGATAACTACTGGACCAGGCCCCGTTACATTAGATAACTACTGGACCAGGCCCCGTTACATTAGATAACTACTGGACTAGGCCCCATTACATTAGATAACTACTGGACCAGGCCCCGTTACATTAGATAACTACTGTTCTTGGCCCCGTTTCATTAGATAACTACTGGACCAGGCCCCTTTACATTAGATAACTACTGGACCAGGCCCTGTTACATTAGATAACTACTGGACTAGGCCCCGTTACATTAGATAACTACTGGACCAGGCCCTGTTACATTAGATAACTACTGGACTAGGCCCCGTTACATTAGATAACTACTGGACCAGGCCCTGTTACATTAGATAACTACTGGACCAGGCCCCGTTACATTAGATAACTACTGGACCAGGCCCCGTTACATTAGATAACTACTGGACCAGGCCCCATTACATTAGATAACTACTGGACCAGGCCCCGTTACATTAGATAACTACTGAACCAGGCCCCGTTACATTAGATAACTACTGAACCAGGCCCTGTTACATTAGATAACTACTGGACTAGGCCCCGTTACATTAGATAACTTCTGGACTAGGCCCCGTTACATTAGATAACTACTGGACCAGGACCTGTTACATTAGATAACTACTGGACTAGGCCCCGTTACATTAGATAACTACTGGACCAGGACCTGTTACATTAGATAACTACTGGACTAGGCCCCGTTACATTAGATAACTACTGGACCAGGCCCTGTTACATTAGATAACTACTGGAGTAGGCCCCGTTACATTAGATAACTACTGGACTTGGCCCCGCTACATTAGATAACTACTGGACTAGGGCCCGTTACATTAGATAACTACTGGATTAGGCCCCGTTACATTAGATAACTACTGGACCAGGCCCCGTTACATTAGATAACTGCTGGACCATGTCACGACTAGTCAAGGTGGGTGGAATCAGGCGCAGAGAGCAAATAATGAATAGAGGTTTATTCTCCGGTGAACAACAATAAACACGGACAACCCAAAATACAAACAGGGTGAAAAATATCCAAAACAGGAATAAACAGACAAACCGGAGAAATAAAACACAAAAACACCGACAGCCGAAACGAAATGACAAAAACAAACAATCCCGAACAAAACAAGGGCGGGACAACCTACATTATATACAGATACTAATTAACTAACACACAGGTGAAAACAATCAGACAAAACCAACAGATAACCGAAAAGGGATCGGTAGTGGCTAATAGGACGGTGACGACGACCGCCGAACACATCCCGAACGGGCAGGAGAGCCAACCTCGGCGGAAGTCGTGACAGACCAGGCCCCGTTACATTAGATAACTACTGGACTAGGTACCGTTTCATTAGATAACTACTGGACCAGGCCCCGTTACATTAGATAACTACTGGACTAGGCCCCGTTTCATTAGATAACTACTGGACTAGGCCCTGTTACATTAGATCTGGATAAGAGCGTCTGCTAAATGACTTAAATGTAAATGTAAATGTAAATGTAGATAACTACTGGACCAGGCCCTGTTACATTAGATAACTACTGGACCAGGCCCCGTTACATTAGATAACTACTGGACTAGGCCCCGTTTCATTAGATAACTACTGGACTAGGCTCCGTTACATTACATAACTACTGGACCAGGCCCCGTTACATTAGACAACTACTGGACTAGGCTCCGTTACATTAGATAACTACTGGACCAGGCCCCGTTACATTAGACAACTGCTCTTTCATCACGCACAACAAAACAAAGGATTGAGAAAAGATTACACCAACTCACTGTGTTTAGCTGTTAGTTTAGTGATGACACCAACTCACTGTGTTTAGCTGTTGGTTTAGTGATGATACCAACTCACTGTGTTTAGCTGTTAGTTTAGTGATGACACCAACTCACTGTGTTTAGCTGTTGGTTTAGTGATGACACCAACTCACTGTGTTTAGCTGTTGGTTTAGTGATGATACCAACTCACTGTGTTTAGCTGTTGGTTTAGTGATGATACCAACTCACTGTGTTTAGCTGTTAGTTTTGTGATGATACCAACTCACTTTGTTTAGCTGTTGGTTTAGTGATGATACCAACTCACTGTGTTTAGCTGTTGGTTTAGTGATGATACCAACTCACTGTGTTTAGCTGTTAGTTTTGTGATGATACCAACTCACTTTGTTTAGCTATTGGTTTATTAACACTATTGAAAAAACTACACACATAATGACAGTATCTCCTTCAGACAAAGCAACACTTAAGTACTGGTGCTGCCTGCTTGCCTCACTCCAAAGGCTTTCAGGTTTGTTTTGGTCTTGGTTGAAAGAGACAGGGAGAATTATATGCACAGGTGAGCTAGCAGGTGAGCTATGGAGAATCAGGAAAACAGTTATTAAGCATCAGTGCATGGAGAACTAACGTCATTTCACACTGTTAGAAGGGGGAAAGATGATGTAAGCCAAAAACAAAGTGGTACTTCAGAAGCTGTATGCCTGAGTTTGGGTGAGCTGTAAAGTGTAGATTGATTGAAGAGGGACTTCTACCGCTCATGTGGACAGTAATCAGTAACTAGAGCGTGACAGGGTCTGACAGTTTGCCAAAGCCCCACACAGATGCAGACAAAACAGTGGATTCCTCCATTCCTCCAGACCACGTGTAGTCTACCTAGAGCACAGAGACAGACAGGGCGACCTCTGCCCTCCACACTGCTCAGCCCACCCGACCCCACCAGGGCCAGCGAGAAAGACAGGGGCCCTTCTCCCCTCCACACTGCACAGCCCCACATCGCCTCAACCTGGACTGGCAGGTAGGCCAGGTGAGAGCCAGTTGACTGGGAAAGGAGTGCAGGTGGGATCAGACAACAAGACGACTAAACAGATCAATGGTAAAATGTAGTAACATCTCACATGTACTCGCACATGTATGCAAGAGGTTGTGAAGGGGACATTTGTTTAGAAAGGAAAGTAGAGGGGAGCCATTTTGTGTGACACCATACCAATATCTTCTTTGGTCTGCATTGCGTACAACAACATCAAATGTCTTCAAAATATCAGACGCACAGCATATTATGGATTATGGTATCAAGGTGATGTTTCAGACTATGATTTCCTGTTTTTAGCAGAAAACCATCATTAGTCAAAAGAATCTTGGGTGGTCCTGCAAAAGACTGCTTTTTTGAGACATACTGTCATGCAGGTGAATGAGGACCCAAAAGCGACTTGGCGAAAACAGAGTCTTTAATCCAGTAAAGTAAATCTACAATCATAAGACATAATTCCACTCGTAATGACGAGAACAGACTGGAGACTCGATCAAGAACTGCAGGTTGCCTCGGGAAGGCACTTGAACGTAGCAGACTCAGACACCTGCTCACCACGCAGCATCTGAGGGAAACACGACACGACAGGGCGATACACAGACACAGCACGGTGAACAATAGACAAGGATCCGACAGGGCAGAAACGGAAAACAAGGGGAGAAATAGGGACTCTAATCAGGGAAAAAGATAGGGAACAGGTGTGGGAAGACTAAATGATTGATTAGGGGAATAGGAACAGCTGGGAGCAGGAACGGAACGATAGAGAGAAGAGAGAGAGGAATAGAGAGAGAAAAAGGGGAACGAACCTAAAAAGACCAGCAGGGGGAAAACGAACAGAGGGAAAAGCAAAATGACAAGACAATCTAAGACAAAACATGACAGTACCCCCCCACTCACCGAGCGCCTCCTGGCGCACTCGAGGAGGAATCCTGGCGGCAACGGAGGAAATCATCAATAAGTGAACGGTCCAGCACGTCCCGAGACGGAACCCAACTCCTCTCCTCAGGACCGTAACCCTCCCAATCCACTAAGTATTGGTGACCCCGTCCCCGAGAACGCATGTACATGATCCTACGTACCTTGTAAATAGGTGCGCTCGACAAGGACGGGAGGGGGGAGGGAAGACGAACGGGGGTGCGAAGAAAGGGCTTGACACAGGAGACATGGAAGACAGGATGGACGCGACGAAGATGTCGCGGAAGAAGCAGTCGCACAGCGACAGGATTGACGACCTGGGAGACACGGAACGGACCAATGAACCGCGGAGTCAACTTACGAGAAGCTGTCGTAAGAGGAAGGTTGCGAGTGGAAAGCCACACTCTCTGGCCGCAACAATACCTTGGACTCTTAATCCTACGTTTATTGGCGGCTCTCACAGTCTGTGCCCTGTAACGGCAAAGTGCAGACCTCACCCTCCTCCAGGTGCGCTCACAACGTTGGACAAACGCTTGAGCGGAGGGAACGCTGGACTCGGCAAGCTGGGATGAGAACAGAGGAGGCTGGTAACCCAGACTACTCTGAAACGGAGATAACCCGGTAGCAGACGAAGGAAGCGAGTTGTGAGCGTATTCTGCCCAGGGGAGCTGTTCTGCCCAAGACGCAGGGTTTCTGAAAGAAAGGCTGCGTAGTATGCGACCAATCGTCTGATTGGCCCTCTCTGCTTGACCGTTAGACTGGGGATGAAACCCGGAAGAGAGACTGACGGACGCACCAATCAAACGACAGAACTCCCTCCAAAACTGTGACGTGAATTGCGGGCCTCTGTCTGAAACGGCGTCTAACGGGAGGCCATGAATTCTGAACACATTCTCGATGATGATTTGTGCCGTCTCCTTAGCGGAAGGAAGTTTAGCGAGGGGAATGAAATGTGCCGCCTTAGAGAACCTATCGACAACTGTAAGAATCACAGTCTTCCCCGCAGACAAAGGCAGACCGGTAATGAAGTCTAGGGCGATGTGAGACCATGGTCGAGAAGGAATGGGGAGCGGTCTGAGACGACCGGCAGGAGGAGAGTTACCCGACTTAGTCTGCGCGCAGTCCGAACAAGCAGCCACGAAACGGCGCGTGTCACGCTCCTGAGTCGGCCACCAAAAGCGCTGGCGAATAGACGCAAGAGTGCCTCGAACACCGGGATGACCAGCTAACTTGGCAGAGTGAGCCCACTGAAGAACAGCCAGACGAGTGGAAACAGGAACGAAAAGGAGGTTACTAGGACAAGCGCGCGCGACGCAGTGTGCGTGAGTGCTTGCTTAACCTGTCTTTCAATTCCCCAGACTGTCAACCCGACAACACGCCCATAAGGAAGAATCCCTCGGGATCAGTAGAAGCCACAGAAGAACTAAACAGACGGGATAAGGCATCAGGCTTGGTGTTTTTGCTACCCGGACGGTAAGAAATCACAAACTCGAAACGAGCGAAAAACAACGCCCAACGAGCTTGACGGGCATTAAGTCGTTTGGCAGAACGGATGTACTCAAGGTTCTTATGGTCTGTCCAAACGACAAAAGGAACGGTCGCCCCCTCCAACCACTGTCGCCATTCGCCTAGGGCTAAGCGGATGGCGAGCAGTTCACGGTTACCCACATCATAGTTGCGTTCAGATGGCGACAGGCGATGAGAAAAATAAGCGCAAGGATGAACCTTATCGTCAGACTGGAAGCGCTGGGATAGAATGGCTCCCACGCCTACCTCTGAAGCGTCAACCTCGACAATGAATTGTCTAGTGACGTCAGGAGTAACGAGGATAGGAGCGGACGTAAAACGTTCTTTTAGAAGATCAAAAGCTCCCTGGGCGGAACCGGACCACTTAAAACACGTCTTGACAGAAGTAAGAGCTGTGAGAGGGGCAGCAACTTGACCGAAATTACGAATGAAACGCCGATAGAAATTAGCGAAACCTAGAAAGCGCTGCAACTCGACACGTGACCTTGGAACGGGCCAATCACTGACAGCTTGGACCTTAGCGGAATCCATCTGAATGCCTTCAGCGGAAATAACGGAACCGAGAAAAGTAACGGAGGAGACATGAAAAGAGCACTTCTCAGCCTTCACGTAGAGACAATTCTCTAAAAGGCGCTGTAGAACACGTCGAACGTGCTGAACATGAATCTCGAGTGACGGTGAAAAAATCAGGATATCGTCAAGATAGACAAAAACAAAGATGTTCAGCATGTCTCTCAGAACATCATTAACTAATGCCTGAAAAACAGCTGTCGCATTGGCGAGACCAAACGGCAGAACCCGGTACTCAAAATGCCCTAACGGAGTGTTAAACGCCGTTTTCCACTCGTCCCCCTCTCTGATGCGCACGAGATGGTAAGCGTTACGAAGGTCCAACTTAGTAAAGCACCTGGCTCCCTGCAGAATCTCGAAGGCTGATGACATAAGGGGAAGCGGATAACGATTCTTAACCGTTATGTCATTCAGCCCTCGATAATCCACGCAGGGCGCAGAGTACCGTCCTTTTCTTAACAAAAAAGAACCCCGCCCCGGCCGGAGAGGAAGAAGGCACTATGGTACCGGCGTCAAGAGACACAGATAAATAATCCTCGAGAGCCTTACGTTCGGGAGCCGACAGAGAGTATAGTCTACCCCGAGGAGGAGTGGTCCCCGGAAGGAGATCAATACTACAATCATACGACCGGTGAGGAGGAAGGGAGTTGGCTCGGGACCGACTGAAGACCGTGCGCAGATCATGATATTCCTCCGGCACTCCTGTCAAATCGCCAGGTTCCTCCTGAGAAGTGGGGACAGAAGAAATGGGAGGGATGGCAGACATTAAACACTTCACATGACAAGAAACGTTCCAGGATAGGATAGAATTACTAGACCAATTAATAGAAGGATTATGACATACTAGCCAGGGATGACCCAAAACAACAGGTGTAAAAGGTGAACGAAAAATAAAAAAAGAAATAGTCTCACTGTGGTTACCAGATACTGTGAGAGTTAAAGGTAGTGTCTCAAATCTGATACTGGGAAGATGACTACCATCTAAGGCAAACATGGGCGTAGGCTTGTCTAACTGTCTGAAAGGAATGTCATGTTTCCGAGCCCATGCTTCGTCCATGAAACAACCCTCAGCCCCAGAGTCAATCAAGGCACTGCATGTAGCACCCGAACCGGTCCAGCGTAGATGGACCGACATAGTAGTACAGGATCTAGATGAAGAGACCTGAGTAGTAGCGCTCACCAGTAGCCCTCCGCTTACTGATGAGCTCTGGCCTTTTACTGGACATGAATTGACAAAATGTCCATCAAATCCGCAATAGAGGCACAGGCGGTTGGTGATCCTCCGTTCCCTCTCCTTAGTCGAGATGCGAATACCTCCCAGCTGCATGGGCTCAGTCTCTGAGCCAGAGGAGGGAGATGGTTGCGATGCGGAGCAGGGAAACACCGTTGACGCGAGCTCTCTTCCACGAGCTTGGTGACGAAGATCTACCCGTCGTTCTATGCGGATGGCGAGAGCAATCAAAGAGTCCACACTGGAAGGAACCTCCCGAGAGAGAATCTCATCTTTGACCACTGCGTGGAGTCCCTCCAGAAAACGAGCGAGCAGCGCCGGCTCGTTCCAGTCACTAGAGGCAGCAAGAGTGCGAAACTCTATAGAGTAATCCGTTATGGATCGATCACCTTGGCATAGGGAAGCCAGGGCCC